>NC_134358.1:429538154-429858154 GCF_048569485.1 Anomaloglossus baeobatrachus
TAGTCTCTGCCTGAAGCTCACAGTGGGCAGTCATGTTCTATGCCCACATGCTGTCACTTCAGATATAGCAGATCTGGAATAGTCATGGGATCTTGTTTGGATTATGTCAGACCTGGATGTTTTTGGGGTTAATAAGGGTGGGGGTTGTTGTATTTTATTTCAAATAAAGGATTGTTTCGGTGTTTGTGTTTATTTCTTTTCTATTACAGATTAGTAATGGGGTATCTCAGACTCCTCCCATTACTAATCTTGGGCTTAGTGGCAGCTGTGATCTGTTATTAACCCCTTATTACCATGATTGCCGCCGCACCAGGGCAAATGGGATGAGCCATGTAAATTCGTATCTAATGGATGCGACAATCCGGGCAGCTGCTGGATGCTATTTTTAGGCAGGGGCCCAATAAGCATGGATCTCCCCAGCCTATGAACACAATCCCCCAGATGTATACTTTATCATGGGTGGATATCAAAATTGGGGGGACCGCACGCCATTTTTTTTTTTTTTTTTACAATTATTTAATAAAAAAAAAAAAAAAAAGCCGCATTCGATCCCTCTTATTTTGATACACAGCCAATATTTTACAATACTTAATTTTTAGGTTCAAACTGTGCAATTCATTTGTCTGTGGCCACCAATAGTATAAGCGCATAAAGGGCAAACTATTTATTCAAAACTGCAGGAAGCCACAATAATTTAAAGGGGTTGTGATGCAGCACAAGGAAAAAAAAAAAAAAGCTTCCACAAACTTTTTGGTCCCTTAATGCTTCAGCTTTAGTCTAGCGTTACCTTCTACAGAGAAAAGTGTAAGAAAACATAACAGGTCGCAGACATGGCAGTCTCACATCCTACGTCAAAATCAACAGGTGTAAATGCCAGGATCAGGAGGGGAGTACTGAAAGTGTGCACATTTCAACAATTGAGCGTAATAAGAAGTGCAATTATACAGTGCCTTGTTAAAGTATTCGGCCCCCTTGAATTTTTCAACCTTTTCCCACATTTCAGGCTTCAAACATAAAAGATACAAATTTTAATGTTATGGTGAAGAATCAACAACAAGTGGTACATAATTGTGAAGTTAAACAAAATGTATTGCTTATTTTAAATCTTTGTAAAAAAAATAAACTGAAAATTGGGGTGTGCAATATTATTTGGCACCTTTAGGTTAATACTTTGTAGCGCCACCTTTTGCTGCAATTACAGCTGCAGTCGCTTGGGTTATGTGTCTATCAGTTTTGCTTATCTAGAGACTGAAACTCTTTCCCATTCTTCCTTTGCAAATAGCTCGAGCTGAGTGAGGTTGGATGGAGAGCGTTTGGAAAGAGCTGAAAACTGCTGTTCACAGAGATTCTCGATTGGATTCAGGTCTGGACTTTGACTTGGTCATTCTGACACCTGGATACGTTTATTTGTGAACCATTCCATTGTAGATTTTGCTTGATGTTTGGGATCATTGTCTTGTTTGAAGACGAATCTCCGTCCCAGTCTCCGGTCTTTTGCAGACTCCAACAGGTTTTCTTCAAGAATGGTCCTGTATTTGGCTTCATCCATCTTCCCATCAATTTTAACCATCTTCCCTGTCCCTGCTGAAGGAAGGCAGGCCAAAACCCTGATGCTGCCACCACCATGTTTGACAGTGGGGATGGTGTGTTCAGGGTGATGAGCTGTGTTGCTTTTACACCAAACGTATCATTTGGCATTGTGCCCAAAAAGTTCAATTTTGGTGTCATCTGACCAGAGCACCTTCTTCCACATGTTTGGTGTGTCTCCCAGGTGGCTTGTGGCAAACTTTAAATGACACTTTTTATGGATATCTTTGAGAAATGGCTTTTTTCTTGCCACTCTTTCATAAAGGCCAGATTTGTGCAGTGTTCGACCGATTGTTGTACTATGGACAGACTCTCCCACCTAAGCTGTAGATCTCTGCAGTTCATCTAGCGTGATCATGGTCCTCTTGGCTGCATCTCTGATCAGTCTTCTTCTTGTTGCACATGAAATTTTTGAGGGACGGCCGAGTCTTTGTAGATCTGCAGTGGTATGATACCCCTTCCATTTCAATATGATCGCTTGCACAGTGCTTCTTGGGATGTTTACAGTTTTGGAAATCTTTTTGCAACCAAATCCGGCTTTAAACTTCTCCACAACAGTATCACGGACCTGCCTGTTGTGTACCTTGGTATTCATGATGCTATCTATGCTTTAAACAGAACACAGACTATCACAGAGCAGGTGCATTTACAGTATACAGAGACTTTATTACACACAGGTAGATTATATTTATCATCATCGGTCATTTAGGACAACATTGGATCATTCAGAGATCCTCAATGAACTTCTGGAGTGAGTTTGCTGCACTGAATGAAAATTGGGACGTGCAATATTATTCGGCCTCTTTACTGTTTTTTCACAAAAATTTAAAATAAGCAATAAATATCGTTCAACTTCATAATTGTGTCCCATTTGTTGTTGATTCTTCACCATAACATTACATTTTTTTAACTTTATGTTTGAAGCCTGAAATGTGGGAAAAAGTTGAAAAATTCAAAAAAAGGGACCGAATACTTTTCACAAGGCACTGTATAACATTTCACATACAGTAGAACATATTCTTATGATTCGGGACATCCCTTTAATTCTAGACAAAGATGTATGTACAGTAATGTCCATGGTTATATTACCTTCATATCCAAACACTTTTAGCGCTCTAACAATCTCTACACCTTGGGTGTCCATGGGAACAAGGATCATGCTGTGATTCTTATGTCTGAAAAATATTATTATATAAGGTTCACGAAATGTAATTATAGTTCATTCTGAATCACATATTACATACTTGTTCGACTACTTAAAGAGAATCTGTCAGCAGGGGTTTGGTAGTTCATCTGAGAGCAGCATGATGTAAGCAAAGAGATCCTGAATCCAATGATGTATCACTTAGATTACTGGGTGCAGCCGTTCTGACACAATCAGAATTTTTAGATTTAGTCATTTAGCAGAGCTGAGAGAGCTGCCATCGACTACATCAGACTCTCTATAGAGATTGTACATTTACAGTGAGGTGTCAATCAGTGGAGGGGGCGTGGGTGCCTGCGTGGTATTGTAGTTGAAGCAATGAAAAGTCCTGCTGGTTAACAAACATAGGAAATACAACAGATAAGACTTATAGAATTCAGGGATGCCTACTTTCTCTATTTTAACCCTTGAATCATGCTGTCTTCAGCTTACAAAAGCAAAAAACTGCTGACAGATTCCCTTTAACCTCTTAGTGACAAAGCCAATTTTGACCTTCATGACCAAGCCAAATTTTACAATTATTATTGTAGTGCAATTTATTCCATGGCACTTTACATGTGAAAAGGGGTATGCATAATAGGGACAAGTACAATAATTAAACAATACAAGGCACAGACAGGTACAGGAAGACAGAGGACCCTGCCCGCAAGGGCTCACAGTCTACAAGGGATGGGTGAGGATACAGTAGGTGAGGGTAGAGATGGTCGTGCGGCGCTATATCAGACTGAGGGTTACAGCAGGTTGTAGGCTTGACAGAAAAGGTGGGTCTTTTGTTCCTTTTGAAGGTTTTCAAGGTAGGCGAGAGTCTCATATGTTGTGGCAGAGTTCCAGAGTATGGGGGATGCATGGGAGAAGTCTTATATGAGATTGTGTGAAGAGGAGATGCAAGGGGATTAGAGAAGGAGATCTTGTGAGGATCACAGGTTACGTGTCGGTAAGTATCGAGAGATTAGGTCACAGATGTAAGGAGGAGACAGGCTGTGGATGGCTTTGAATGTCATGGTTAGGATTCTGAACTGGAATCGTGGGGCAATGGGAAGCCAGTGAAGGGATTGACAGAGAGGGGAAGTAGAAGAGGAACAGGTGGATTATTTGGGCAGCATAGTTTCGAATGGATTGAAGAGGTGCAAGACTGTTTGAAGGGAGGCCACAGAGTAAGAGGATGCAGTAGTCCAGGCGGGAGATAAGGGAATACACTAGTGTTTTTGCAGCTTCATGGGAAAGGAGTGTACAAATCCGGAAAATATTCTCACCAATGTCACTTTATGAAGTTATAATTCTGGAACACTTCATAGGATCCCAAGATTGCTTTTTTGGGGACATATTGTACTATATGATGGTGATGGTGGTAAATTTAGCATGATAGTTTTTGTGTTTATTTGTGAAAAAAATTGAAAATTTGGAGAAAATTTGTAAGTTTTCAAACTCTGAATTTTTAGGACCTTAAACCAGAGTTCGGTCACATAAAATAGTTAATAAATAACATTTCCCACATGTCTACTTAACATCACCACTATTTTTGAAATTTTTTTTTTTCCTTAGGAAATTACAATTGTTAAACATTTATCAGTAATTTCTCATTTTTACAAACAAATTTACAAAAAACAATGTTGTTTAGGGACCACCTCACATTTAAAGTGATTTTAAAAGGGGTATATGTGACAAAAATAATAATAAAATAACCAAAAGCGACACCATCCGTAGGGTATGTGCCTACGATCAGGGTTTGCAGTGTTTTGGATGCAGCAAGTTTTTGCTGCGTCCAAAAAGCTGTGTTGTACAGTACAAGCACAGTGGATGGGATTTCTAGAAATCCTATGCCCACTGTGCGTGTACAGCCCTCAGCGAAAACTGTCCTGCGGTGCGGTTTTCTGAGCTGCAAACATGTCAATTCTTTGCTGCGGAGCTGCAAGCATCCTCCGTAATCAGAACACAAGCCAAAGACCGCAGCGCCCCAATCAGGGTTCGGATGAGACTTGCAAACCTGCAGGTCAGGACTCGCCATGTCCAGGACGCAGCGGGTCCTGATCGTGGGCACATACCCTAAAAATTCTACACCTCAGACCACTCAAAACTACATTCAAAAAGTTTATTAACTCTTCAGGTGCTTCACAGGAATCAATACAAAGTGGAATGAAAGAAAGAAATTTACCGTACATTTTACCTAAAAATGTTGCTTTAACCTCAATTTATTCACTTTTACAAAGGATAGCATGACAAATTGGACCCTAAAATTTGTTACCCACTTTCTTCTGAGGGCGCAGATACCCCACATGTGGTCAGAAATCTCTGTTTGGACAAACGGCAGGGCTCAGAAGAGAAGGAGCACCGACTGAATTTTGGAACACAAATTTGGCTGAAATATATTGCAGACACCATGTTACATTTGTAAGGCCCCTAAAAGGTACCTATACAGCAGAAACACCCTACAAGTGACCCCATTTTGGAAACTAGCCCTCTCAAGGATTTTATCCAGGGGTATAGTGAGCATTTTGAACCCACAGGTACGTCACAGAATTTGCTAACATAAGGTCGTCATATTGAAAATGTTCTTTTTTTTTTCACAAAAATGTTGTTGTAGCTGCAAAATATCTTACTTTTAGGATTCACTCACATCTGCGTATCAAATCTGCGAGTCCAATGCAAGATAAACTCACATTGTAATGTTAACCAGTATGGCAGAGCACATCTGTATTTCCTGTTGAAAATTCGGAGTGTGCTTCGAACATCGTCAATACAATTCAATGGGTGCGAGAAAAAACACGTTGGCCACAGACGGCACACACAATGCGTTTTTAACATCATCTTTTACATACTCTAAAAAGCTAGGATAGCTAGATAGATCGCTAGAGGTCAAACACCTAATGTTCCATACTCCTAAGCTTGCACCCTTTAGTGCCTTTCATGTGGCACTAAAGGGTGTTTAGCCTTGTATTTAGCCCCAAAATAAATAAAAAAAAAATGTGGGGTCCCCCCCTCTTTTTTCTAGCCAGCTAAGGTAAAGCAGATAGCTGCAGCCTACAGCTTTAGCTTGGCGGGGAATCCAAAATAGAGGTCATCCCACACTATTTTTTTTTAATTATTTATTTATATTATTTATATAGGCTGCAGCATCTCTGGCATTTCACTCTAGCTTTTCCCGCTGCCAAGGTGCAGTGGCAAATGGGGTAATATGTGGGGTTAATGCCAGGTGTGTAATGTCAGCTGGCATCAAACTCAGGGGTTAGTAATGTTGAGGTGTCTAGAAGATACCTGACATTACTAATCCAGTCAGTAATAAAAATAATTATTTATTTGAAAAATCACTCCTCAACACCTTCCCTGCTTCACCAATTTATTGAAAAAAATCCCAATAAAAAAAATAAAATCCCCTTTCCACTATAATCCTTATCAGGTCCGCCATAATCCATGTGGCAGTCCCACGACCACTTACAACGCTGAGAACGCATTCCCCATAAGCTGGAAGAGGATGCACTCTGTGGCGTGTGACTGCAGTAATGTCAGTGAGGTTACTGAAGGTCACCACACTCGCTGGGTCACACAAGGGCAGTGTTGCATGCGGTAGCCTAACTAACGTCACCGCAGAGTGCGCAGACTCCTCGCACAGTGACAGGTAAGAACCGGCCACTCTGTACATGCACCCGCCATTTCACAGCCATTGAAGAAAAAGGGCAGCAGGGGACTCTGTTCCAATGGAGGCACTGGGAGGGGCTGGGGGAGGACTTTTCTCTCCCATCTGATAGTTTGACCATGACAAATGGAAGACAGATGAAGTTGAAGAGAAGTGTATTGGTGCCTGCCGTTTTACAAGAGGAGGGGGGTTGGGGAGGACTTTGGCAGCATCGAGAGACGGGAGGGGGGGCGTACTGGGCAAGCACGCTTGTCTCCCATCTGATATGTTTGATTGGTGTATAACGGCGATCACGTAACCAACGACTGGAAAAAAACAGCCCGAACCGTGATCTCCAGGGTCTCAGCTACCCCCAGTGGCTGAAACCCAGAAGATTTTCCGATGATGGAGGGCGCTAGATCATGGTTTCTGATCGCCGTTTTAAAACAGCAGTAAGGAATAAGTACCCTTAACTGCCGCAGTTTTAAAATGTAATGCGGTCGTTGAGCAGTTAAAGGGAATACACTTATACATTTATAAATAGAGAAAGGTGTAGAAAATGGGTTTCTGTGTGCCGCGCCAATGATCACAAGTCTGGAGATCAGATTATTGTGGCTTTATTGTAGCATAGGTCTACGCGTTTCAGGAGCTCTGCCCCCTTCCTCAGGACCATAGAAAAGACAACATCAATTGAGATTTGATGTGGTCTTTTCTATGGTCCTGAGGAAGGGGGAAGAGCTCCTGAAACGCGTAGACCTATGCTACAATAAAGCCACATTAATCTGATCTCCAGACTTGTGATCATTGGCGCGGCACACAGAAACCCGTTTTCTACACCTCTCTCTGTTATCAGCCACTTGGGTTGCCGCTGCCGTGGTCCATTTCTACATGCGAATATAGTAGTTGTGACTTTCACAACTACAGTTGGTGAGTACTATTGCTCCCCCCTCCCTTGCCCTGTACCTATATTGCGCTGTATCTTCCACAGCTTTTTTCTTATAAATACATTTATAAATGGGACTTTAACTACTTTCGTATATACAGTGCCTACAAGTAGTATTCAACCCCCTGCAGATTTAGCAGGTTTGATAAGATGCAAATAAGTTAGAGCCTGCAAACTTCAAACAAGAGCAGGATTTATTAACAGATGCATAAATCTTACAAACCAACAAGTTATGTTGCTCAGTTAAATTTTAATAAATTTTCAACATAAAAGTGTGGGTCAATTATTATTCAACCCCTAGGTTTAATATTTTGTGGAATAACCCTTGTTTGCAATTACAGCTAATAATCGTCTTTTATAAGACCTGATCAGGCCAGCACAGGTCTCTGGAGTTATCTTGGCCCACTCCTCCATGCAGATCTTCTCCAAGTTATCTAGGTTCTTTGGGTGTCTCATGTGGACTTTAATCTTGAGCTCCTTCCACAAGTTTTCAATTGGGTTAAGGTCAGGAGACTGACTAGGCCACTGCAACACCTTGATTTTTTCCCTCTTGAACCAGGCCTTGGTTTTCTTGGCTGTGTGCTTTGGGTCGTTGTCTTGTTGGAAGATGAAATGACGACCCATCTTAAGATCCTTGATAGAAGAGCGGAGGTTCTTGGCCAAAATCTCCAGATAGGCCGTGCTATCCATCTTCCCATGGATGCGGACCAGATGGCTAGGCCTCTTGGCTGAGAAACAGCCCCACAGCATGATGCTGCCACCACCATGCTTGACTGTAGGGATGGTATTCTTGGGGTTGTATGCAGTGCCATCCAGTCTCCAAACGTCACGTGTGTGGTTGGCACCAAAGATCTCGATCTTGGTCTCATCAGACCAGAGAACATTGAACCAGTCTGTCTCAGAGTCCTCAAAGTGATCATGAGCAAACTGTAGACGAGCCTTGACATGACGCTTTGAAAGTAAAAGGTACCTTACGGGCTCGTCTGGAACGGAGACCATTGCGGTGGAGTACGTTACTTATGGTATTGACTGAAACCAATGTCCCCACTGCCATGAGATCTTCCCGGAGCTCCTTCCTTGTTGTCCTTGGGTTAGCCTTGACTCTTCGGACAAGCCTGGCCTCAGCACGGGTGGAAACTTTCAAAGGCTGTCCAGGCCGTGGAAGGCTAACAGTAGTTCCATAAGCCTTCCACTTCCGGATGATGCTCCCAACAGTGGAGACAGGTAGGCCCAACTCCTTGGAAAGGGTTTTGTACCCCTTGCCAGCCTTGTGACCCTCCACGATCTTGTCTCTGATGGCCTTGGAATGCTCCTTTGTCTTTCCCATGTTGACCAAGTATGAGTGCTGTTCACAAGTTTGGGGAGGGTCTTAATTAGTCAGAAAAGGCTGGAAAAAGAGATAATTAATCCAAACATGTGAAGCTCATTGTTCTTTGTGCCTGAAATACTTCTTAATACTTTAGGGGAACCAAACAGAATTGTTGTGGTTTGAGGGGTTGAATAATAAATGACCCTCTGAATAAACTTTTCACAATTTAAAAAAAAAAAAAATAAAAAAAGAAATAACATTCTTTTTTGCTGCAGTGCATCTCACACTTCCAGGCTGATCTACAGTCCAAATGTCACAATGCCAAGTTAATTCCGAATGTTTAAACCTGCTAAATCTGCAGGGGGTTGAATACTACTTGTAGGCACTGTATATAATATATATATATATATATATATATATACACACATATATATATTATATATATATATATATAAAAGTGTGTGTATGTATATATATATATATATATATATATATATATATATATACACATACACATACACACACATATATATATATATATATATATATATATATATATATATATAAACATATATATATATACATATATATATGCACATATATATATGCACATATATATATATATATATATACATATACACATATATATATATACACGTATATATATATATATATATATATATATATATATACACACACACACACACACACACACACACTTGCAGCCTCAGCATGGTCAAAGGCTCAGTGCACCCTTCTGCCCCTCAATTACAATCCTCCACACATCCCCTAATGTCGATTGACAGCTCTCGCTTTGTGATGCTGACAGAACTGAATCGCCATCCATACTCACACTGACACTGCAGAATCTGAGAGCACACTGGCCCTGATTCATGAAAGCTTTAACACCAAAGAACAAACATAAATCAATCAATTTGAAAAATCACATGAATTGTGCAAAAATTGAGATTTTTAGTGTTTTCACACTAATTTTGCCAAAATGGGTGAAGCTGGAGTGGGACAGGGGCAGGAAACCATAGCTTATCTAATTCTTCCTGCGGTGCTCCTTATGTCAGAAATCTTGTTGAAGTCCACAGTGGGAGTAAGATTTGTGGCAAGGCGCATGCCACTTGTCAGACGCTCCGAATCATTAAAAGTCTGAATCCACTACAAATTGCTAGTATTGATTAATCGGGAGCATAGTGTCAGTGTGGGTGCACTCTCTTTACTTTCTCATGTCTGAAGGGGCTGCTTGCTGCACACATGGTCCCAGAATATTGTGTGACAAATAGTGAAGAGTGAAATGAGAGCGGGCCTGCACTGACACTGCAGGAGTTGAGTGTACACACCCAGCATCAGAGTAGGTGCGCTCTCATCCCCCTATTCTGTGTGATCATTGTGTGCAGCCACTGCAGACAGGAGAGGAGGGTGAGAGCACACCCGCACTAACACTGCTCTCAGCTCCAGCAGAATTAATGCTTGTAGGGCTGAGGTATCTAGTCAGGCAACCCTCTAAAACCAGCATGTCAATCAACATACGGAAAGGTGAGGAAAAAGTACGGACTAAGATTGCAGAAAAGTGATCCTTTAGCAGGTCCCCCCGCTGTCATGGTAGGCCACCGGCTTGTTATATTGTGTCAAACTGACCATTAAAAATGCCACGGTCAGTGATTAACAGTAACATCTAAATGGTTAACAACAGCGATCGGGGCTCACTTTTGGCTGTGCTGTTGGAGACAGATCCTGGTTGTATCACACAGCAGTGGTGGACAAACCGCTTGCTGGTTGGTTAATAACGAGGGCAATCTGACCTGTTGTCAAAGCTCGAGGCACCAGGGGGCCCCTGGCCAGACTGCCCTTATCAAATGCGGCGTGGCGGGCTGCGAACCCGCAGCTCCTCACAGTATAGGCAGCGGAACGCAGGATTCTGTCCTCTGCTCTTTGCCTGGCACTTTCTCTGTGACACAGGTGCGCACACCTTGTTGACATCACCACGACACACATGCACACCTGGGTGATTTGCAAGTACCCGGCAGGAGAGAAGATGCGGTGCTGCGGGGGATTGTAAGGAAAGGTGAGCGGTGACTTTTTTCTAACAGACTGAGAAGGGGACAATATGGAGGGGGAAATATTAAGATCAGAAGAGGGGCTACAGGGCCTTATCATGAGTGGGGAGGGGGAGGTGGGGTGGAGGACATTACATGTGAATTTTAAGGCAACTTGACAAGTGCCCCCAGCAGTATTCATATCTGTATATCAAAATTCCCTGCCTAACCAGCCTTATGTAATGCTTTTCAGTAAAATGAATGTTAAAAAAAAACCCCAAAAAAACCAAAAACAAAACAAAACAGCATTTATAAAAAAACTGCTATCACACCCCTGTAAGCATAACAACATGATTTCCACGAGCCGTTGTCACTGGCAGCCCAAGGAAATTTTGTGCAAGCAAGCGGCTGTGTTCACTCACATTGAGCCTCATCTGAAGTTGAATGTTCATGTCCTGGCTTCAGAGAGGCGCACTGAGCATGGTCAGAGGTGCAGAAGTTGTTCTTTTGATCATGTGCAGTGCGCCTCTCTGAAGCCAGGATGTGTACACCCAACTTCAGATGAGGGTCAATGTGCGTGAACACAGCCACGCGCTTGCGCAAAATTTCCAGGGACTGTGGTGATGCTGGCTCACGGAAATGAAGTTATCACACCCACAGGTGTGTGATCACATGGAAAGAGGGCCGACTAGTCTGGGGAAACACCCTAGCGACTAGTCAAGGCGCTAATTAGCATATAAACGGCACACCTTATAAATCCTTACTTTTTTTTAACATTGATTTTGGTGAATAACATTGCACACGGCTAGTTAGACAGGGCATTTGACATACGGTGATATGGTCTAATAGCCTCCTCCGCACCCCACAATTCAACAATTCATTACATAGCCCTAATAGCATCCTCCCGAACACCACAATTCATGATATGGTCCTGATAACATCTTACCCACCCTAAAATTCATTGCATGGCCCTCATAGCATTTCCCCACCTCACAATTCATTATATAGCTCTCATAGCATTCTCCTCACTCCACAATTCATTACATGGCCCTTAGCGGGCTTTGCACGTTGCGACATCGCAAGCCGATGCTGCGATGTCACACGCGAAAGTCCCCGCCCCCGTCGCAGCAGCGGTATCCTTGTGATAGCTGCCGTAGCGAACATTATCGCTACGGCAGCTTCACATGGGCTCACCTGTCCTGCGACCGTCGCTCTGGCCAGCGACCTGCTTCCTTATTAAGGGGGCGGGTCGTGCGGCGTCACTGCGACGTCACACGGCAGGCGGTCAATAGGAGCGGAGGGGCGGAGATGAGCGGGATGTAAACATCCCGCCCACCTCCTTCCTTCCGCATATCCTACGGAAGCCGCAGTGACGCCGGTAGGAGATGTTCCTCGCTCCTGCGGCTTCACACACAGCGATGTGTGTTGCCGCAGGAGCGAGGAACAACATCGGACCGTCGCGTCAGCATAATCATTGATTACGCCGACGCTGCACCGATGATACGATTACGACGCTTTTGCGCTCGTTAATCATATCATCGAGCCTTTACACACTACGATGTTGCATGCGATGCAGGAAGTACGTCATTTTCAATTTGACCCCACCGACATCGCACCTGCGATGTCGTAGTGTGCAAAGCCCGCCTTAGTGTCCTCCCCACCCCACAATTCATTATATGGCCCTGGTTGTGTCTTGTCCCCTCCACTCCACAATTCATTATGAAGCTATCAGGGATTTATGATAAATTGTGGTAGAAGGACACATGTCAGGGACTAAAGGGTGCTTTACACGCTGTGACATCGCTAACGATATATCGTCGGGGTTACGGTGTTTGTGACGCACATCCGGCGTAGTTAGCGATATCGCAGCGTGTGACAGCTAGGAGCGACGATCAACGATCGCAAAAACGTCAAAAATCGTTGATACGTCGCTCCTTTTCATAATATCGTTGGTGGTGCATGCCGCTGGTTGTTCGTCGTTCCTGCGGCACCAAACATCGCTATGTGTGACACCGCAGGAATGACGAACATCTCCTTACCTGCGTCCACCGGCAATGAGGAAAGAAGGAGGTGGGCGGAATGTTCGTCCCGCTTATCTCCGCCCCTCCGCTTCTATTGGACGGCTGCTGTGTGACGTCGCTGTGACGCCGCACGAACTGCCCCCTTAGAAAGGAGGTGGTTCGCCGGTCACAGCGACATCGCAGGGAAGGTGAGTCCGTGTGACGGGGCCTAGCGATGTTGTGCACCACGGGCAGAGATTTGCCCATGTCGCATAACCGACGGGGGCGGGTACGCTCACTAGCGATCTCGCTAGCGAGCTAGCAGCGTGTTAAGTGCCCTTTAGGCTATGTACAAAATCACAATGTGTGCACATAGCCTTAATATAAATTGGGGTGGAGGATCACAGAGACTGATTCATTTATATTTTTTGGGAGGCAGAGCTTCTAGTTAATAGGGGGACCGTTCCGGATAATTTATCACTGTATATTGTGAATGCTGTGTGGCTAATTGTATAATGTATAGTTGTGTACATATTTATATTCAGGGGCACAGTCTGGGGGATTTTTTTTTTAAATCAGGAAGCAAATGTATGTATACAATATATGTGAAGAAAATAAGTGATCCAGCTCCCACATGGCTTTGACTAAAACTCCAATTTTAATGAAAATTCTTTTTAAAACCATCGAAATGCAAAATAGAATGTGATACAGCAGGTTAAACTTAAAAAAAAGTAAAAGTGGGGGATACAAAAAGAATTTGAACTCAGGAGTAATGGAGTGGAAAAAAGAGCTAGGAGACAGCGAGATATTTTATCCACTGCTCTATGTGGATATGTCAAAAGTAATCAGTGTACTGAACAGGAGTAAGACAAATTTAATGGCGTAGAAAGAGCAGGGTAGATATAAAAAAACAACTTGTATTTAAAAGTTTTGAAAGGGATGTGAAAAATATATCCACATAGGGCATGAAGGAGAGATACCTAAAGTGATTTTTTTATTCTAGTATATAAAAAAACATGTAAAAGCAAAAGAGGATGGGATTTTCTAGTTTAAGAAACCCTTAAGTACAAACACGAAAGTTAAAAGGGTGAGTGTAACGTGTGTAGATATTTTGAGACCCTATAGCGCTCTCTCACTCCACAGTTGCTGTATGAAGGAGGCTTAGCACCTGACAATACACCATGCAATACACCCCATAGTGACCTGTGACAAAATATATAAAATCACAGATCTTTAAAAGGTTAAATCAGGTTTTTGTGTTAAAAAGAGGATCTGTCACGTGCTTAAGAAAAAAAAAAATATTACTTTGCAAAATTCCTTCAGCTCACCCAATTCCGCAGCCCTGTCGCCCTATTGCAGAGATGCGCATTTGTTGCTTTTGGAGCGCAATATATTAAATTTTTACTTACAGACCAACTGGACATTTCTTCAGAGCCTTCTCAGGGGGCATACGCCTTCACCGCTTGCACCCAGACACTGCTAACCACAGCTCGGCAGCTGATCCAGCAGTTTCAGAATCTGGCGGGCTTTGAATTGAGGGTCTTGAAATAAGGGGTGAAAATGCCCGTCCCCAGAGAAAAAAAAACAAACAAACTATACAATGCAATACACTTATGTTTCAGTAAATAATTTTTATACTGAGATGTTGTCCCTCTCAGATATACCTGGAGGATGAGCCATTTTCTGTTTTACCCATTACGATCGCTATTTTGCAATTGGAGTTTCCAGCACCTGTAGAAGAGGGAAAAAAATACATTCTAAAGACAGACAAAAAATTGGCAAATCATAAAAACCATTTTCAAGATGAATTTTTATAAAGTTTTCATTAATGATCATGGCAACAAAACAGTTCTACAATCCAACATCATCAAAAGAAGATAGGCCGCCTGTTCTATCCATATGGATTTCAATTCTAGAAATAAGAGGCCAATAATAATGGCACACAATGTGCTGTGCATGTACACGTCTTATTACTTCTAACTTTGCTTCCTAGAAAGAATATTTACTTGTTTATCGCGACATTTGATATTTTATTAATTGTTTTTAGGCCCTGTGCTCACTAGAAAAAGGATTTTTCTCAAAAAAATTCTTGAAAGATTAGCGCACCTGCGTTAAAAAAACGCACCAATAACGCATGCGTTTTTGATGCGTTTTTTCCGCAGGATTGGTCCCTGCGTTATTTTACCATTTATCTATGGCAAAAAATGCGGGTACCTGCAGAAAAGAAGTCACATGCACATTTTTTTTCTCAAGAAATTCTGCAGAAAGAATGTTCTTGAGAAAAAAAAAAGCAATGTGTGCACAGCTATTTTGTTTTTTTCCATAGGTTTTGCTGGGGAATGTCTGCAGAAAGGTTACAACCATTTTCTCAAGAAATTTCTGAAGCAAAAACGCGGGTAAAAATACAGTGTGTGCACAGGGCCTTAGAACAAATTGATATAAATAAAACAAATATTGTGTAAGAGGATGGAATATGGTTTACTGAAAGTGGAGAAATCACACAATTCTCTATGGCAGCCCTTGGCTATGCCAACTCAGTTCTGATAATTAGTATGTGCGTACAAGTCAAAAGGCTTCATAACAAGTACCGTAACTACAGCAAGAGAAAATTTATTGAAAAGGAGGAAAACTACTAGCCCAACAGTTTCCAAGTAAAACACCACACTATTGGCCAATGTGAATTCACCACAGTTCATTGCTTTTGTATTGCCTAAGAAAATAATAGGACACACACACATAAAAAATTTAAAACAGTTGATTTACAGTTCATAGATCATCAAGGGTGTCAGGCTCTTCTTCCATTTGTTCTGGGCCTGTCCTAGAGTTCATCATAAATGTATACAAGTTCTCAACATCCTTAAAACACAAAAGTGGTATTGGTCCCCAATGATCCCAAGTACTGTCCAATTCTATTACTGCCTAATTGTTACTTCTCGCATAACGACATGATGCCTTCATTCATGCATGTTAATACTGGCTCAAAAGTGGCTGACTACGTGTCCTGACATATTTTCCATTTTTTGTGGTTTTGTTTTTTTAATTCTTTATTTTTTGTAGACCAGGCACAACCCTCCTCAATCAATCGTTTTTAAGCAGTTTGCTCATAGTCAACTTTTTGATATTCACAGAGTTGACACTTGATCCACATAACACAGAACAGTCTGGAACTGCCAAGCTTAAGAAATCCAACAGCCCAAACCCCCCAATTTGGCTAGGACTACAGGCACACCACCCAGAGTGTCCTATCATAGCTAAACTGGATGGGAGTAGTAGATGCCTCACTGGGTAGTTTTGTATTTCTTCATTTATGCACTCATTGCTAGTGATGGAAGGACCCGGACTGGGCCCGAAGTTCTCAGGGAACGCTGGGTAATTATACGGATCTGGCCAAAAAAGAAAAAGGTAAGACAAAAGAAGGCAAATAAGAGTAAAGGCCGCTTTACACGCTGCAATATCGTTACCGATATCGCTAGCGTGCGTGCCTGTCCCCGTCGGTTGTGCGTCACGAGCAAATCGCTGCCCGTGGCGCACAACATCGCTTACACCCATCACACTACTTACCTGCCTAGCGAATTCGCTGTGACCGGCGAACCACCTCCTTTCTAAGGGGGTGGTTCGTTCGGTGTCATAGCGACGTCGCTAAATGGCCGCCCAGTAGAAGCGGAGATGAGCGTGACGAACATCCCGCCCACCTCCTTCCTTCCTCATTGCGTGCGGCCGCAGGTATGATGTGGTTCTTCGGTCCTGCGGTGTCACGCATAGCGATGTGTGCTGCCGCAGGAACGATGAACAACCTGCGTATTGCAACAGGAACGATATTTGGGAATAGAGCAGCGGGTCAACGAGCAATGACATGGTGAGTATTATAGCTAGTTAACGGTCGCGCCTGCGTGTCACACCCAACGACGTCGCTAACGAGGCCAGATTTGCACCATGAATTCCGTGACCCCAACGATATATCTCTTTAGCGATGTCGTTGCGTGTAAAGTGTCCTTTAAGTAGGCATGTTATAATTACCAGTCTCCCGCGTGGTGGTAACACTACTTCCGGGGCCTCTCATTAACCTCATGCATATGCACTGCTTTCCCCACCCACTGGCAGTCCCAGCTTCTGTGATTGGCTGCAGTCAGACCGCACCCTCACCCTGTGTGACAGTGTGTCTGACTGCCTGCACTCACAGACGCTGTGCGTGCCGGTATTGGTATAAAAATAAATAAATTGTTGTAGGGTCCCCCCATATTATGATACCCAGCACAGATAAAGCATACGGCTACAGACAGCATCCCCCAGTTATGTCCTTATCTTGGCTGTGTATCAAAATAAGAGGGACCCCATGCCGAATGGTTTTTGTTTAATTAATTGTGGTCCCCCACAATTTTGATACCCAGTCATGATAAAGCCCAAAAGCTGGAGGCTGGTATTCTCAGGCTGGGGAGACACATGGTTATTGCCCCCCCCAGCCTAAAAATATCAGCCTGTAGCCACCCAGAATTGTTGCATCCATTAGATGCGACAATCCTGGAACTTTACCCGGCTCATCCAAATTGCCCTGTTGTGGTGGCAATCGGGGGTAATAATGAGTTAATGACAGCTTACAGCTGCCACTAAACCTTAGATTAGTAATGGGGAGGGTGTATGAGGCCACCACATTACTATTCTGTAATTCAAAAGAAATAAAAACACCAAAAAATCCTTTATTTGAAATAAAAAAAAAACACACTCTTTCACTCAGTTGATTTGCGATCAAAGATGGAGGTTCCCACAGTACCCCACATGTCACTGCAGGAAAACTGACCTTAGGTGAGCTCATTAAACTCTTTGTGTGCAAGTCTCTCCTGTGGTCTTGAGATTACAAGGAAAAAACCTGCTGACAGATTGCCTTTAAGCCGTATATTTAAACTATTTGTACTTATGAAAGCAGGGACCAAGCCAGACTTCACTTGATACCTAGATAACTTGGAGCTAAAAGCCTCATTATGAAGTCATTCCTGCTGAAAGGCTAGAGTGTATACAGATTAAGAAAAGCATAATTTAGGAAAACACAATGTAAATTCTAGTAGTTTTTCCATAATCTTCTCCTCTACATTGATCAGGTTTTGTCTCACAATTACAATGGAGAATTCTATAAAGAAATGTCCTTTATGTGTCCTAGGAGATTAGTAAATTGACTCTTGCCCTCCTTACAGTTCTAGAAGGCCGCGCTCACATCAGCGGTATTTTGCCGCAAAACCGGGTCACAAATGCGTTTCAGTTCAAATCATTTCCACGGAATCGCGGCAAGATGCGGTCACATGCGGTTGCGTGCATCATACACAACCACATGTGCCCGCATCTTGCCGTGATTCCATTGGAAATTAATTGAACCGAAACGCATTTGTGACGGATCCGGTTTTGAGGCAAAATATTGCTGATGTGAGCGCGGTCTAATCTATTTGGCTTCAGTAGGTGGCTCCTTCGTCTGCCTCAGATTACACATCAGTGCCAAATACGAGCTAAACACTGCACTCTGCTGCTTTTGGTGGTCTCAGAATTATTAGAGTGGATGTGCACATGATCAAGCGGCTTCTGGTGGTCCCAGAATGAATGGAGTGGATGTGCACATGATCACCCAGTGCTCCATTCAAACAGCAACCCTGGTTCTCAGGAGAAATGGGGGTCCTAATGGTTAGACCCCCAGCAATTTGGTAGCTATCACCCATCTCATGGACAGAGAATAACTGCAAAACTTGGTACAACCCCTTTACCAGTAGATGTAGGTCTTGGGTATGAGCTAACTCAGGTGTATGAATATTTCGGAGTCAAACAGGTGGCAAGTTCTTCAAGTTTGCATTTATAATTTTGGTACAATCTGAAGAGTTAGATATTAGAAATAAAAACTAAGCCATGTGATTGCTTATTATTTAATTACAGTTACACTTTTCTTTTAAAAAAAAGTACTTTTATAATTTTATCATACAACACCAGATCAGTGTATGGAAAGCAAAGATAACATGGTGGCTTGGTGGTTATCACTGTTGCTTTACAGAACTGGGGTCCTTAATGCAAATCCCACCAAGGACAACATCGGCCAGGAGTTTGTATGTTCTCCCAGTCTTGGCGTGGGTTTTCTACAGGTACTCCATTTTCCTCCCACAATCCAAAGACATACAATGAAGACAGTGAAAAGGCAAGCGATAATTTATATATCCATGTTTAAAAATAAGTAAAAGTCTAAAGTGCAATAAATTGTCCTAAATAACTAAACTATGTGATCATGTTATAAGCAAAGTGCTTTTTAAAAGCAGAGAAGAGCAGAACACCCTCCTGCTTTATATATTTCCTGAAACTAGAGGAAAAGAAAACAAGGAGGGAGAGCTTTATCATACTTTCCAGAGAAGAAAAGGGAGGGGTTTTGGCTGGATGACCAAAAAAAAAAAAAACCTTGCAAACATTTTTTTTTTCTCTCCCCTGACATTCTTATAGTAGTGCTCACATTCTACAGAAATCCCAAGCTTTCTGCAATAGAGGTGAGTGCATGTGATACTTTTCTTGCTTTCTTTGTTGTGAAATCATTTGTGCCATTCTCAGGATGCCATCTACTAAATCATAAAACATAGGACTGACGGAGTATGACTCTCCTATGTCTTTACGACTGACCAACACAAACACTTTTGACTTGTATATCTTGTTTTGATTTCACTAATCCTTACAACGGATACAATGACTATATGATGAATGTAACTACAAAAGTATGCATGAGATAGGAGAAGGGAAGAAACCAAAATGTCAGTTAAACTTTTCACCGTCTGTAGCACAAGCTGGTTCTAATTCACGTGTTACGTGTGATGAACTCTGCAGTCTTCTTCACTGGAGTAACTTTCGGGACGCTCTGCTGCACTTGATTTGTTGATTTAATTCTGTCTAAACTAACAAGTGGATCATTGTATTCAGGTGGACAAAATCTGCAATAAATCAAAGCCAAAGCTGGGGAACCCCCCCCCCCCCAAAAAAAAAAACAACTAAAGTCCTAGGGAAATCTTCGGGTCTGTCTGATAAAGTCAATTCACAAGGCAAAATGTGTTTAAATTCATTATGGACTTCTAAATTTAAAGCTAAAAGTACATATTACTTTTGGATGGTCCTTATAGATGTTGTCCACTTCTTTTACACTGATAACCTATCCTTATGATAGGTTATCAATGTCTGATTGGATGGAATCAGACACCCTGCACCTCCACCGATCAGCTGGTCCCGATGCTGGCGTCCAGAAAGGCTCAGCTCCGGAGCTGCCCAGTCTTCTGATAGCGGTTCCAGCCGAGTACTGCATATATGCCTCCTATTGATTTGAGTGGGAGGCGGATGTGCAGTACCAGGCTGCGGCCACTGCACATCTATATTCGCCACTGATGTGAAATCTGAGGCAGAAGGAGCCACCTGCTGCAGCCAATTGGAGGGGAATGTGCAGCACCCGGTCGCGTCCGCTATCAGAAGATGGGGCAGCTACGAGACTGATCATTTTAGTCTGCCTGCTTCCGCCACCAACACCCAAAACAGCTGATCGGTGTGGTAGACCCTGGCTAAATCAGACATCAAGTAGAAGCCATCAATGTAAAAGTAGTGGACAACCTCTTTAAATATATGCTGGTTCATTACAAAAAGAGAACCATTTTAAAATTCCTAAATATTAATGGAAAAAAAGTCATATTTTCTGCCAGAATGCAACATGGGCAATTCAATTGTTCATTTGTTGTTGAAAGAAGAAAACTCCCATAAAAAATTATAGCATTTGTGATTTACACTAAAGAAACCAAGATACTAGGGCAAAAGCAAATGTTGGACAAAGGGCAAATATACCCCGTACTTCTTACTGGATGATTACGCTTCCGGTTTCATCCATATTTGAGAAGCATGAAAGTCCTTCTGAAAAGTCTCATACGTGTGCCCTCGCAACATCAAACTTTATGCATATGTATGTACCACCAAAGGCTAGGAAAACACAGACATGTGCCCTACTGGCACTGCCAACTGAGGGTCCACCGAGCTGTGAAACACAGAATTTACATGTTACTCTACCTTCATTATCATTATAGTTAGCATTAAATTGATGTATTGAGGTATTGATGAATTCCATTTTAGAATTGCTTTAATACAATTCTTATAGCAGAGGAGTTCATGAAATTACAGTTTTCGTCTTTACACCTGTCCAGAGCGGAAGATACATAACCCAATGCCATAAATTATGATACATTGTATTTTGAAAAACACTTGTGAAATTTGTCGTCATTTTAAGTAAGCTGAGCAGAAGTATTCAATGTCAAGGAGCAGCTGCAAAAACGAATATTATATGAAGGGTGAATAAAAACAGCAAACCTGTGAGCTCAATGTAATCTTACACCGTAAATCCATTTTAAAGGTCTCATTTTGAATAAGCGATTCAGATTCAGTTAAGATTGCAAAAATTAGAAAGGGGAGCTGGAGTGTATAGTGGTAGGAAACCTATTTATAACAAGTTCTCCCTTTATAATGAGATGCTGGATAAATTACCGTAAGCTTACTTAGTTAACGCCATAGAAATTTGTTTAATGATATATAAAAATATATGAGGCCCATGCACATGAGCTATTCTTTACAAGGCTTGCACAAAGCATCACTGGACATTCATTCTATATATGGAAGAAATGCCGTTTTGACATCTGTATAGAAAAGGGTTTTTTTTTTGTTTTTTTAGAGTTAAAGGGAATCTGTCAGCAGGTTTTTGCTCTCTCATCTGACAGCAGTATGATGTAAGCAAAGAGATCCTGATTCCAACAATGTATCCCTTCGATTACTGAGTGCAGCTGTTATGACACAATTAGAATTTTTAGATTTAGCCATGTAGCAGAGTTGAGAGGGCTGTCCCCATACACAGCAGGCTATGTATAGAGATTGTACATTGACAGTGCGGTGTCAGAGGAGTGGTGTGCTGGATTGCTGTGCATGTGACATTGTAGTAAGAGCAATAAGTCTTGCCGTTTAAACAAACATAGGAAATAAACAGATCAGACTGTGATAAGACAGGCATCCCTGAATTCTATGTGTTAACCCTTGCAGCATGATGTTTTCAGCTTACATAGCAAAAACTTGCTGACAGATTGCCTTTAAGGTAGTCTACTATGCAGTGCCTTACACAAAGAGGTTAAAATGGCAGACACTCTGTACCAAAATAAAAAAAACAAAACAAACCAAAAAAAAACCCCAACACACTAGATGCTTATCCACACAGGGAACTCATGAGGAATCTGTGCTCCCTATGGCTGCCTTGTCTGATTGTTAGATTACTTCTGATTGTGAAAGGCAAAAATTCTCATCCTAGGTGAAGTATTCCAGAAGATTTTTTGAGAGATAAGCAGAGACTGTATGTATACATAGAAAAATTGTTTAACCCCTTTACGACCGCCGATACGCCTTTTAACGGCGGCATATTCGGGTACTTTTTCCGATCCGCCGCTTTTTAACGGCGGTCGGAAAAAAGGGTCTAGCGCCCCCCAGAGTCGGAAAATTTCCGGGGTCTCAGCTGCCGGGGGTAGCTGAGACCCTGGAGATTACGGTTCAGGCCGGTTTTTTCATTTAAAGGTACGGTGATCGCCGTTATTAACCGAATAACGGCAAGCATGTACCTGCAAAATGAAATGCCGGTTTTTAATGCATTTTAATGGTTTCTCTCACATTTGACGTGATCTAACAGTCAAATGTGGGAGAACGGTCCTTGTCCGGTCCCTCTCGGTCCCCCCCCGGTACCTGGGTCTCGTTACCGAGTTCCCACGGCATTCCCCCGGCCCCCCTCCTTCTCGTGTCCGTGTAAAATGGCGGGCGCATGCGCAGTTCGACCGCCAAAGTCTGCCTCCTTCCACCTAGCAACGTCAGGAATTTATTTCATTGGTTCCTGACATTTGAACACTGTGTTAGACCCTATCACAGTGATCAAATACCCCAAATATTTTGGAAATGACAGCATTTGGGTCTGCCTCCCTCTTCTCTCCCTTGTAGTTGATCTGGGAGAGAAGAGAGAGAGAGACTACATTTGCTGCCGTTTCTGTCAGAAAAAAAAACACCAATTTTTATTATAAATCAGTCATCCTCATCCCCAATATCCTCACCCAAAATATCCCCCCCCAAATATCCTCATCACCTCCGTCAGAATCCCCCCTTAGTTAGAATTTTTATTTTAGATTTTTTTTTTCTTATATCAGGGTTAGATCAGGGTTAGCATCAGGGTTAGGATCAGGGTTAGGATCAGGGTTAGGATCAGGGTTAGGGTTAAAAAAATTTAAAAAAAAAATAAATTTGTAGTATTTTTTTTTCTTTTTTTTGCTAGGCAGTGAAAAATACTGTAATGGCGCAGAGAACATTTACCGCCGAGCAGGCATACATGCTTCTTGCCTCCGGCAGTTCAGGCTCGGATACAGAGTCTGCCTCTGAAATCGAGCGATTTTCGGATGGTGACGACTCGGCTTCCTCCTCGGGATCCGACAGCCCGATGGTAGCGGAGTCGGTCGTCACTGCTGAAACGTCAGAGGCAGGTCCAAGTAGTGCCCTTCCCCGGCCACTATGGTATCCTGACCCGTCCTTCTCCCCTCAAATTCCTCCGTTTGTAGCAACCCCCGGTATAAATGTAAATGTCACAAATTTTACCCCATTAGATTTTTTCCAAATTTATGTTACCCCAGAAGTCCTCAAATTATTTGTCCACCAAACCAATTTATATGCCCGTCAATATATATCCCAACATCCTACCTCCATCCATTCCCGCTCCTGGATCCCCACAAATGTCCCCGAACTTAAAAAATTTTTGGGCATAACTTTTAACATGGGGTTAGTGAAAAAATCTACACTCCGCTCGTACTGGGCAACAAAAACAGTGCACAGCACCCCTGTGTTTGCAGCCATCATGACCCGATCCCGATATGAGACCCTTTTGCGATTCCTGCACTTTAACGATAATTCCCAAGCCCTCCAAAGAAATGACCCAAACTATGACCGACTTTATAAATTGAGACCCCTAATATCCCTTCTAAAAACTACCTTCCTAAATTCGTATACCCCTGACAAAAATGTTTCTATAGACGAGTCCCTTATGAGCTATAAGGGCCGTCTGTCTTTCCGCCAATTTATCCCCTCCAAGCGTGCCAAATATGGTATAAAATTATACAAAATGTGCGAAAGCACAACCGGTTACACGTGTGCCTTTCTCATTTACGAAGGGAGGGACCGCCAAATCAACCCCCCAAACTGCCCCCAGACAATTGGCATCCCTGGCAAAATTGTTTGGGAGCTAATGACCCCCTTCCTTGAGAAAGGCTATCACGTGTATACCGATAATTACTATACCAGTGTCCCCCTTTCTAAATCCCTCCACGCTGCAAACACAGGGGCCTGTGGAACAATCAGAAAAAACAGAGTTGGTCTACCCCCACAGTTGGTGTCTAAACGTGTGGAGAAGGGTGCGTCCTCCTCAATGGCAAGTGACCATCTTCTTGCCATAAAATGGAGAGACCGCAAGGATGTTTTCATGCTCACCACATTGCATGCGGACACCACTTTGACGGTCAGGGACAGGGGCGCCACCAGTGACAAACAGAAGCCGCTCTGTGTCGCAGACTACAATAAGTTCATGGGAGGTGTAGATTTGTCTGACCAGGTGCTTCAGCCTTATCTAGTGAAGTGAAAAACCAAAACCTGGTATAAAAAGGTAGCAATCTATCTCCTACAGGTTGCTACCTATAATAGCTTCATCCTCTATAGAAAATCTCAAGGACCGCTCTCTTTCCTCCAATACCAGGAGAAAATTATTGAGAGCCTCCTCTTTGACTCGGAGGCACAGGAGGAAGCCTTCGAGTCAGAGGATGTCCGGAGACTTTCCGAGCGTCATTTCATTCGCCCCATCCCTTCCACTCCCACCCAAAGGTATCCCCAAAAAAGATGCCGTGTTTGTAGAAAGCACGGCACAAGGAGCGATTCCCGGTACTTCTGCCCCATGTGCCCCTCCCAACCAGGCCTTTGCATCTCCCCCTGTTTTGAAACCTACCACACATCCCTCAATTATTAATTGGCATAAATAAATTACACCAAACTGTGTGGTAGCAGCTTTTTTTAATTTTGAAAATACTTTACTTTTATATTTCTGTTCAGTAATTTTTTTTTCTTGGACTAGTAAAAGAGAAAATTTTCAGCAGTAAAACACATTTTACCCCATTTCACAATTAATTCCAGGACTTTATCATCACATACCAAACAATTATTCAGACGAAACCCAGTCCACATGCCCACGTCTTTAGACTCCAGAGTGTGGACCCCACTAACGTTCTTGAAAAGTCTCATCATTTGACAACTTTCCAGGACTTCATTACTCAAACATTTTTTTTACCAATTATTTTAGTTTGACTCATATTACCACTAGGTCTTACTACACAAAACTTTTCTTTGCATTTATCTTGGTATTATGGGCATGATCATTTTATTGGAGGATCCCCTAACAATGATGCTGTGCCATATTCAAACACTATGGGCTTTACTGCAGGGTTCTTGCCGAACCACCTGCATCGAACAATACTTTCAGAATTCTGTAACGAATTGGTCGTTTTGTGCACATAGCGGTTCCTACCTTGGCGGGCAGGAGCCTGTTATGATGTACCATGTCGCTTGGCACATTTGTCCCTCATATAGGGATTGATGGAGCTAAGAAGACATTGTACGACCAGTTATTTGGAAGATAAAGCTGTCCTTCCGGCCCTGCTGGTGTTCTGTCATCTTTGGCACACTCAGGTTTGCCACATAGTGGCTGCCAACTCCTCCACATTTGAACATTTTGCCCTTCCGTCCAATAAAGTTTATTCTTCCTTCTACAACTGTTTTGTTAGCAAGACCAAGTCCAGTAAATGTGTTTTTAGGGGCATGCCGCCCTTTGTGAGTAATAATTCCTGGAAGGATTTTCTTGTTTGGTAGCACAATGTCTCTGTAAGCTTTGAATAGGTTCTGGGATTCCATCAGTTTTACCCTGAAGACCAAATGGTGCACCATCTATAATAGGCATCAGCTGCATAAAAAATGGTGTCAAACTACTCCCTACCTCTGTAAACAAATACATTACAGGGTATAACTTACAAAGACATTTATGGAGTTTTTCTGTTCTTGAAACCCAAAAGCTCTGCAAATTTGAGAATATATTCCAAATTCAGCCAAATTTGCTTTCAAAAATTCAAATATTGCTCCTTTCGTTCCAAGCTCTACCATGTGCCCGTACAGAGGTTTCTCGCCACATGTGGGGTATCGGCGCGCTCATAAGAAAGTGGGTAACAAAGTGTGAGCTCCAATTTTTGGAGCTACCTCTTGAAAAAGTGAGAAAATTGATGCTAAAGCAACATTTTTGCTAAAAAAATGAAAATTTTCAATATGACAACCTAATGTTATCAAATTCTGTGAAGTACCTGTCAGTCCAAAATGCTCACTATACCCCTAGATAGAAGCCTTAAGGGGTCTAGTTTCCAAAATGGAGTCACTTGAGGGGGGTTTCTGCTGTTTAGGTACCTTAGGGGACCTGTAAATGTAACATGGTGCCCGCAATCTGTTTCTGCCAAATTTGCTTTCAAAAATTCAAATATTGCTCCTTTCGTTCCAAGCTCTACCATTTGCCAGTACAGAGGTTTCTCGCCACATGTGGGGTATCGGCGCGCTCATAAGAAAGTGGGTAACAAAGTGTGAGCTCCAAGTTTTGGAGCTACCTCTTGAAAAAGTGAGAAAATTGATGCTAAAGCAACATTTTTGGGTAAAATGTTATTTTTTTTTTTTTTCATTCCACATTACTTTAGTTCATGTGAGGCACCTGAAGGGTTAATAAACTTCTTTGATATGGTTTTGAGTACCTTGAGGGGTGCAGATTTTAGAATGGGGTCACTTTTGGGTATTTTCTGTCACCTAGGACTCTCAAAGTCACTTCAAATGTGATGTGGTCCCTAAAAAAATGGTTTTGTAAATTTTCTTGAAAAAATGGGAAATTGCTGATGAACTTTGACCCCTTATAACTTCCTAACCCCAAAAAATTTTGTTTCAAAAATTGTGATGATGTAAAGTAGACATGTGGGAAATGTTGTTTATTAACTATTTTGTGTGACATAACTCTCTGGTTTATGGGCATAAAAATTAAAAGTTTGAAAATTGCAAAATTTTAATTTTTTTTGTCAAATTTCATATTTTTTCACAAAAAAAAAATAAAAATATCATCCTAAATTTACCTCTAACATGAAGCCCAATATGTCACGAAAAAACAATCTCAGAATCACCGGGATCCATTGAAGCATTCCAGAGTTATAGCCTTATAAATGGACACTGGTCAAAATTGCAAAAAATGGCCTGGTCATTAAGTACAAAACTGGCTTCGTCCTAAAGGGGTTAAAATAACTGAGAGTCCTCAGTGGTTGATACCTTTTAATGGCTAACTGAAAAGATGGTAATAATTGCAAGCTTTCGAGACTACTCAGGTCTCTTCATCAGGCATGGTATAACACAAAATCTGAAGAGTCACATATTTATACACAACAGGACATAGAATAGTGCAGTAAAAAAAAAAACAAAAAAAAAAAAAACAAGAAACAAGTTATATAAAACAGAACTCTCTCTATAGCAGGGGGGCAAACTGTTGTGGCCATAAATTTTGCTGCAGCTCAGTGTGAAAGTTTTATTGTCCTCTGATCAGGGTCTGGTCCAGGCTGTGACACGCTCCGATGGTCAGAGGAGCACATCTCTTAACTGATGTAAAAAGACATAAATCCATGAGACACATTCATTCCTACTCTGAATGTGTCAAAGGTCATCATAAGTTTGTACTCCCATAGTCTCCTATCTCTCTGGGACTTGAAGTTTCCTTTGAATACCAGCAATTTCATGTCCATGATGCTGTGGTCTGAGTTACAAAAATGTTTGGCCACAGGTAGATCCATCCTTTTTTCTTTAATTGTGTGGCGGTGAGAATTCATCCTTGTCCTGAGCTGTTGTCCGGTCTCCCCTACATACAGACCCCCAGTTGGACATTTGGTACATATAATTAAGTACACCACATTGGTTGTGGTGCAGCTGAAGGTACCTGGGATCTTGTAGTCCTGATGTGATCTGGGAATCTTTATCTCGTCCGTTGTCAATATTAATGGACAGGTCTTACATTTTTTCTGGTTGCAGGGAAATGTTCCTGTTGTTGTATACATAGATTCACTATGTAAGCATACAAATAGATTTGCATTGAAGGCTACAAATCACATTTATTCCATAATTACACAACTAAATTGTGATATTGTGGTTTTAAATGATCAGCAAATCGGTAGGTCACACACCGTATTTTAGAGAACTGCTACTCCACCAAATAGAAAAGATAAGGTCATATGCATAGTATGTAATAGGAAACAGCCATTTCCTATAACACGTCCTTAACCCATGGAAGATTTTACAATATCAGGGAGAAACATAA
This sequence comes from Anomaloglossus baeobatrachus, assembly GCF_048569485.1. Lineage (NCBI taxonomy): Eukaryota > Metazoa > Chordata > Amphibia > Anura > Aromobatidae > Anomaloglossus > Anomaloglossus baeobatrachus. The sequence continues at coordinate 429,566,325 of NC_134358.1, forward strand.
CAGATGTTCAATACTTTACAGAATGGTGTTTTTGTATCCTGCACAGGGTAAACCTCTGTATGCAACATAATTATATATTATTTCATACATATATGTATATATTAATGACTACACAGGTGATAATCACATATATAGGCGGATCATCAAATAATAACTACAGTATAAGACAACAAGCAGAAAAGAAGCCATCAAAAGGAGGGATCATTTAAAATAAATATGTTATATACATACATAATTAAAAAGCTATATATCAAGATAAAAAGAAACACTGATGGTGAGAAAATAGAGTACTATTAAAAGTATACACAGAAAACACCAGAGGTGTGAGGAGGTAAGGGTATACAATAAGTAATAGTGTTGTGAAATTCACTAATATATGGATTAGTCCCTCTGTGTGTATATCATATAGGGTATTGTGAGACTGTGACCGGGGTTATCTATGACGGCCGGTATGTCTCGCCCCGGTTGTGCTCACTCCATGATAGAAAGTAAATCCACTCTAGGGTTAATGCTGTTTTCCTACAGGCTGAAGGAAGGGTTAAATGGAAACAGGAACGAGGGCAGGTGTGTCGGGTGTGAGGGAGTAAACAGAACTTCCTGAGTTCTCTGCTGGAGAGGCACATGTATATTGTTGTGGAATTTTGTTTGGACATTAAACCGTGTGCTGTGAACCTTAATGCCTGGATCCCGTGTCTTCTGCTGCGCAGCCGACCACGCTACCTCACATATGGTGGAGAATCGGCGGGCATGCCAGCCCGGTGAGGTGTAGCTTCCATTTCTGGTGAACCGGTAGCACATGTCCTGGATTCAAGCGGCTATACTACAGCCCAAACCCGGCAACGCCATGGAGGACATACTAAAGCAGCTGGCTCAGGCTACTGCACAGCAACAACAGATGAATACACACCTGATCCGGACGTTGGATCATCAGCAGCAACAGCACCAGCAATCCTTGAAATTGCAGGAACAGAGGCACCAAGAACAGATGGTCCTCCTGGCCAAGTCGATCCGTGCCGGACCGGCAGCAACAACCCTGGGACCGGGTGACGACGGCAGCGTCCGGAAAGCGGTGAGACAAGCGTTGCAAAAGATGACCCCGGGGGATGATGTGGAAGCGTTCCTGGCGGTGTTTGAGCTGGTGGCCGAGCGGGAAAAGCTGCCGACCTCCCAGTGGGCTGAGGTATTGTCGCCCTATCTGACGGGGGAACCCCAAAAAGCGTACCTGGACCTCTGTGCCGAGGACGCCATTGTGACCCTGAAAGCCGAAATACGGGCTCGGTTGGGGGTGAATACCTATGTACGGGCTCAGCGGGTAAATCAGTGGTTCTATGAGGAAGCCAAACCCGTACGCTCCCAGGCCTATGACTTGTTGCATCTTGTAAAAAAGTGGTTGCAGCCTGACACTCTGAGCCCGGCGCAAATGGTGGAAAGGGTAGTAGTGGATCGTTTTGTGCGCACTTTACCCGTCACCGTTCAACGGTGGGTAGGACAGGGTGACCCAAGTACCCTCGACCAATTAGTGTCCCTGGTAGAGCGGCATGTGGCTACGCAGGACTTGATACGGGACACTGAGACTTTGCGTACCGCCCGTCGGTCCGGCCCCTCCAAGCCTAGGGCCAAAGACCCACCGCTGACAACGGTACAGGAGTCCCCTACCGTCCCGTCTGAGGCCGCGCCCGCCATTCCTGAGGTCCGGAAGGTTCTGTACCCTAAACGACAACCCGTCAAGGGGGTTTCCGTCCCCATTAGATGTTGGCGGTGCCAGCGGGTGGGACATATGGAAGCCCAGTGTCCACTCACCACGGAGCCCATGGATTGTGGGGTTACCCGGCGGGGTTCAATGTATGCTCAGGTGGTGTGTACCGCTGACCTGGTCTCCCCAGAGACGGAGCCCCACTTGTGCCAAATACAGGTGAATGGATGTCCGGTTACAGGATTGTTGGATTCCGGAAGCTTAGTGACCCTTGTGCGATCAACCCTAAGGGCTAAAGTAAAGGCCACCGGACGTACCGTGGGGGTGGTTTGCATACATGGGGACCGCCGAGACTATCCCACGGGGATTGTCACTATCACAGCACCTTGCGGTCAGGTGCAACATGAGGTGGGACTTCTTAACACTCTTCCTTATGACGTGATCCTAGGAAGGGATCTGCCCTATTTTTGGACTTTATGGAGGGGACCCCCTAAGTCCCCTCAGATATTGATCAGTCCGGAACCTGAGCCCTACAATCCTGAATCCGGGACGCCTGCCGTAGGGGTCACCATGATAGGGACAGAGTGTGAACCCAATAGGTCACCCCTAGAGGTATTGGCAGGAGAGGCTGAGATGGTCGAGCCTATCCCGGAGTTGGAGGCGTCCCCGGATACGTTTGGGACAGCCCAACTCCAGGACCCTACATTAATACATGCCCGGAGTCGGTGTGACAGTAGTTGACGGGGTGGCACAGCTGCCCGGTGCCCAGGTAAGGTACCCCCATTTCGCTCTTAAGCAAGATTTACTCTACCGGGTAGATGAAATACGGGGCGTGGGGGTAGAACAGTTGGTGGTGCCCCAGTCGTATCGCCGGCGGGTCCTCGACTTGGCTCATAAACACCTGATGAGTGGCCACCTAGGGGTCAAGAAAACGCAGGAGCGAATATTGCAAAGGTTCTATTGGCCCGGGGTCTTTGGGGAGGTAAAACGGTTCTGCGAAACCTGCCCGGAGTGTCAGCTTACCGCACCCGTGACCCATTTTCGCAGTCCGTTGGTACCGTTACCCATTATAGAAGTCCCTTTTGAACGGATAGGGATGGATCTGGTGGGGCCCCTCGTAAAGTCCGCTCGAGGGCACCAACACATCCTAGTGATCGTTGACTATGCCACCCGGTATCCCGAGGCGATACCTCTCAGACATACTGCAGCAAAGCTTATAGCTCGGGAATTGTTTGCTGTGTTCTGCCGGGTGGGGTTGCCCAAGGAGATCCTTACGGATCAGGGGACCCCATTCATGTCTAAAGTGACCAAAGAGCTATGGCGGCTACTCCAGATCAAGCAGTTGCGTACGTCTGTGTATCATCCTAAAACGGATGGTTTAGTCGAGCGGTTCAATAAAACCCTGAAAACCATGCTAAGAAGGGTGATTTCAAAAGACGGGAAAGACTGGGATATGATGCTTCCCTATTTGATGTTTGCCATCCGTGAGGTGCCACAGGCATCCACGGGGTTTTCGCCTTTTGAATTGTTATACGGGCGACATCCCCGGGGATTGTTGGACCTGGCAAAGGAAACATGGGAGCAAGAGCCCACCCCCCATAAAAGTGTGATTGAACACATTTTGGGTATGCAGAACCGCATAAGCGCGGTCATGCCAATTGTGAAGGAGCATTTACAGGAGGCTCAGGCCGCGCAAAGCGGGCGCTACAATAGACAAGCCACCGTGCAGACCTTTAAACCCGGGGATCGGGTGTTGGTATTAATCCCCACGGCGGAGAGTAAATTCCTGGCTCAGTGGCAAGGCCCCTACGAGATAAAGGAAAGAGTCGGGGTGGTCAACTATAAAGTATTGCAGCCCGGTAGGCGGAAACCTGAACAAATATACCATGTCAACCTATTAAAACCTTGGCAGGAACGGGAAAGCCTGATGGCTGTTTTTTCCCCATCTCCCTCCTCTTCGGGTCGTTCACATCCGGCTCCAGCGACCTCCGGAGAGGACGAACCGGAAGTAAGGATTGGAGAAGCCCTCACCAAGACTCAGAGGCGAGAGGCCAGACGGTTGGTTCAGCAGAACCCCGATGTCTTCTCCGAGCTGCCCGGTAGGACCAGTCTGATACGACATGATATTGTCACCGAGCCCCACCTGAAGGTACGCCTGAAGTCATACCGGGTACCGGAGGCTCGACGACAAGCCATATCGGAGGAAGTAAAGACAATGTTACGCCTGGGGGTCATCGAAAAATCCCGGAGTGAATGGGCTAGTCCGATTGTCCTAATACCAAAACCCGATGGCTCCTTAAGGTTCTGCAATGACTTTAGGAGATTGAACGAAATATCCAAGTTCGATCTCTACCCCATGCCCCGGGTGGATGAGCTGATTGATAGGCTGGGACAGGCGCGATATTTTACCACGCTCGACCTGACCAAGGGGTACTGGCAGGTGCCACTGACGGAGTCCGCCAAGGAGAAAACCGCTTTTGTTACGCCGGAGGGTCTCTTCCACTATGTTGTCTTGCCTTTTGGGTTACATGGCGCTCCGGCCACGTTCCAGAGGTTGATGGACTTAGTGCTGGAACCCCACCAGGCGTATGCATCAGCGTACCTTGATGACATCATTATTTACAGCTCCGATTGGCAGACCCACTTGGAACAGGTACAAGCGGTGGTGGACGCGCTTCAAACAGCCGGATTGACAGCCAATCCCAAGAAATGTGCATTGGGACTCACGGAAGCCCGCTACTTGGGCTACGTGATAGGCCAAGGAGTGATTAAGCCCCAAATTAACAAGGTTGAGGCGATCCAGAAGTGGCCTAGACCCCTGACCACGAAGCAGGTTAGGGCCTTCCTGGGTATCGTGGGGTACTACAGGAGGTTTGTAAAGGATTTTGCGGGACTATCAGCCCCCTTGACGGACCTTCTCAAAGGCAAGAAGTCCGTCATGGTGCGCTGGACTCCGCAGGCCGAGGACTCCTTCCGGGCCCTGAAGGAGGTCCTGTGCGGACAGCCCGTTCTTGTATACCCTGATTTCCGGAAGGAGTTCATAGTACAGACTGACGCCTCAGAGGTCGGCCTGGGGGCAGTGCTGTCTCAGGTGGTTCAGGGGGAGGAACACCCCGTCACCTTCTTAAGTAGGAAGCTCACCCCTCCCGAGCGGAATTATAGCGTAGTGGAGAAGGAGTGCCTGGCGATCAAGTGGGCCTTGGAGTCCCTACGCTATTACCTGCTGGGACGGCAGTTTCGCTTGGTGACGGATCACTCTCCACTGGTCTGGATGAGGTCCGCCAATGAACGGAATGCCCGGGTTACCCGGTGGTTCCTTTCTCTGCAGAACCTCCGGTTTACGGTTGAACATAGGGCCGGTGGGTTGCAGGGCAACGCCGATGCCTTGTCCCGCGGCCCGTGTTTGATGGCGGGAGTTCAACCCCGCACGCTTGAACTGAGGGGGGGTATGTGAGACTGTGACCGGGGTTATCTATGACGGCCGGTATGTCTCGCCCCGGTTGTGCTCACTCCATGATAGAAAGTAAATCCACTCTTAGGGTTAATGCTGTTTTCCTACAGGCTGAAGGAAGGGTTAAATGGAAACAGGAACGAGGGCAGGTGTGCCGGGTGTGAGGGAGTGAACAGAACTTCCTGAGTTCTCTGCTGGAGAGGCACATGTATATTGTTGTGGATTTTTGTTTGGACATTAAACCGTGTGCTGTGAACCTTAATGCCTGGATCCCGTGTCTTCTGCTGCGCAGCCGACCACGCTACCTCACAGTATATATACAAAAAGGTATACAAAAAAAAAAAATAATAAATAATAGGTGTGACATTCACTAATACAATATATGGATTAGTCCCTCTATGTGTACATCATTCCTTATAAATTAGACTGTAGAAAAATCATGTAGCAAAAAGTTGCAATAGGTAACATGTTAAAAAAAAAAATAAAAAAAAATGGGCTAAATATTTAATAAGAGAAACAACACGATCACCCTGGGCCCCCAGCATACATTTTTTTGTTTGTATGTTTTGTTTTTAAAAAAAAAAGCTACCAAGCGAAACGTACGTCGGAGGTCAAGGAGGTTCGGGGTGCTCGTGTTGTTTCTCTTATTTTCGTATGTCCTCTTATTAAATATTTAAGTCATTTTTTGACAAGTTACTTATTGCAACTTTTTGCCAAATGAGGTTTGTACTAATGTATAGGGAATGATATACATAAAGGGACTAAACCATATACTGTATTAGTGAATTTCACACATGTGTCATACTTTTACCCCTCCCACATCTGCTGTTTTCTGTATATACTTTTAATAGTGCTCACTACTTTTTACATTCTGCTATGTCCATTTATTTTCTCACAACTAATATGCTTTTAGCTTACGATACCTTTTAATGATATAATTAAGTAAAAATATTCATTTTACACGGTCCCTTCTTTTGGTGGTTTCTTCTCTGCTTACTGTCTTACATTCATATGTTAGTTTACACACCTGGAGAGGAGCCCTACTATTAAGCCCTACTATTACACTCATTCCTGAGACACCACCTACAAAAGTTTCCAAGTCATGATTCATTTTCTCCAGTTACTTTCAGTTTTCATCTTCCATACATGTAGTTATCCAATTCGTTCTAAATCACTATACTGTCAAATTTTCTTTTTGCTTTTCAATGGAAAGTCATACATCTAAAGAATTGATTTCAGATCTATAATTTAGTGACCAAATGCAAAGATCAAATAATGTAAAACATTAACAAAATCAGAAGAAATGAAGGCATTCCTATGTACAGTCATGTCCGAAAGTGTTGGCACTCATGAAATTGTTCCAGAAAAGGAAGTATTTCTCCCAGAAAATTATTGCAATTACACTTTTATTTCCTTTGTTTGTTTAATAACACAAAAAAGGGAAGAAAAAGGCAAATTTGACAATTTCACACAAAACCATAAAAACGGGACTGACAATATTGTTGGCACCTTTCCAAAATTGTGGGTAAACAAATTTGTTTCAAGCACATGATGCTCATTCAAACTCACCTACGGCAAGTAACAGGTGTGGGCAATATGAAAACCACACTGAAAACCAGATAAAAAGGGGAGAAGGTGACTTAATCTTTGCATTGTGTGTCTGTGTGTGCTACACTAGGCATGGAGCAGAGAACAATAGAGGAAAATAGGGTTTATTTGAGCCGCGCCAATGATCACTTCTCAGGTATTCAGATTAATGGATCTTTATTTTGCACAGGTCTACGCGTTTCTGGAGTCTCAGCTCCCTTCCTCAGGACCATCAGGCATAAGAACACATCAAATCTACCATAATGGAGACTAACACAGTATAAATACATTTGATGACATCACAGGACCGCCCTTGACAAAAAAAAAAAAAAAAAAAAAGGCGGGAAAGGGTGCATTGCAGTGAAGCATGATGCAATACAAGTAACTTCATGAAGGATGTGAAAAATAAAATCAATTATAGTGGCGATAACACATATCTCAGATCGTGAAATAATGATTTCTCTAGTAACCACTATGACAAATGGTTGTTGAATGTACCAAGAAACCAGTTTCAGAGGATCAGGAAAAACTGCACATTAGACAAGGATTTTGAGGATCAGGCCTCAATCCTAAAAGAGAGATTTTTGGATAAAAATTATCCCCTTACTACTATCAAGAGGGCATATCAGGCTACTAGAGGTTTGAAACAAATTGATCTTACCACTGAAAAAAACGTTGACTCCCCTGCTGATGAGGTTGACTCCAAGAATAAGTTCTCTGCCCACTTTTTGACTACCTTCAGCTGTGATGGGGACACTATCAAAAGCATCTTAAGGAAACATTGGAACATACTCCACAATGATCCATATTTGAAAGAGGTTCTACCTACCCACCCAGGGATCACGTACCGAAGGGCCTCTAGCCTAAAAAACCAATTGGCCCCCAGCAGGCTTAGGGACTTTTCTATTCCCTCCATTACAAATAAACCTATGGGTTCCTATAAATGCTTTGCTAAAAATTGCTTATGTTGTAAAACTATTCAGCATGAGAGGGTCAGTTTCGGTTTGGCCCCAGGTGGGGGGGATTTTCTTATAAAAGGACATCTCACTTGTCAATCCGATTTTGTCATTTACCTGATAGAGTGTGATTGTGATAAGCGTTATATTGGGAGAACTACTCAGGCACTACATAATAGAATTAACTCCCACAGACACAACATTAAAGTGGGTTTTATGCTTCATGGACTATCCCGACATACTACTCTATATCATGACAAAAAAATCAAACTAAAGGTCACCCCTATAGAATATATACCCCCATACATATCTAATCGGATAGAGGTTCTTAATAAGAAAGAAACATATTGGATTTATAAACTCAATACGTTAAAACCTCGTGGCCTCAATGAGGTCACAGATCTATTTTATTAAATACCATCGGGTTGTTTGTTTATATATTCATTTTATATTTATATTCATATATGTTTTTAGCGCCTTAGTGCTTTTTACATTATATATTTTTTAATTTTTATGTTTTTATTAATTCTTGTAACATGGTGTATAGTTTCATTTTGTGCATCCTTTATAGGTTTTTAGCTATGTTTTATGCCAGGTCTATTTTATGCTTTTACTATCATCATGCATCATATCTATAAGTTTTTTTTGGGACACAGATTCATATCTGTTTTTTTATTAGCAATAATTGCCTCGAGCACACAATATATATATATTATTTTTTTTTCCCACACTCCTGAACTTTCTTGAACTCACTCACCACATCATGTTCCTAAGCGGTTCCTTGATCCTTGGACTTTTTTCCATCTGGAACCTAGGCTATGGATTTTTTTCTCTTATATATATTTTTTTCACGGATTCAGGGCATTTTGACTGTTTCTTTTCTTCCATCACCCAGCAACAGTAATTGCCTTGTTGGCTGCGTGGTCTCATGCTCTCACTGATCTATCCTATATTCCCGGGTTTTCCAGCACTGACATGTCTAAGTGAGTTCTAGGCTCATTTCATGTCCTCCCTGCACATACATATGTATATTTTTTGAGAGATAATCATGATCACACATAGATCAATTATTTTTGGTGTTTTTATGTTTTGAGTAATTTCATTATTTCACGATCTGAGATATGTGTTATCGCCACTATAATTGATTTTATTTTTCACATCCTTCATGAAGTTACTTGTATTGCATCATGCTTCACTGCAATGCACCCTTTCCCGCCTTTTTTTTTTTTTTTTTTTTGTCAGGGGCGGTCCTGTGATGTCATCAAATGTATTTATACTGTGTTAGTCTCCATTATGGTAGATTTGATGTGTTCTTATGCCTGATGGTCCTGAGGAAGGGAGCTGAGACTCCAGAAACGCGAAGACCTGTGCAAAATAAAGATCCATTAATCTGAATACCTGAGAAGTGATCATTGGCGCGGCTCAAATAAACCCTATTTTCCTCTATTGTTCTCTGTTATCTGCCGTCTGGGTTGCTGCTGCCTTGATCAAAACTTTCCATGCCTGCATAGTAGTTGTGACTGTCACAACTTCACTTGGTGAGTATTACTGCTCCCTGTCTCTACCCCGTGTGTTATTGGGGTAAAACCCTATTGCGCTTTTTCTCCACAGCTTTTTACTCATACACTAGGCATGGAGAACAGAAGCAGGAAAAGTGAACCGATATTTATTAATAATTTTGGTTCTCAACAATCTCAAGGTTAAAAGTCCTTCTCCAGAGATCTTAATTATGTTGCGCACCATGAACCAAGAAATACGAAGAAGTTACAACCTTTGGCGCAGTAGCTAATCTCCCTGGACATAAACTGCAAAGAAAACGCAGAATAGTCCAGATGGTTGGTAAGCAGCCCCAATCAAGTTCAAAAGAAATTCAAGCTGTCCTGCAGGCTCAGAGTGCATCAGTGTCAGCACAAACTATCAGTCGTCATTTGAATGAAATGAAACACTATGGCAGGAGACCCACTGTTGACAGAGACCTAAAAAAAGCTAGGCTGCAGTTTGCCAAAATGTATATGAGTAAGGCAACATCCTTCCAGGAAAGCATCTTGTGGACAGATGAGACCAAGATGGAACTTTTTGGCAAAGCATGTCATTCTACTGTCTACCAAAAGTGAAATGAGGCCTACAAAGAAAGAATACAGTACCTACAATCAAATATGGTAGAGGTTCAAAGGTGTTTTGGGGCTGCTTGGTCTGTCTCTGACACTGGGTCCTTGACTGTATGCAAGATGTCGTAAAATCTGAAGATTACCAAAAGATTTAAGATCACAATGTAGTGCCTAGTGTCAGAAAGCTGAGTTAGCATCCTAGGTCAATTCGTCTTCCAGCACGACAAATACCCCAAACATACTTCATGAAGCACCTACAAATAGATGAAAATAAAGTGCTGGAGAGTTCTGAAGGGGCAGCAATGAGTTCGGATATAAATCCCATTGAACATCTGTGGAGAGATCTTAAAATTGCTGTTGGGAGAAGGCGCCTTCAAATAGGAGAGATCTGGAGCAGTTTGCAAAAAAAAAAAAAGTAGCTAAAAATTCCAGTTGAGAGGTGTAAGAAGCTTATTGATAGTTATAAAATTTGATTGATTGCACTTATTTATTCCAAAGGGTGCGCAACCAAATATTAAGTTGGGGGTGCCAACAATATTATCCAGCCAATTTTTTTGTAAAATTATGTCAAATTTGCCCTTTTTCCCCCTCAGGTTTTCTGTTTATTTTTCCAATACACACCAAGGAAATAAATATGTGTATAACAAATTCTTTAGCTTCTGGAACAATTACAAGGTTCCCAACACTTTCGGCCATGACTGTATGGGCGTTGTGCTGATCTATGGGAGAAATCATTGAACTTTATACACTATGTAGTACAAATTGCTTTAAATATCCACTAGTAAGTTGAATGAAGTACTGCTTTTTACTATGGATTTCTACATTTAAAGGGTTTGTGTGGTTTGGAAAAGCTACAGTCAAACTATTGATCTCATAACCAGACTACCTGTAATGTAGCCTCTTAGTACAGAAGAACCATAGGCATAATCATAGGCATTCAGATATGTTAAAGGGAACCTGTCACCACTTTTTTTGGCTATAAGCTACGGCCACCACCACAGGGCTCTTATATACAGCATTCTAACATACTGTATATAAGAGCCCAGGCTGCTGTGACTACATAAAAAACACTTTATAATACTCACCTAACGGTCACGCTGCGGTGGAATTGGGTCACAGAGGCGTCTCCGTCGTCCAGCGCTGCCTCCTTCGGCCATCTTCGTCCTCCTTCTTCTGAAGCCGCGGTGCATGGCGCATCCACACTCGCCGGCATTCAGGTCCTGAGCAGGCGCACTTTGATCTGCCCTGAGCTGGGCAGATCAAAGTATTGTAGTGCGCCTGCACAGGACCGGCGAGTGTGTATGACGTAGACGTGTCATGCACACAGGCTTCAGAAGGAGGACGAAGATGGCCGAAAGGGGCGGCGCCGGCACCGGACAACGGAGACGCCGCCGTGACGCAATTCCACCGCAACACGACCGTTAGGTAAGTATTATAAAGTGTTTTTTTATGTAGTCACAGCGGCCTGGGCTCTTATATACAGTATGTTAAAATGCTGTATATAAGAGCCCTGTAGTGGTGGTGGCCGCAGCTTAGAGCCAAAAAAAGTGATGACAGGTTCCCTTTAATGAGGTGCTTTGTTCACCTAATAAGCAGTTTATTGCACCTTCCCACTTGATTTTCATCCATCTCGGTCCTCCTCTAGCATCTGTAAAGTCAGAGCTGTCAATTAAGGGTGGAAACACATCTATGCGAGTAAAATCGGTCCGACTGGGCTGAAAAAAACTCGGCTGATTTTAGTTCACGTTAGGTGCGAGTGCAACGCAAGTGCGATGCTATTTCTGAGATTTTACTAGCGTGTGTAATGCGTGTGTAATGCGTGTGTAATGCGTATTTTTTACTATGTCATCTGCCATTCAGCGCTGCTACATGGCCGCTGACAGCAGACACAGACAGCCATGTAGCAGAGCTGAATGGCAGATGACAGCAGACACAGACAGAGCCGCACTGTCAGAATGAACTCGGGTGAACTTCACCCGACTTCATTGTCATGCTGCGGCTCTGTCTGTGTCGCGCCCTGATTAGCGGTCACCAGTGGTCATTAGCGGTCATTAGCGGTCATTAGCGGTCACCAGTCACCGCTGGATCCAGTGACAGCGGGTAACCTCAGTGACAGCTCAGCAGATCGCGCTACTCACCTCAGTTGCTGCTAGGAGGTGACCGGAGCGGCGGTGTCTTCTGCAGCTCCTGTCACCTGCATGCTGGAAGCGACGCTGGAGTCCGTGGATTACGCCGGACATGGAGGGTTTGTCGGGGTTAAAAAATTGGTAATGAGGGAATGTGTTTGTGTTTTTTATTTCCAATAAAGGATTTTTTCATGTGTGTGTGTTTATTTACTGTAACTTACAGATTAATCATGGAGGGTGTCTCATAGACGCCTGACATGATTAATCTAGGACTTATTGGCAGCTATGGGCTGCCAATAACTCCTTATTACCCCGATTTGCCAACGCACCAGGGTAAATCGGGAAGAGCCGGGTACAGTCCCAGAACTGTCGCATATAATGTATGCGGCAATTCTGGGCGGCTGTTGGCTGATATTGTTAGGGTGGGGGGGCTCCCCATAACGTGGAGCTCCCCATCCTGAGAATACCAGCCTTCAGCCGTATGGCTTTATCTGGCTGGTATTAAAATTGGGGGGGACCGCACGCCATTTTTTTAAATTATTTATTTATTTATTTCACTGCACAGTATAGACCCGCCCACCGGCTGCTGTGATTGGGTGCAGTGAGACACCTGTCACTCAGCGTGGGGGCGTGTCTCACTGCAACCAATCATAGGCGCCTGTGGGCGGGGAAAGCAGGGAATACGAGATTCTTTAATGAGCGGCCGGCTTTTTCAAAATAGTAAAAGCCGCCGGAGCAGTGAGAAAGCCGTGCAGCGCCGCACCGGGGGATCGGGGAACGGTGAGTATGAGAGAGGGGTGGAAACTGACCGACAGACTGTGAGAGAGGGACAGAGATAGTGACGGACTGACAGAGAGAGAATAGAGACCGAGAGGGAGAGACCGACTGACAGGGAATAGTGATTGACAGACATTGGGAGACATCGCTCGTTTCCAGTGTTTTAGGAAACATGCGAGAAATGTATTTAGAAAATCGGATGTCACTAAGATGGTGTGAATGCCGTCCCGTGACATCCGATTTTTTACATGCTCCCATAGACTTGCATTGGAGAAACTCGCAGTAGAAACTCGCAAAAAAGCAGCATGCTGCGATTTTTTTCTCGGTCCGATTTGGACTGAGAAAAAAATCGCAGATGAGAGCTGAATCATTCACTAACATGTGTCCGATTCCAATGCGAGTTTTTCTCGCATTGCTCTACTGCGAGAAACTCGCAAGTGAGAAGCAGCCCTAAGAGTCAATCTCCATCAGTGGAGATAGATGTGGAACAAGTAGCTGAGAAGGTGGACTAACATGCTCAACCACGCCAAGGGAGCACCCAGCACTGCATTAGCACATTTCAATAAAGAATGATTTCTGGCAAATGCAGCAATAGATTTGGACATTAAGGAACGATTTGAATCAGGGCTATGTCCGCTATAAGTGACTGTGCTTGTTTTAAACATTCAAGTTGGTCAGACAAACTACCTTTCAATATGTCAAAAGAAGGAATTTCATTAAAGGCTTCTAAAATACAAATTTAGTAGGATTTGTAGCAGGAAACTGTTCTTACATTTTTTTAGTTCAGTAAAGCCTAGTAACAGACAGATAAAAGGATGAAAAAAAAAAAATGAAACAACATTTTTTTTTTTATAAGCCATGCATAAGAAATAAGATAACCTTTTTCCATATGCCCTGTTATAGAAAAGGACATGATATAGTTTGGGGCACTCACTTAGATCGTTTGTATTGGCATTAGTCATGGGAGGACCTGGATTGTAAAAGTCTGGATTCACGAGGTTCAAAAGAACCAGACCACTGAACCCAGACACTGGGTTCTCAGGACACTCCAGGTAAAGGAAAAAGGAAGAAAAGAAGAATAAAGCAAGCCAGTCATACTTACCAGTCTCCGTGGGGCATTTCACTTCTTCCGGAGCCACTCATTATCTTTATGCATATGTACAGTTTCCCCCGCCCACCAGGAGTCCCCGTATCTCTGGTTGCAGTCAAACAGCACCCCCACCCTGTGTGACAATGTGTGACTGCTTTCAATCAGAGGTGCTGTCTGCATCTAGATTGGTGTAAAAATAAAAACATAAATAAATTGGTGTAGGGTCCCCCCATATTATGATTGCCAGCCATGATAAAGCATATGGCTACAGGCTGCAGCCACAGCTGCGTGCTTATATTGGCTGTGTGTCACAATAAGAAAAAAACCCATGCAGCTTTTTTAATTTTCTATAAATATATTTAAAAAAAAAACCAAAAAAACAAAACAAAAACACATGCGGTCCCTCCAATTTTGATACCCAAGCATGATAAAACCGACAGTTGGGAGCTGGTACTCTTAGGCTGGGGAGCCCCATGATTATATCCAAATTGGGTGGACCGTATGGCAGTTTTTAAAAATGCGGTCCCTTTTCTTTTGATACAACAGCCAAGAAACACGCATGGCTGGGGGCTGCAGCCTGTAGCCTTTATCTGTACTGGGTATCATAATATGGGGGGGTACACGCCACCAATTTTTTAAATTCATTTATTTTTACGGCAATAGAGACACACACACAGCGCCTCTGATTGAAAGCAGCCAGACATGTTGTCACACAGGGTGGGGATGGGTGTGACTGCAACTAATCAGAGCTGCAGGGACTACTGGTGGGCAGGGTAAGCAGTGCAAATGGTATGAGGTTAATGAGCAGCCCCCGAAATAGCGCTAGAGCAGAGCAGGAGACTTGGTAAGTATAAAGCCTGCTTCAATCCCCCTATCCCTTCTACCACCGCTTTTAAAACTTCCGATTCAAGTCCTCATAGACTTATATGGGGATCGGTGTCTGGGCAGATATCTAGGATCAATTTTGGGCCCAAACCGGGTTCTTTTTTTAAACCCAATTGGACCCACCGATCCCGGGTATCTGCAAGTCTGCCCATCACAGTCATGGCACTCAACTGATCATCTGGCCTGTGATTGTGGACTAGTGTGGCCCGGTGTGGAGTCATGGGGACTTAGCTTAGCAGCATGGCTGCTGTGGGGCACCAGGTCACCTGCCCTTTTGGTTCACAGTCACTATGATAGTGTTGGTGCAACTTTAAGGCTAGGGAAACACAAAGGTTTGCCATGCTGTGCAGTGGATGTGCAGTCTGATCAGAATGTTAAACTAAGAACCTCATGTTCAGTTTGGTAAAACCTTTTCCTGGCAGCATTAGAGCAATGTATGATTTTTGGATGTGTGGACCATATCTTTTTTTTCTACAGTTCTGGCTGATCACCCAGCCACTTTCATGTGATATCCTTACAATGAGATTAAGGAGACTCTTCTCAATTTATTTTTAAAAACGTACTTGACTTCTTAAATCAAGTGACAGTCTGGTTGTACAGGATATTTTACCTAATGTCAGTTTAACATGACACGATCACAGCCATTACTGCAAGTAAGCAAAAAAATATATTTTTTTTTTATATTGCTACTGGACTAGTAATGGGAGTGTCTGATAAGACGCCCACCCATTACTAATACCAAGGCTTGATGCCAGCTGGCAATTCACAGCTGGCATCAACCCCATATACTACCCAATTTGCCACAACACCAGGGCAACGGCAAGAGCCCAGTACAGCACCAGATTGGGCACATCAAATAGATGCGCTATGACTGTGGCGACTGTGGGCTGCTATTTTTAAGCTGGGAAAGACCAAATAACTATGGCCCTTCCCACCCTAATAATATCAGAACCGTGTTGTCTGCTGTCCCTTAGCTGGTTTTGAAAAATGGGGGAGCCATATACCTTTTTTTAAAATAATTACATCACCATGGGATCTCCTCTATTTTTCAAAAAAAGTCAAAAGACAGCTGAGGGTTGTAGCCTGCAGCTATAGCTGTGCTGGTTATGAAAATAAGGTGGAACCCCCGCATTGGTTTTTTTCGTAAATTATTTATTGACTCTCCTAAATAGCTGTACACGCTATCTAGCCATCTCTATCAATTATCTCTCTATTGTATCTAACATGTATCTACGGTAATCAGTTTTCTGGCTTTGCATACCTTTTGCACATGCGAAAAAAAACAAACAAAAAAAACCCATATTCATTTCAGTATCAGGAGTTATTTTTTTCCGGGACCGGTCACACGGATATTCACGTTTGACAGACACTGACACACGGATGGCCAAAACAGACTGTGCAAAACATGCTTTTTTAACAAGGATGTGTGAAGGGGAACTTAGAAAGTTTTTAAGCATTCTCTATACAGATTGCTCAAAAAATAAACAGGTTTTAATGTAAAACCAAATTGGAATACCGCTCTTCATTATCTAATCTTTTTTTTGCCTATATGTCCTCCAATTGCATTATAAAGGACAGGGGGTGAAAAACAAAGAAGATGATATACTGATAACCATTCATTAAAGTAGGGGACATCCTTTGCAAGTTCTTTCCTCTTTTTATTGTGTCCAGCTGCAAACCCAACAAAAAGACTTGAATACTCTATAGACTTTACTAACACAATTTAAAGACTGTAACGAGACTCTCGTACCTAGAACAGAAATATTATCCTTGAAATTTAATATTTCTCTATTTTCCTTACCAGAAGCAAAAGAATGAATCCACATATGAACGCCACAACAATGACAACAACCGAAAGTTATGAAGATTACAATCACACCGCTTTTGATTATGATAATTATGAAGAACTTTGCATGAAGCATGACATTCGGAGATTCGCTTCCGTTTTTCTCCCAGCGTTTTACTCTGTGGCGTTTGTGCTCGGCATAGCTGGCAATTCTTTAGTGGTTGCCATTTATGCATATTATAAGAAAATTAAAACCAAGACTGATGTCTACCTGTTGAATCTCGCAGTGGCAGATCTGCTGCTGCTCTTCACGCTTCCCTTCTGGGCCGTTGATGCTTCCATTGGTTGGCAGTTTGGACACGCAATGTGCAAGATAACCTCGGCCTTGTACACCATAAACTTTAGCTCAGGTATGCAGTTTCTGGCTTGCATTAGTTTGGACAGATACTTTGCAGTGCTTAGAGCATCAACACATCAAAATTTCAAGAGAAGGTGCTTGGCAATTTGCCTTTTTGTTTGGATCACGTCAGCACTGCTGAGCATCCCGGACTTACAATTCAGCGGAGTAAAGGAACACAATGGAAAGCATGCCTGCCTACCTACATATCCGAAAGATTCTGTAAAGCAGGTCACTGCCTTTATCCAGATTCTGGAAACCGTGTGCTGCTTTGTAATCCCCTTCATCATCATGCTGTTCTGCTATTCTGCTATGGCCAAAATCCTGATTAAAACCCCAAACATTAAAAGATTTCGGTCACTGAAGGTCTTATTGGCAGTGGTGGCAATTTTTCTTATCACTCAGCTGCCATACAATGCTATCAAATTCTGGAGAGCCATTGATATAGTATATGCTCTGATAACAAGCTGCCAAGTCAGCAAAACCATAGACCTAATGATGCAAGTGACAAGTAGCCTGGCATTATTTCACTGCTGCCTCAATCCGCTATTATACGCTTACATGGGAACCACATTTAAAACTTATGTTGCGAAAACAGTGAAAAAAGTTGGTTCTTGGAGAAGACAAAGATCGGAGAGTGTTGAAGAGTACTCTATGTATTCGGACAATCATGTGGAAGAAACAAACAGCTTTTCAATCTAATACTTCAAAAAGTTATTCTTAGGCTATGTGCACGCAGTGCGTTTTTCGCGGCGTTTTGCGTGTTTTTCAGGTGCGTTTTTGGCCTCAAAACTGCATGACTTTGCTTCCCCAGCAATGTCTGAGTTTTCAGTTTTGCTGTCCGCACACAACTTTTTTTTTAAGCTGCGTTTTTTAGCTTAAAATAAAAAAAATGGACATGTCATTTCTTTCCTGCGTTTTTCCCTCATGCAATGCATTGGAAAAACGCAGAAAAACGCAGAGATCAAAAATGCAGCAAAACGCAGCCAAAAATGCACCAACGCATGCGTTTTTGCCGTGTTTTTTTGCCGCGGGTGTGTTTTTAGCGGCCAAAAACGCACAAAAACGCAGTTATAAAAACACAGCGTGTGCACATAGCCTTAGTTTATCTAAACTTGTAAAAAATGTGATATACTTGAGTGACTACAATTCTCAAATATAAAATATTATTATTATCATTATTATTAATAATTAAAACTGCCAGATTCACAATACCACCATGCCACGGGCAAGTCTATCCAGCAGTAGTAGCTAATAATACAGCCAAACAGAAAATTGAATTCATCTAAGACCATTTTGCATTTTTGCAGCATTTGTTTCTGCAGGCAATACTTGTTTTCTTGGCAGTAAATAAGCTGCTTACAAAAAGCTGTATTTTTGATGTGGATTTTTTACATAGATTTCTGAAACTTTATAGTTTGTAGTAAAAGCAGCCCCCCCCCCCAAAAAAAAAAGTCTGCAAAAACACAAGGTGTGAACATAGCAGCCAAATAGTTATGACACAATGCTGTGGCCACTAGGAAAATAGAGCTAACAATAGAGAGAAGCTATTCCTCTTTCTACACTCATTGCTATTCTAGCCCAATCCAACTACGTAAAACTAGTGATAACAGACTCGCTAGTTCTACATTGCTGGGTGCTGACATAATTATTGATTGCTCGTCTCATCAGGTTTCACCCACCCACCTGACAGCGGACTCATCAGGAGACTTACAGCCCACCAGAATCAAAGATTATAGACTATTGCCAAGCAAAGTTAATAGTATCCAGATGTAGGGTGAAACATGTTGAGTCTACAAATCAATAATCATATAGAGAATATCACAAAAATGAGTACACCCCTCAGATTTTTGTCAATATTTTATCATGTCTATACATGGGACAACAATGAAGATATGGCACTTTGATACAATATACCGTATTTTTCGGACCATAAGACGCACTTTTTTCCCCCCAAATGTTGGGGGAAAGTTGGGGGTGCGTCTTATGGTCTGACTGTGGCTGCGGGGAATGAGGTGCTGCGGTGGAGCGGGTCATCGGGGGCACGAGCAGGCTGTAGCAGCCTGCTGTGACCACGTGGACCCGCTCATTACATATGCACGCCCATCCTCCCGCCCATTTCTCAGCGCAGAAGCCGGCGCTGACAGGTGGGCGGGAGGACGAGCGGGGACGCGCGCATAGTAAAGAGCCGGCCCGCATGATCACCCCTGGCAATTACAGCCTGGAGTGATCATGTGCGGCTGTATTCACTGCCCCCCGCGCGTCATCATCAGAGCGGGGTGCAGTGAATCAGTGTACAGTACTCACCCGTCCCCGTGTGTGGAGCCGGCCCCCTGCAGCACGCGATGTCTTCCTGTCTGTGCCGGTCAGCTGATCTGTGCTGGTCAGCTGATCGGCACAGACAGGAAGACATCGCGTGCTGCAGTGGGCCGGCTCCACACACACAGGTCAGTGGTGCAGAGAGGAAGATGATCGGCTGCAGGGAGTGAGGAAAAGGTGAGTATAAACGTTTGTTTTTTTTCTCTGTGCTATAGGATACAGGCCATATACCAGGATGGTATATGAGCACGATGGGGGCATATAGCAGGATGGGGGGTATATGAACAGGATGGGGGGTATATGAACAGGATGGGGGTATATGAACAGGATGGCAGTATATGAACAGGATGGATGGGGGAATATGAACAGGATTGGAGTATATGAGCACGATGGGGGCATATAGCAGGATGGAAGTATATGAGCAGGATGGATGGGGGAATATGAACAGGATAGGAGTATATGAGCACGATGGATGGGGGGTATATGAACAGGATGGCAGTATATGAGCAGGATGGATGGGGGAATATGAACAGGATGGGAGTATATGAGCAGGATGGATGGGGGGTATATGAACAGAATGGCAGTATATGAGCAGGATGGATGGGGGAATATGAACAGGATGGGAGTATATGAGCAGGATGGATGGGGGTATATGAACAGGATGGCAGTATATGAGCAGGATGGATGGGGGAATATGAACAGGATGGGAGTATATGAGCAGGATGGATGGGGGGGTATATGAACAGGATGGGGGGTATATGAACAGGATGGGGGGTATATGAACAGGATGGGGGGTATATGAACAGGATGGGGGTATATGAGCAGGATGGATGGGGGGTATATGAACAGGATGGGGGTATATGAGCAGGATGGATGGGGGAATATGAGCAGGATGGATGGGGGGTATATCAATAGGATGGGGGTATATGAACAGGATGGGGGAATATGAGCAGGATGGATGGGGGGTATATCAATAGGATAGGGGTATATGAACAGGATGGGGGAATATGAGCAGGATGGATGGGGGGTATATGAACAGGATGGCAGTATATGAGCAGGATGGATGGGGGAATATGAACAGGATGGGAGTATATGAGCAGGATGGATGGGGGGTATATGAACAGAATGGCAGTATATGAGCAGGATGGATGGGGGAATATGAACAGGATGGGAGTATATGAGCAGGATGGATGGGGGTATATGAACAGGATGGCAGTATATGAGCAGGATGGAGGCATATAGCAGGATGGAAGTATATGAGCAGGATGGATGGGGGAATATGAACAGGATTGGAGTATATGAGCACGATGGATGGGGGAATATGAACAGGATGGGAGTATATGAGCAGGATGGATGGGGGGTATATGAACAGAATGGCAGTATATGAGCAGGATGGATGGGGGAATATGAACAGGATGGGAGTATATGAGCAGGATGGATGGGGGTATATGAACAGGATGGCAGTATATGAGCAGGATGGAGGCATATAGCAGGATGGAAGTATATGAGCAGGATGGATGGGGGTATATGAACAGGATGGCAGTATATGAGCAGGATGAATGGGGGAATATGAACAGGATGGGAGTATATGAGCAGGATGGATGGGGGGTATATGAACAGAATGGCAGTATATGAGCAGGATGGATGGGGGAATATGATCAGGATGGGAGTATATGAGCAGGATGGATGGGGGTATATGAACAGGATGGCAGTATATGAGCAGGATGGATGGGGGGTATATGAACAGGATGGGGGGTATATGAACAGGATGGGGGGTATATGAACAGGATGGGGGTATATGAACAGGATGGGGGTATATGAGCAGGATGGATGGGGGGTATATGAACAGGATGGGGGTATATGAGCAGGATGGATGGGGGAATATGAGCAGGATGGATGGGGGGTATATCAATAGGATGGGGGTATATGAACAGGATGGGGGAATATGAGCAGGATGGATGGGGGGTATATCAATAGGATGGGGGTATATGAACAGGATGGGGGAATATGAGCAGGATGGATGGGGGGTATATCAATAGGATGGGGGTATATAAACAGGATGGGGGAATATGAGCAGGATGCTGGTATATAAGCAGGATGGGGTATATGAGCAGGATGCTGGTATATGAGCAGAATGGGGGTTTATAGCAGGATCATATACAAGGCAGGAGGATCATTACCAGGATGGAGTACCTTAGTAGAGAATTTGGGGACATTACCCCCATAACAGTGTCAGCAGCAGATCCTCGCCCCATTACAGTGTGTCATGACCACATTTTTTTGCTTAAAGTTTTATTTTCCTATTTTACTCCTCTAAAACCAGGGTGCGTCTTATGGTCAGGTGCGTCTTATAGTCCGAAAAATACGGTATAGAAGACAGTGTGCAGCTTGTATAACAGTGGAAATTTGGAGTGACCTCTAAACAACACCACACAGCCAATAATGTTAAAATCACTGGCAACAAAAGTGAGTACACCCCTAAGTGAAAATGGGCAAATTGTGCCCAAAGTGTCAACATTTTGTGTAGCCACCATTATTTTCAAGCACTGCTTTACCTCTTGGGCATGGCGTTCACTTGAACTTCACAGGTTGGCACTGGAATCATCTTCCACTCCTCCATGATGACATCACGGAGCTGGTGGATGTTAGAAACCTTGTGCTCCTGCACCTTCCATTTGAGGACGCCCCACAGATGCTCAATAGGGTTTAAGCCTGAAGACATACTTAGTCAGTCCAGCACCTTAACCCTCAGTTTCTTTAGCAAGGCAGTGGTCATCTTGGAGGTGTGTGTTTGGAGTTGTAAAGTTGAAATACTGCCATGTGGCCCAATTTCTAAAAGGAAGGGATTATTCTCTTCTTCAGAATGTTACAGTACATGTTGGCATTCATGGTTTCCTCAATGAACTGTAGCTTTGTGCAGTCCCAAACCATGACACTAACACATCCATGCTTGACTGTAAACAAGCCACACTTGTCTTAGGAATCCTCACCTGGTTGCCACCATACACGCTTGACACCATCTGAACCAAATTGGTTTTAGGAGTCCAAGATAAACCTCAAAACATGGTTCCAGTAATCCATGTCCTTAGTTTCCTTGTCTTCAGCAAACAGTTTGTGAGCTTTCTTGGGCTTCATTTTTAGAGTCTTCCTTGTGGGACAACAGGCATACCGACCAATTTGAAGTAGGTGACATATGGTTTGAGCACTGACAGGTTGACCACCACCCCTTTAACCTCTACAGGAATGATGGCAGCACTCATACGTCTATTTTGAAACTACAACCACTGAATATGATGCTGAGCAAGTGCACTCAACCTTTTTGGTCAACCATGGTGAGGCCTGTTCTGAGTGGAACCTGTTTTGTTAAACACATATATGGTTTTGGTAACAATACTGCAACTCAGTTTCAGGGTGTTGGCAACCATCTTATAGCCTAGGTCATCTTTATGTGGAGCAACAATTCTTTTTTCTAGCTAGAGAATTATTTCCCATGAGGTGCCATGCTGAACTTCCAGTGACCAGTATGAGAGAGTGTGTGAGCGATAACACCAAATATCATACACCTGGTCCCCATTCACCCGTGAGAGCTTGTAACACTAATGAGTCACATGGCACCGGGGAGGGAAAATGGATAATTGGGCACAATGTGGTCATTTCCACTTACGGGTGTACTCACTTTTGTTGCCAGAGGTTTAGACATTAATGGCTGTATGTTGAGTTATTTAGAGGTCACCAAATTTACACTGCTGTATATACAAATATACAAGCTGTACACTGACTAATTTACTTGCATGAAAGTCATATTTTCAGTGCTGTCCCGTAAAAAGGACATAAAATATTTACAAGAATCTGAGGGGTGTACTCACTTTTGTAATATACTGTATCAGCATCCAGCAATAAATACTATAGTCTTATGTAACCAGTTCCTTAGGTAGTTTAAATTGGATTAGGTTAGCAATGAGTGTAAAAAAGAGGAATCATTTCTATTAAGTCCTATCTGTCGTTAGCTCTACTTTCTTAGTGGCCTCAACACTGTGCCCAAACTACCGCATTAGATACAAACACTCTTCAGTTAAGCTGTATTAACCCCTTCACGACCGCGGGCCGTAAAATTACGTCCTATTTTAACGTGACTTAACGACCAGGGACGTAATTTTACGGCCTTAACTTCATTTGATTGCCGTGGCCATAGCAACGGCTTTCAAATGATGTCCCCTGCTGTTTCTTACAGCAGGGGACCTTTGCTTGACCCCAGGGGGGGCGGCATCGCCACCCCCTATCGACGATCGATGTGATTGGCTGTTCAAATCTGAACCGCCAACCACATCGATCGCACTAATTTCGGCAAAAATAATGCCCGAATTAGTGCGATCCTGTGAGATCCAGCTATGAGATGCCGCAGCTGCTGCAGCATATCATAGGTGGACCTCAAACATGTCGCCGCCAGCCCCTGCAGCACTGATTGGAGCGATCGTGCTATGACGCGCAATCGCTCCAATCAGTGTGCAGTGGGGCTATCTGATCTGCCGGTGGCCGCCCTCCCCAGGCCTGTGCTGGCCTGCGAGCCCTCCCCCAACATGTCTGCAGCGTGCAGTGGCTGGTACTTGTGGTACCACGCCACCGCTGCTGCTGCCGCCGCAGCTGAGGTCACCGCTGCTGCTGCACGTGAGTACTGTGCTCACTTTGCAGCCAGCCCGTGCGCGCTCCCGTGGTGCCCCTGCGCGCTGCCGTGATAGCCCCTGCCGTGCCCCCCCCCGCGATCTGCTCCCCCCAACAACCCCCCACCCCCCCCCCCGACATCCCAATCTGCTCCCCCGCGATCTGACTGCCTCCCCCATTATCTCTGTTCTGCTTCTGCAGCTCCCTCTCCGGTCTCCCCCTCTGCTCTACCCCCTCCCCCTCTGCTCTCAACCCCCCCTCTCCCCCTCTGCTCTCCCCCGACGTCCTCTTACCTGTCTTCACCGGCCTGATCACATCTGCGTCCATCGCTGGGTCCTTCCTGGGCATTCTGATGATCTGCCTGCTGCTCCTGTAAAGCTGTCCATCTCTCTGCCATCTGTTCCTCTGCAGCTCTTCTGGTCAGTGATCCTCCTGCTAGTCCTCTGGGTACTGTGAGTATAACTTTTTTTTTTTTTCCGTATCCCCTGTCCATTTTTACACCTCATCCGTCCGTGCGTCCCGCCAAGCGCTGATCAGGGATGCAGATAACGGATCGGCATCCCTGCTCAATTTTTGGCGTGACTTTTTTTTCCGTATCCCCGACGCTTTTTGTATCGCATCCGTCCGTGCGTCCCGCCAAGCGCTGATCAGGGATGCAGATAACGGATCGGCATCCCTGCTCAATTTTTGGCGTGACTTTTTTTTCCGTATCCCCGACGCTTTTTGTATCGCATCCGTCCGTGCGTCCCGCCAAGCGCTGATCAGGGATGCAGATAACGGATCGGCATCCCTGCTCAATTTTTGGCGTGACTTTTTTTTCCGTATCCCCGACGATTGTTGTATCGCATCCGTCCGTGCGTCCCGCCAAGCGCTGATCAGGGATGCAGATAACGGATCGGCATCCCTGCTCAATTTTTGGCGTGACTTTTTTTTCCGTATCCCCGATGCTTTTTGTATCGCATCCGTCCATGCGTCCCGCCAAGCGCTGATCAGGGATGCAGATAACGGATCGGCATCCCTGCTCAATTTTTGGCGTGACTTTTTTTTCCGTATCCCCGACGCTTTTTGTATCGCATCCGTCCGTGCGTCCCGCCAAGCGCTGATCAGGGATGCACATAACGGATCGGCATCCATGGTCAATTTTTGGCGTGACTTTTTTCCGTATTTGCGACGCTTTTTGTATCGCATCCGTCCGTGCATCCCACCAAGCGCTGATCAGGGATGCACATAACGTATCTGCATCCATGGTCAATTTTTGGCGTGACTTTTTTTTTTACGTATCCCCGACGCTTTTTTTTATCGCATCCGACCGTGCGTCCTGCAGCGGCCGATCAGTGCACTGCGTCTGTGCGTTTGAAAAGTCAAATGGCGCTCCTTCTCTTCTGAGCCCCGCTATGCGCTCAAACAATTACTTTCCACCACATATGAGGTATCTGCGTACTCAGGAGAAAATGCACAATACATTTTATGGTGCATTTTTTCCTGTTACCCTTGTGAAAAAAAAAGCTACCTAGTTGAAGCAACCGTTTTGTGGTAAAAAAAATTTTTTTTCTTTTCACGGCTCAACGCTATAAACTTCTGTGAAGCCCCCAGGTGTTCAAAGTGCTCACCAAACATCTAGAAAAATTATTTGAGGGCTCTAGTTTCCAAAATGGTGTCACTTGTGGGGGAGCTCCACTGTTTAGGCACCATAGAGGGTCTCCAAACGTGACATGGCGTCCGCTAATGATTCCAACCAATTTTGCTGTCAAATGGCGCTCCTTCTCTTCTGAACCCCGCCATGCGCCCAAACAATTACTTTCCACCACATATGAGGTATCTGCGTACTCAGGAGAAAATGCACAATACATTTTATGGTGCATTTTTTCCTGCTAGCATTGTGAAAAAAAAAGCTACCTAGTTGAAGCAACCGTTTTGTGGTAAAAAAAATTTTGTTCTTTTCACGGCTCAACGCTATAAACTTCTGTGAAGCCCCCAGGGGTTCAAAGTGCTCACCAAACATCTAGAACAATTATTTGAGGGCTCTAGTTTCCAAAATGGGGTCACTTGTGGGGGAGCTCCATTGTTTAGGCACCTCAGGGGGTCTTCAAACCCGACATGGCGTCCGCTAACAGGTGCAGCTAATTTTGCACTCAAAAATTCAAATGGCGCTGCTTGCCTTCCGAGCACTGCTTTGTGTCCAAACATTTGATTTCCACCACATATGAGGTATCTGCGTACTCAGGAGAAAATGCACAATACATTTTATGGTGCATTTTTTCCTGTTACCCTTGTGAAAAAAAAAGCTACCTAGTTGAAGCAACCGTTTTGTGGTAAAAAAAAATTTTTTTTATTTTCACGGCTCAACGCTATAAACTTCTGTGAAGCCCCCAGGGGTTCAAAGTGCTCACCAAACATCTAGAACAATTATTTGAGGGCTCTAGTTTCCAAAATGGGGTCACTTGTGGGGGAGCTCCATTGGTTAGGCACCTCAGGGGGTCTTCAAACCCGACATGGCGTCCGCTGATGAGTGCAGCTAATTTTGCGTTCAAAAATTCAAATGGCGCTGCTTCCCTTCCGAGATCTGCCGTGCGCCCAAACAATTGATTTTTACCACATATGGGGTATCAGCGTACTCAGGAGAACATGCACAATAAATTGTATTGTGTACTTTCTCTTTTCTCCCTTGTAAAAATGAAAATTTTATGGCTAAAGTAACATTTTTGTGTTAAAAAGTAAAATTTTCATTTTTTCCTTCCACATTGCTTTGGTTCCTGTGAAGCACCTAAAGGGTTAATAAACTTCTTGGATGTGGTTTTGAGCAGTGTGAGGGGTGTAGTTTTTAGAATGGGGTCACTTTTGGGTATTTTCTGTCACCTAGGCCTCTCAAAGTCACCTCAAATGTAATGTGGTCCCTAAAAAAAATTATTTTGTAAATTTTGTTGGAAAAATGAGAATTTGCTGATGACCTTTGACCCCTTCTAACTTCCTAACGGAAAAAAAATTTGTTTCGAAAATTGCGCTGATGTAAAGTACACAAGTGGGAAATGTTATATAGTAACTATTTTGTGTGACATATCTCTCAGATTTATGGGCAAAAATTTTCAAAGTTTGAAAATTGCGAAATTTTCAAATTTTTCGCCAAATTTCCTAAATTTTCACAAATAAACGCAAAAAATATCGGCCTAAATTTACCACTGACATGAAGTACAATATGTCACGAAAAAACAATCTCAGAATCGCCAGGATCCGTTGAAGCGTTCCAGAGTTATAACCTGTCAAAGTGACACTGGTCAGAATTGCAAAAAATGGCCCGGTCATTAGGGTGTTTTAGTGGCCGGGGGTGAAGGGGTTAATAGCCAACACTGTAGTGCAAGACATCTGGATAGATTTGCACAGAATATCATGATATTGCAAATCTGGCACTTTTAATTAATAACAAAAGTTATATTTTAGTCTTCTCAAGTCCGTAGCACATTTTAAAATTAGTGGTCTCATAAGTATTTCATGTCTTTACATAGTGATCGTATAAACTTATAGAAGGCATAGGAAATCCATCATATCTGTTATCAACATAAAACACCAGGACATAAAGTGTTATGCACAGTATAGGACCTGAAGGGCTTACACCAAAGATAGCAGCCGTGACCCGCCCCCTTCAGGCTCCGCACTGAGCATGACTTAATGTTAGGTTTTCCTGGAAAGTTCTTTTAAATGAATTTCCAATATATTAATATTGTATGTACATTAGCAATTAGCAATAAACATTGATTTAAGAGCTGGACTTTGATGTAAATCTGAATTTATGATTACTACATTAAAACTTTTTACCAAAAGTCATGCAACTTTAATTACTGGTGTCTGAGCACAAGAACAGGACCCATTCAGAGGGCATATAGGACCTATTAATATTGTTTAGTGTTAGGGGATGTATGTATGTGCGTAGGGTGTATGTATGTGCGTAGGGTGTATGTATGTGCGTAGGGTGTATGTATGCGCGTAGGGTGTATGTATGTGCGTAGGGTGTATGTATGTGCGTAGGGTGTATGTAAATACACACACACACACACACACCATAATGTGTTTACAGTATCTCTACATGACAACCGATTGTATATAAGCAGAGGTGTAACTAGAATTTGATGCACCTTGATGCAAAATTCAGACCTGCGTCCCCATCTGCATGTTGGTCAGATATATGGGCCCTTGTAGCATTCTAAATCTTCTGCAGATATACTTTCTGCACCCTTCATATAATAATGTCCTTTTTCCCTTCCTGGTACAATGTCCCTCAACATGGCTCCATTCCTGCTGTAAAGTCCCCCATCCTGAGCCCCTTCCTGTAATATCCCCCATTCTGGACTTTGATGATCTTTCATCCAAACATTTAGCATGCCAGATAATATATAGTTGTATATCTGACTATTCAAACAAGTTGCGTGGGATTGCCACTCTTAAAAGGGAATCTATCAGGTGGATTTCACATTCCACAAACCATATGTGCATGTAGCCCTTTCAAAGACAAGTCAAGATATTCCTTTAAATGGTCAGTCCGTACCTCACTTACCGAGAAATCAGAGTTTGAATTAATATGCAAATGAGCCTAAAGAACATATTTATAGATCTGACCCCTCCGTCACTCCAGCTCTATTCCCTGCCCAATGTCACAGTCTCCTGCTACTTGACTTATACCCTCTATGTTATGTAACTTCAAGCAAAGGCGTCAGTCAAGCCGGAAGAAGAGGTGCTAGGTGGAGAAAGCAGCTGGAGTGACAACCCATACAAAGACGGGGAGGACATACAAACTGTTTGCAGATTTTGTCTATGTTGGGATGTGAACTCAGGATACCGCACTACAGGGCTGCAATGCCAACCACTGAGCTACAATGACTCACAATGGTCCAGGCAAACTGTTAGAAGCTGCACTAAAATATAAAAAGATAGATGAAAATATAATAAATTGGTTATTTCATTTTATAGGTCTGCAGTACTATGGAAAACTACAACATTAGAAGCAACCAAAATCATTACTCTCCACTGCTCCAAAGCAGTTTCTCGGCTGCTGCTTCACTTTTTTGTCGATCGGCTGCAGTGGTCAGAGAGCTATAAATGTGACATCATGGCTGCAGCCTATCACTGGGCTCAGTGGTGAGGTCATGGCTACATCAGCAGAGCTACCGAAACCAATAATTGGCTGCAGTGGTCATGAGCACTGTAGCCTATCAAGAAAAAAATAGAGCGTCAGAAAGGCAGTGATGGACCTGGGGAGGGTGAGTAAAAGCTCAAGTTATTTTATCAGTCTGCAACCATTGGGAAAAATAGAAATTTTAAAAACAGACAACCACTTTAATACGGAATTGAATGTAGTTTAGAAAACATGGTGAAGAACCTATCCTGGTTTTAAAACTAGTGCACCAAGTTTTAGTTTTAGATCATTAGTGTATCATGTATAATAAAACTAATGAAATTAAAATATTTTATATTCTTCTGCAACGTGTTACATATTCCAAATAAAGCAGGGTAAACTGTTTGAACAAGGCGTGACTATTGATTTCAGAAGAAACAGAAGAAATATACTGCATTATCACAGCAATTCAAAATCTTTGTAAAACTCTTCAAATATTTAGTGACGCACTTCCAAAAGTCAATACAATAAAAGACCAATAATAATATAAACAATCATTACATTCCATTTACTGCAGACAGATTTATTCCAAATATTTTGTTTTAAATAAAAATAATTTAAAGAGAACAAATAAAATATGTGACCGGCTCAAACTAACGTGTAAATTAAGCTTATGGGCTCTGTATCTTGGCATATTTGATGCATATATAGTTCTGTGCAGTTAAATGACAGCATAACCCACAACCTTCCACCACTGCTAAAAGTCCACACATAAGCCATTCATGTCTCATTCATATGAGCAGTGCTGGTCTGTGCTGCATATGCTCTTTGCTTTGCATGCTCTTATCCAGGGGTCTCAAACACAGAGCCCATCGGGCTTCTTCTTGCAGCTAGCAGGCACATGCACCTTGACGATCGTGGCCGGTGCAGGGGCCACAGCCGTCGGTGCTTTACATCAGATGAATGTTTTCCCGGCACTCCGCAGAGTAAAGCTATGTTTGCACAACTATTACAATGGCAGCTGCTGGCCAATTAGAAGCAAGCAGCTGATGAGTATGACATCAACTGTTTGCTTTTGATTGACTGGCAGATACCTTTCAAAAGGTTGTGCAGAGAGAGCTTTACATTGCAGAGCGGCAGCAAAACGTTCATCTGAATCATCAAGGGGGGCTCATGCCTGCGGGTCGCAAGATTATTTATTAATAATTATACATATATACATATACACACACACACACACACACACACACACACGGAGACCAGGGCATTGCTACAAGAAGAGGGGACCAGGATGGTGCACATTACTATAAGAAGGGGGACAAGGCTAAAAGATGCTGACCAAAATAACTATATGGTGTGAATTATAAAACTATATTACTTACAAGAACAGGATAAAATGTAAACAAGGAAAAATAAAAGCATGACTTTTTACAATCAAAAATTTGTTGTAAATATAAAAAAAAAAAATAAGTGTACATTTGTTATAAATGAGCAATTTTTTTTTTTTCAAAAACAGTTATCCAAAAGGTTTAGAAAAAAAAACAAACTATATATAGATCGTACCAGTAAAAATGTCACTGTGTGCTGAAAAGAATGCGGCCCCAGCAATTTTTTTTCCTATGTGCAGCCCATAAACCCAGAGTTGAGACCCCTGCTCTAATCAGACTATGCTGTTTTATATAGCGATCTGGATGAACAGTACGGTCTGCCTGCCCTCATATGAACATGCTGAATTCCTCTCTGACTGTGAGCAGTGCTCATCGTACTGCCCAGTTACGTGTTCCTCGGTCTCTGCACACATAACCCATTTACTACTGAAAATCCATCTGCACATGCTCAACTTCGGCATGTGACTCCTGCTACTGGACGAGCTATACATCTCTAGCAGCCTTTAACCCTGCTGTTCTGTTCGCATTTGGGGCTGTTTTGTACAAGGACAATAATAGGTTCAGTTGTGGACCGTCCTTGTTAGGACAGGAGTCAATGGGGTTTAGGGTGAGTTACATCAACCTGGAATCCAAGCCCCATCTTGGCCCTGTCAGCAAGAAATGCTGTGATAAGCAACAGAAGATCATCTGAATGGGTGAGATCTTCCCTGTTTTTTGCCTAATTTGTGTGTTGATTACAGCCAATAGGTGTTTATATGTATTTGTCGTACCTTCAGTGAAGGAAAAATATATATCCTTTTGCCTGTGTTATTTTATGACTCTGGCCTGAGCATAATGGAACTATTGTCATTATGACTATGTGCTATCCACTGATAGTGTTAACCAGCTCTCAACACATGATTCAGTTGTCCCATTGTTTGTCTATCTTGCCCAAGGGACGTATCTGTGGCCCTTTTGAGCTTTATATACAGCTCTGGGCAGTGTGTGATTTGTGACCTGCATGGTCAAACCTTTGGTTTTTTAATATTGCTTTTTGTGTGTTTTAAGGAATAAAATAAAGGTTAAATTTTAATATTATCTCACTGGTGCTATTCCCTAACAAATTGTGAGCCCTTGTCCTGGAAGGAACACAAATCTTTGGTTCCCTTGCTTACTTGCTCTGTTCGCATTTGCTATACACTTGTACTGTTCCCGGGTCAATATGACCCGACCTATTAATTCTTGATTTTTAGCTACTCTAATTGTTTTATTTGAATACTTTTTTCATTGAAATACTGTATGTGAACATGGTTGATCATAACAAAAAGAAAAATTTAAATTCAAACTTAATTATTTTTTTTTCCATAAAAAGGTTACACAGGCTTTTTGCAATTATCTTCGATTGTTGACATTCTGCACACAAATAATAAAGAAGCTTTACATTACTATTACTAAAACATGAAATTTAACTTTTTGAAAACAAATTTTATAAATCAACAAATGAAAAATCATAAAAACTTCAACCTTTTTAGAAAGAAAAAAAAAGAATAAACTGAACATGTTCATGCGTTTTTACACTAAACACAATAATAAGACACATGTCCTTTACACAGATATTTTGAACATCCAGCACATGTCAGATTAGTCTTATTGTCACAGGAAGATGGACAGAAGCTACATCTCTTCCTTTTTTTGCCGGTAGCTGTGCTGGTGGATGCCGTGGATGTGGAGTCTCTTTCTTGAGCATGCTGGACACTTTTTACAATGGCTGTTGCTCCATCACTTCTGGGGGTCACTTTTCTGCTCTCAATATATGGCCTCACCAGGGATTTTCCCAATTCCTCAAGAAAAATCTTTTATGCAGCTTATTCCGGTTCCAATCGGGGTCGATTTCTCTCCATAAGACAAATGCATTGCATGCAGAAACGTCCAGTATGTTATAAAATAAAATCATTGGCCACCGATTGGTTTTGCGTTTGCATGTATATGTTGATATTGCTTGGTCTAAAGTATCAACTGCTCCCTTTGTGGCATTATAATCCAAAATAATGTCAGGCTTTCTGTCTTCTCTATCACTTACGGCATTGTCATGGTGCATTGTGCTCATTAGAATTACAGTCATATGAAAAAGTTTGGGCACCCCTATTAATGTTATCCTTTTTTCTTTAATAAACCTCATTTCAATCCAGAAATATTACTCAGGCCATCAGTTATTAGATATATGAAACTGAAATAGTTGTTGCAAAAACCCAAATTGTTATAAAGAAAAAAGGTTAACATTAATAGGGGTGCACAAACTTTTTCATATGACTGTACCTGTTTGTTTGTTTTTTGGAACATAAGAAACAACAGTTGTATTTCCAGAAAAATAAAAAGTAGAACTGTACACCTCTCTCTTGCTAAGGATACCTTGCGGTAGTTCAGGTTTGTTTTTTCTCATAGTACCCAGCATGGTAAGTTGTTTTTTCTTCAACATCTGGCCTAGTTGATAGGATGTAAAAAAGTTGTCACATGTGACATTTTGTCCTTTTAGTCCATGAGTCAAATCTAGAACAACACGCATACCCTGATTTTTTTCAGGTCTTTCATCAGGGGTTTTTCCTGTATACACTTGAACATTTAGAGCATATCAACTTTTGCTGTCGCAAAGTGTCCAGATCTTGATGCGATATTTTGCTGGCTTACTTGGTATATATTGTCTGAACGGGCACCTACCTCGGAATGCCACCAGTTGCTCATCAACAGTTACATTTTCACCACTGTTATATAATTTTGGTAGAATCTCTACCCATTGATTCCAAACATTTCTAATAGGGGCTAGTTTATCTTTAGCTCTTCTTTCCATTCTATCTGTTTTAGAATCAAACCGCAGTACGCTAGAAATAATCAGAGACCGGTAGAACAGTATAAAATGCTATCGGGTCATATTGACCCGAACAGTACAAGTGTAACAATCAGCGTGTAGCAAAAAGTAAACAAAAAAAAAAAATGTAGAGCTCCACAAATGAGGAGAAGTCAAGGAACCACTAGTTTCAAATCCTCATTAAAAAAAATCTGCAGGGTCTCAAAAATCATTTCGGGTCATATTGACCCGAACAGTACAGCAGGGTTAAGAGGAAAATAGTCTAGGTCATTTTTAAAATTAATTGCTTTTGAAAAATTTGTATTTTTCAAAATCGCTATTATACAGAATACCTTTATTATAAATGGGAAAACCCCCTTAAGTGCCACACGCTGTAAATAGCGCTAGAAGCGGTTACTCAAGTTATTTAATGGTTATTAAATTGCTACATTAAATATGGTATTTTTTAAGCTTGGTAACATATAAAAAAAAGTTACAAAATTCTAGAATGGAGTATATTTTTTTCTCTTATGCATTTTGAGCCAAATTCATGAAACATGCCAGCTTTGATGACAATCATTATATTTTCTGACAAAAAACCCCCCAAAAAACAACAGCATATTGTTGTCAGGATTGGGAGTTATCTGTACATACTTGACTTGTATGTCCTTTACAGAGCAGCGTGCCTGTAAAACTAAACACTTTCCTCCCGTTTATATCTCTAGGGAAAGCTAAAAAGAGAAGATTTATAACAGGAGTGGAGATCCTACTAGCACACCGTATAATAGCATTTCAAGTTTACAGTACGTGTCAGGAAATATTTAAGGATGGCCAACGTGAAAGCCAAACAAGGCAAGAAACAAAACAAGGAAAAGCCTAAACATTTACTAGATAAATCCCCAAAGGAAATGGTTACACATCAGCAGGTACGGGTTATAGAGCCAGAACACATGCATTTCTTCTAAGGATCATGTCATAGTTATATTGGCACACAATAGCAAATCCTGGCATATTAATCAGACATTCCTTGTCAGACATTAATGGTGGAAATAAAAGTGAATCATGGTCTAATAGAGCGCTATGGAGGTCACAAATCGTTTAGTAAGTTTTATTTGTTTTATCAAAGCCACAACGCGTTTCGATATACACAATATCTTCGTCAGGTGGATTAAAGACAGATAGGAGAACATCGCTGCT
This sequence comes from Anomaloglossus baeobatrachus, assembly GCF_048569485.1. Classification (NCBI taxonomy): domain Eukaryota; kingdom Metazoa; phylum Chordata; class Amphibia; order Anura; family Aromobatidae; genus Anomaloglossus; species Anomaloglossus baeobatrachus. The sequence goes on from NC_134358.1 coordinate 429,600,669, forward strand.
TGTATTTGTAAAGAACGTAACATATATTCCACTTTTCCTAATTTCATTACTATACAGGGATCTGGTTCTTTGGCTGTTAAAAAGTCCAACTTGAAGAGATATAAAAAGCTGTAATTTTGTAATGGATAGTTGAGAAACTGATCTCTAAAATGAAATTTATTAGAGGGCAGGATGACCACTAGACTTATCAGCAGAAAGACTTCTTGAGAATAACAGGATGAAATAATTTTCCTACATGTTTTATCCGGTTTTGAAATTAGGACAGATAGGGTGGAAAGAGGATGGGCGTGCGGAGATGTGTCAGGGATAAACACAAGCGGATGCACTCAAAATTCAGTATAGGGTGTATTATTAGCTGTGAACTGTCAGGAAAAAGAACTTCAGTTGTCAAAAAGCTGCTAAATTAGAAGGAGTTGTCCACTACTGGAAAACTCCAGCTTAAATCAATTAAAATAAACTCAAAAATATACAATTAGCGGCCATTCTTTGATTGCAGCCCAAAAAGATTCCATCGGGGTGCCAGTCCACTCAGACAGAATACCGTTTTTTTTGGGACTATAAGACGCACCGGACTATAAGACGCACCCTGGTTTTAGAGGAGGAAAATAAAATTTTAGGCAAAAAATGTGGTCATGACACACTGTTATCGGGTGAGGATCTGCTGACGACACTGTTATGGGGGGTAATTTCCCCAAAATCTCTACTAAGGTACCCCATCCTGGTAATGATCCTCCTGCCTTGTATATATTTCCTTCATCCTGCTATATACCCCCATCCTGCTCATAACATACCCTCATCCTGCTCATAACATACCCCCATCCTGGTATATACCCCATCCTGCTATATGGCCTGTATCTTTTTTTTTTTTAAACTCGTTTTATTGAAAGTTAAGTAAAACATTACATTAAAGAATAAATCAGCAAGTTGTACAGTAAGACAGAGTACATGTAAACTGGTTGGTCATCAGAATAATAAAGTATCAACAATCAAATCAGCATCCATCACTCTCAGCATATCCATAAACATCAAACTTAGCAAAGTTGTTAGCTCGCGAGGCACATCCAACTCAGGGCAGCTTATCATGAATCACATGTGTCTCCTCTTTGCCTACCGGAGCACTACTGGCTGTGTTAATACTGATTGTAGGTTATCAGCAAGAGAACCAGGAGATCCGCCAGTCAAGGGCGACCTCATCCATCTACCCCAAATTTTATCAAATTTAATTGAAGAGCCTCTTGTCTTATAAACCAATTGTTCAGACGGGATTATAGCATTCACCAATGCAATCCAAGAGGCTCTAGTTGGAGGATGAGTGCTCATCCAATTTAGTATAATGCCCTTCCGGGCCAGAAAAAGAACCTTCTTTATTAATAGATTCTCATCATGGGACCAGGAGTGTACATCTACCACCCCAAATAGACACAGGACTGGGCACATAGCAACCGCTTTTTGAAATATGGCGGAAAGAGTCGTTACAATCTCACTCCAATAGGAGAGAATGACCCGGCAATCCCATATCATGTGCCAGAAATCAGCACCGTCTCTCCCGCATCTCGGACAGCCCATCCCCACCGAATTATTCAGTTTTTTCATTTTGTTCAGTCTCTGGGGAGTAATATAACTTTGGTGTATTATATAGAATTGGATCAGTCTATTGTTAACAGCAGGAGAGACCAACATGTGGGACTCGACAATGTCGTCCCACACTACATCATCAATTTCAGGAATCCTGGCACTCCACCTCTCACGGACAGAAAGAGGATTATTCATGGCCTTGGCCCGAATGAGGGAGGAGTATAATTTGGAAACAAGACCACCAGGGCCTTGTGATCTAATAATTCCAATGGCTGGGAAGGAAGAGAATCTAACCCCACGGCCAGAGAACTGAGCTCGAAAGGCGTGCCTAATCTGGAGATATTGAAACTCATGAGATTCCGGCAAGTCGAATTCTGTCCGCAGTTGCGCAAAAGGGCGGAGTTCACCATCCCGGACCAGTGATCCCAGGGAGATTATTCCGCGATTCCTCCATTCACCAAACCCCGGCAACCCACAAAAATGTGGAAGGTCCAGGTTATCCCATAAGGGCGTCTCAGTTGGTACATCATTAAATCCAAATACGGCTTTAGCCTCTTTCCAGATCCTGGCCCCCATTTGTGTATCGGGAGGACACGACCCACAGGGGACCTCCTGTGATCCGTCAGTAATGGCCAGAGGAGGTCCACACCTGTGAACTCTGCCAGGAGTCCCTCCGGAGAACCCTCAACCCGGGGAAGTGTCCATGGTCCCAAGTATTTCATTTGTCCGGCCAGATAGTAAATATAAAGATCAGGAAGGGCCATACCCCCCATATCCTTGGGTCTTTGTAATTTGGCCAATTGGACCCTTGATCTGGACGAACCTCAGACAAAAGGTAATCATTAAAGATTCCAGGGACCGGAAGAAAGAGCGCGGAATCTGTACAAATACATGCTGGGTAATATAGAGACACTTTGGTTGCACTATCATTTTAAGGAGGTTAATCCTTCCCGCCACTGATAGTGGGAGTTGGCTCCATCTATTAAATTTCTCCCCAAAGTACGCTAGTAAGGGGGCTATATTCCTCGCTATCATCTCCGCAGGGCTTCCTGCCAGTATAATTCCGAGATATTTGAAATGATCCACCACCGGGACCCTGCATATGTGGTCGTGCACCAGCTCCTCACTGTTCCGAGACAGAAAGAGAAGGTACGATTTTGACCAGTTTATTGACAGACCGGAGAACTCCCCAAATCGATCAATCAATTGCACGGCTCTAGGAATGGAGGAATCCGGATCAGATGCAAACAGTAACAAGTCGTCCGCGTACAAAGATAACCGTTCATCTCCCTTACTATGTCTCACCCCCCGGTAGACTGGGTCCGCCCGAATGCGCACCGCCAGCAGTTCCATGGCAAGAGCGAACAGGAGAGGGGATAGGGGACATCCCTGTCTGGTTCCCCTCTCCAAAGGGAAAGTTTTCGACACACCACCACCCACCTGAATATTAGCAGATGGAGCTTTATATATGATCTCTATCCATCTGATAAATTCGTTGCCGAAACCAAATGCCCGCAACACCTCCAGCAGGTATGGCCATTCTATAGAGTCGAAGGCTTTGGCTGCATCCAGGGAGACCAGAGCCCAATCCTCCTCTAACTTGGTGCCCATCTGTAAGATCACCTGCGCCCTCCTCAGATTATCCGAGGTACTCCTACCCGGGATGAATCCAGACTGATCCTCATGTACTATAGAGGAGACCACTCTATTGAGTCTAGTTGCTAGAATTTTGGTAAGAATTTTGTAGTCAGAGTTCAGCAAAGAGATCGGTCTGTACGAGCCACAATCCAACGGGTCCTTATCTGGTTTCAATAGCAGGACAATGGTTGCCTCATAAAAGGAATCAGGCAACCGACCCTTGCGGAACGAGGCTTCAACCGTTTCCAGGAGGGCTGGGGCCAGCTCCCCCTGATATTTGTCAAAGATCTCAATCGGGAGTCCGTCTGGCCCAGACGCCTTACCCTTATTGAGGGTCTTTATCGCCTCCATCATCTCTTCCATACTAATGGGCTCATCCAAGGCCGATCTCTGAGCCAAAGTCAACCTGGGAAACTCCAGCTCTCGTAAGTACTCAGCAATCTCCTCCCTTGACACGGTCAGCCTGGACTCATACAGGTTCCTGTAGAAGTCCCAAAATACCTCCAATATACCATTGACGGAAGTAACTGTTCCTCCACAAGGATCTCTGATCTTGAGGACAGCAGGTGAGCTATTGGATTGACGCACCAGGAACGCCAGTAAGCTACTGGATTGGTTCCCTTGCTCAAAATACCTCTGGCTCGTGAAGAATACATGTCTCTTAGCCTTATCTTGCAGAAACAATAGATATTTCCTCCCAGCCTGAAGCCACTGAGATCTGTTTTCCTCAGAGGGGTCCGAGGTGAATCTATGTTCAAGCACTCTATTTTGGGTGGCCAGATCCTCCTCCTCCCTGGCCGCCTGTTTCTTGATATAGGAAATAGAGGAGTGACAGCATCCCCTCAGATACGCCTTAAGCGCGTCCCAATAAGCCGAGTGATTCTCTTCCACGGAGTTCATTTCCATGTATGCCCCAAGCTGATCAGGAATCCTGTCGTTGGCACCAAAGAGTGTCAGCCACCAAGGGTTAATTTTCCTTGACAATTTATGAGATTTACATCCTTCCCATTTAATGCCTACGAATACCGGAGAGTGATCTGATACTGATCTAGGCAAATGACAGACCGATTGTATATGGGCGCAGACTCTTTCATTTCCACAGATATAATCAATTCGAGATAATGAGTTTTTCCCTGGAGTATAACATGTATATTCTCTCAGTACTGGGTTAAAAAACCGCCACATATCGTGCCATCCCACTTCCTGTAAGAATATACTCAATCTAGTCTGTATCGTGGGGGAGATCGGGACCTGTCGGGTGTTAAATCTGTCCAGTCCCGTGTTATTAATCAGATTAAAGTCCCCCATGCAGAGCACTAAGGCTTGTGGGAATTGTGAGGCAAACTTAGCCGCCTCATATAGAATCGAGATTCCCGTTGCAGGGGGGATGTATATGGCTAAGACCACTATAATAACCCCATCGATGTGAGCCTGGATAAACACATACCTCCCATCAGTATCCTTTAAAATTTTACCAGGGTCCCACCGCAATGCTTTGTGGACCAGTACCGATACTCCCCTAGAATATGAAGAATGAACAGAGTGAGCTGACCATTGAACCCAAGGCTTTTGAAGCACTCTAGTGGTATCCAACAATAAATGGGTCTCTTGTAAACACACAATCTGAGCTTTGGATTTTTTGATATGGGCAAATACTGCCGCCCGTTTCCTGGACGTGCCCAGTCCTCTAACATTCCATGTCATCAAGCCTAAAGCCATGGAGAGATGCCACTTGCTGAATTGCTAGAAATATATCAAAAACTTAACCTACAGTAGAACTTGGGTAAACGTACCCTTAAATACAAATTGTCGGTTGCGCACACACAACCGGCAAGGACTGGTCCAGTAGTGCGACCAGGAGAGATTTTCCCCAGCAACGACTAGGGTGAACCAACGTGGCTAGATGGTGTACTTGGTATGGGGGTGTCCTCAAACAAGGACTTGAGCTTCTCCTGCAGTCCAATAGATGAATTACCCTGCAGCTTAAGCCTTTAATCACGCATAAGTGAAGGGACCAAGAGTAGATGGGAAAGAAGTAATAGAAAAAGAGAGAGAAGAGGATAGAGAACGAGAAGAAGAGGGGGAGAAGAGAAGAAGAGAGAGAGAGAGAGAGAAAGAGAGAGAGAAAGAGAGAGAGAAAAAGAAAAAAAAAAAAAAAAAGGGAAAGGGGGAGGAAGAGAGAGGTAAAGAGAAAGAAAGAGAGATAGGGTAGAAGAAAAAGAGAGAAAAGGGGAGAGATTAGCATAGGAGATAAAGCGGGGCAAGAGGTGGAATATAAAGGTATGAGGAGAGAAAGTGGGGGGACTGAGGGAACGGGGGAAAAGAACAATGAGGAGGTAGGGGGGTGAGGTGAAAGGAAATGAGGAATAAGCTGATAGAGGGTTAGAGGGGAAGAAGAGGTAGGGGAGTGAAGGAGATAAGGAGGATTGGCAGGTAATCTTAGACTGTAGGATATTATAACATATGGTAACCTCATAAACTTAATATAGCAGTAATAGAGCAGAATTCAACATTATGAACTGGAGTGCGTTGCCAAATACTGCGAGCACAAAGTAGAGTTCCAATTTGGATCCAAAAAGGTATAGGATAAAACAAGATCGCATGAAGGAGTTCAGAGCGTCGCAACAGCGGTCTGACCTATGTCCCGTCCGATGTCACCTCTGTGCGGCCCCATCAGCGACGAGTAATCCGGAGCACAGACTGGGCTAAGCAACGATCCCGGAGAACGCAGCAGTCGTCCCATACGAAGGCGCGGCCCCAAGCCACCCGCCTCCGACGAGGGCCAAGCCCAGAGGCCGGTTCAATGGGGAACCAATAATGGACACATCCGGAAAACTCTCATGCCTCCGGGAAGGCCACAGGCGCACCTGCGCCTCCGGATAAGATCTTTAGCTTCTCAACCAACAGGGATCATAAGATCAGGACGCGAACGCAATTGCGGTCCCGCTCCACTCGCATGCCAGGAGGGATAAAACAAACAGGAATCTTTCGCGCCTTCAGAATCGAAGGACGCCGAGTACCTACGTAGGATGATCCTAGAACGATCTCAACAGTGATTTCAAACACAACGTCCCAAGGATTGGAGTCGCATCACCGACCTTGCTCCGAAGATGATGAAATAAGTGAATCAGAACCGCAACGCCATCACAACCGCGACCCATCAGGCAGCGCCCGTGACCGTGACGCATCAGCGTTTCCTCTTCAATGTATTGATCCAGTCATCCGCTTCCGCAGGAGAAGTGAAAAACAGGGATCGCTCTTGATGAACCACTCTGAGACGGGCTGGGAAGATCATGGAGTAAGCAATATGATGCTCTCTGAGGCGTTTTTTCACCTGGATGAAGGATGCCCTCGTTTTCTGGAGCGACGCAGAGAAATCAGGGAAGATCAATATGGTGGCGTTGTTGTGTGAAATCGGGCCCTTGCGCCGCGCCGCACCAAGGATCGCATCTCTATCTCTGCTGCTCAAAAGTCGGGCCAGGAGAGGTCTAGGCTGCGCTCCCGGAGGAGGAGGTCTGGCCGGTACCCGGTGAGCTCTCTCTATAGCGAATGCCGCCGACAGCGTCGCATCAGGGAAAGTTTCAGAGAGCCACTTTTCCATGAACTTACATGGGTCGCTCCCTTCTGCCCTCTCCGGCATCCCCAGAATTCTCAAATTATTGCGACGCAGGCGATTTTCCAGATCATCAGCCCTCTGCGCCCAGTTATTTGCCGCGCTTTCCAGAGAGGACAGTCTGCCCGGCGTCGCTCTTGCGTCGTCTTCCAGCGTGGAGATCCGCTGCTCGGTCTCCTTTACCCGCTCTCTCAGGTTTTGCAAGTCCAGCCGGAGGAGACCCACATCAATCTTAACCTCCTCGATCTTGCCCGTCAGAGACACTTTTGAATCCTGGATCGCTGCAAGTAACTGCGATGTAACCTGCTGTAAGGTTAGCTCCTGCGATTCCTTGGATCCGGCCTCCATGCTCTCCTCCTCCTCCGCCTCACTGGATTCCCGCTCTGCCTGCTTGCCGGCGCCATCTTGCTGGGAGTCCCGAGCAAACTTCTTCAGCTTCTCAGTCGCCGCTGCGCTGCGACCTCTGCTCATGATACCGATCCGAATGCTCACCGCACCACAGGTAATCCGGAGGTGTATTTAGGCACCAGTTTCGGCAGGATTAATAGTATATATCAGCGTTGGACTGCGGAGCTGCTCTCAGATGCGACCGCTCATGCTGCCTGCTGGCCACGCCCCCCATATGGCCTGTATCTTATGGCACAGAAAAAAAAAAAAAAAACAAAATAAGTTTATACTCACCTTTCCTCACTCCCTGCAGCATCGCTAGTCTTCCTCTCTGTGTCAGCAGCAGTGCCGCTGACCTGTGTGGAGCCGTTCTCCTGCAGCATCGCGATGCCCTCCTGTCTGCCGGCTGATGTGTATGGAGAGCGGGGTGCACAGGGATGAGGTCATCCCTGTGCTCACCGTTCTCTACACAGATCACCTGGCCAGCAGACAGGAGGACATCACGATGCTGCAGGGAACAACCGGTGAGTATACCGTACTTATTCACTGCCCCCCCCGCACTGATGATGATGCGTGGGGGGCAGTGAGTATAGCCACACATGATCACTCCAGGCTGTAGTTGCCAGGGGTGATCATGCAGGCCGGCTATTTACTATGCGCGCATCCCCCGCCCACCTGTCAGCGCCGAGAGATGGTGGGAGGTTGGTGTGCATATGAAATGAGCGGTCCCACGTGGTCACTGCAGGCGCTGCACAGCCTGCTCATGCCGCCGATGACTTGCTCCACCGCAGCACCCTCATTCCCATGACTCGCTCATGCTGCAGACCTACATTCAGACTATAAGACGCACCCCCCACTTTCCTCCAACAGTTGGGGGGAAAAAAAAGTGCGTCTTATACTGTAGTCCAAAAAATACGGTAGTAAAAACGAATTTGTCTTCCGCGGAGAAGTCACAAAACCATGTCGCCAGCTGGAACTGCAATTCTGACATTGCAGGAATGGCACCGCTGTGGGAAAGGAGTTATCGCTTTTATTTTAATTGAGGTCATGAACAGATCAAGCTGGGATTAAAGCAAGTCTTTCCCCAGACATTTACTTTTATTATGTTATTCTATTTTCTAAAGCTTCTATTGTGCCATTTTCTCATGGATTCATAACCAGATTTACATATATATAGTATTCAGTGGAAACTACAAAAAAAAAAAAAAAATGGATTTTTGTGTACTCACCGTAAAATCGTTTTCTCTTAGCCATCATTGGGGGACACAGGACCATGGGTGTTATGCTGCCTATCCATAGGAGGACACTAAGTAGATGCAAAAGCATAGCTCCTCCTCTGCAGTAAACACCCCCTCTGTAATGCTTTGAAAACGTATGTAGGCTAGACCAGGTCTCAGCCTTACACACCTGTTCCACTGAAGCCTGATGCCGAATGGCCCACGAAGCGCCAACTGCTCACATGGAATGAGCCCGCAGCCCACTAGGAATGGGCTTGAGTTGCAGGCGGTAGACTTCCTGGATCGCAGAGCGAATCCAGCGAGCCAGAGTCGCCTTTGAAGTTGCCTGGCCCTTCTTAGGCCCCTCAGGAATGACGAGCAAAGAGTCCGTTTTCCTAAAGGGGGCTGTCCTGGATATGTAATATCTGAGAGCTCTGACGAGGTCTAATGAATGCAGAAACCTTTCCACCCTATGAACTGGGTGTGGACAAAAGGAAGGCAGAACAATGTCCTCATTCAAATGAAATGGGGTAGGAACCTTTGGAAGAAAATCCGGAAGGGGGCGCAGAACCACCTTGTCCTGGTGAAAGATCAGAAAAGGCCCACGGCAAGAGAGTGCTGCTAGCTCCGAAACCCGTCTGATGGACGTAATTGCCACCAGGAACGTTACCTTCCAGGACAGAAGAGCAAGGGAGGATTCCTTGAGAGGTTCAAAGGGGGACCTCTGGAGACCGTCCAGAACGAGATTGAGGTCCCATGGGTCCAGCGGCCATCTGTACGGGGGAACTACATGGGAAACGCCTTGGAGGAAGGTCTTGACCTGCGTTTTTTGAGCCAGGCGGCATTGGTAGAAGATTGAGAGCGCTGAGACCTGCCCTATAAAGGGAACTTAGAACCAACCTGCAGAAAATCGAGAATTCTGGGGATAGCCAGAGGCAGAGGCTGGACGTTTCCCTGCACCATGAAAGGAAGATTTTCCACGTACGGTCGTAAATGCGCTGATCATGGTGGAGATGACCGCGGGGGAGAATCCCGCTCTTGTTAATACCCAGGTCTCAATGGCCATGCCGTCAACTTCAGGGCTCTGGAGTTCTGATGAGAAATGGGCCCTTGGGTCAGCAAGTCTGGGATGTCTGGAAGGCGCCACGGTACGTCTACGAGCATTTGTACTAATTTGGCGTACCAGGCGCGCTTGGGCCAGTCCGGTGCTATCAGTATCGCCGGGACTCTCTCTGCCTTGATCCTCCTGATTACCCGCGGCAGCAGAGGTAGAGGTGGAAATATGTAAGGCAGGCGGAAGTAGTGCCAGGAGCAGACTAGAGCATCCGCGCCGATGGACTGCGGATCGCGTGACCTGGCTATGAACGCAGGTACCTTTGCGTTCAACCTTGAGGACACTAGATCCACGTCTGGTGTACCCCAGCGAGTGCAGATGTGTAGGAACACTTCTGGGTGGAGAGACCACTCTCCGGCGGCCAGGCCTTGGCGACTTAGAAGTCTGCTGCACAGTTCTCTACTCCCGGTATGTGTACCGCTGATATCACTGACCCTGTCGATTCGGCCCAGCTGAGGATCCTGTGGGCCTCGAGATAAGCTGCCTTGCTGCAGGTGTCCCCCTGCCGATTGATGTAGGCTACAGCTGTCGCATTGTCCGATTGGACTCGAATCTGATGACCCGCTAGCAGAGGGCAGAACGCCCTGAGCGCGAGGAAGATCGCGCAGATTTCCAGGATGTTTATGGGTAGGGAAGACTCCTGGGGCATCCAACGTCCTTGAGCAGTGTGGTGCCGGTACACTGCTCCCCTGCCTAGGAGGCTGGCGTCCGTGGTCAGGACCAGCCAGTTCACTGGGAGAAAAGATCTCCCCTTCGATAGGGATGAGGACCGAAGCCACCAGCGGAGAGCGTACCTGACTGAAGGCATCAGGTGAAGATGTCTGTCCAGGGAGAAGGGGCTCTTGTCCCAGGCCGCTAGAAGGGCTAGCTGCAGTGGGCGGAGGTGCAGTTGAGCAAAGGGTACTGCTTCCATAGCCGCCACCATCCTGCCGAGCACCTTCATGCTGAATCGAATGGAGCGAGACGGAGGACGTAGAAGGCAGCGTACCGCTCGTTGAAGAGGGATCGCCTTGTCCAGGGGGAGAAGGATCAAGCCCCGACGGGTGTCCAGGGACATGCCCAGGAAGGTGATGGATCGTGATGGAATCGGGGATGATTTGTCTACATTCACTAGCCACCCTAAGCGGGATAGGGTGTCCACAGTGATCTGTACGCTGGTTGAGCAGTCGCAGAAGGAGGGGCCTTGATGAGGAGGTCGTCCAAGTAAGGGAGAACGACTACTCCCCTGGCGTGAAGGACGCTCATGGCGGCCGCCATGACTTTGGTGAAGACCCTTGGTGCGGTGGCAAGGCCGAAGGGTAGAGCTACGAATTGAAGGTGGGAGTCCTGAACTGCGAAGCGGAGGAACCTTTGGTGATCTGGGGCGATGGGTATGTGCAGGTACGCGTCCTTGATGTCAATGGAGGCGAGGAATTCCCCTTCAACCATGGATGCAATAATGGACCTTAGGGACTTCATTCTGAATCTCCGTACGTGAACATGTTTGTGTTTGAGGTCTTGAGGTGTTTGAGGTCCAGGATGGGTCGAACTGACCCATCCTTTTTGGGGACCACAAAGAGGTTGGAATAAAAACCCCTGAACTTCTCGTCGTCCAGGACAGTTATTATCAACTCCTGCTGTTTGGAGCGAGTGGATTGCTGAGAAAAAAGCTTTGCGTCGTTTTTGAGTCTTTGGGGGGTTTGAGAGAAAGAATCGACTCGGGGGTCGGGTCCTGGTAACCGGAAGACAAAAGGTATCGCACCCATTTGTCGTCTGAGGCGGCAGCCCAGATGTGTTGAAAGAGCCGCAGTTGACCTCCTACAATGAGTGTTTCTTCTGGGGCACCGAAGGAGTCATGAGGGGGGAAAACGTCGTGGACGAGTCTCCCTAGTCCTGGACTGTTTCGGTCTAGGCTGCCATGACGAAGTGGGTTTCGGGGAGAGCTGAGAAGGTCGGTCCCTACGTAGTCCGCGGCTGTTGGCGGGGACAGCACGGGATGTTGACCAACCAATGAGTTCCGAAGGAGCGGAACAAGGACTGTGGACGTCTGGTGAAGGACGTCCTGGACTTCAGCTGGGGGAGGGAGGTACTCTTTCCTCCCGTGGCATCAGAAAGGAGCTTGTCCAGACGTTCGCCAAACAATCGGTCTGGAAAAAAGTGAAGGCCCGTGAGAGACTTCTTGGAGGCAGAGTCCGCTCTCCATTGTTGGAGCCAGAAAGCTCTATGGATGGCTATGGTATTTGAGGCGGCAAACGCTACGCAGGTAGCAGCGTCCATGGAGGCCTGCATGAGGTACTCCGCCGCAGGGGCAATTTGAGCTGTTACCTCTGTGAAGGTATGAGTGAACTGGGATTCCTCAAGCTAAGTGTTAAGGGATTCTGCCCAGACCGAGATCGCCTTTGCGACCCACACAGAGGCAAAGGATGGCGAGAGGGAGGAACCCGCAGCCTCAAAACAGAGCGGGCGAGGTGCTCCACCTGTCTGTCGGGTCCTTGATGGAAGAACCATCGGGTAAAGACAGGAGCGTCTTTGTGGCAAGGCGGGAGACCGGGGGTTCGACCGAGGGTGGATCGGCCCAGCCCTTAGGGGCAGGTGAGGCAAAAGGGTACCGGGACTCCATGAGTTTACAGTTACCGAAGCGCCTGTCAGGCTTCTCCCTTTGCTTTGTGAGGATATCCTGAAACTCTGGGTTATTAGCAAAAACCTTTTGGGGTTTCCTTGCCCTCTTAAGGGAGACCGCATGGTCAGTGGTGTGGATGGGGGATCCTCCACATGCAGAGTTTGGTTGACTGCTGCTATAAGTGAGTCTATTGCAGTTTGATCATTTGGGGAGGATGAAACCAAGGAATCCTCCTGGTACAAACAGCATTCTCCCTCCTCTAGCACTTCAGAAGCCGTGCAGCGTGTGGGAGAGCCTGCCCTGTGTGCTCCCGAGGGAGAGCCATGGGGGCCATGAGAGAGTGCTGGAGACACCCGGCCGTGTGCCCTTTTCCTGATCCCTGCAACCGGTGAAGCATGTGCCCGGATTACCTCAGAAGGATCCTCCATAGGGGCATCCTAAGGCTGCGTTCCGTCCAGGGGCCCAGAAGGGTGTGGGGGACGACATTGTATAGTCAGAACCAGGTTCTGTGACAGTTTTTCCATGGATTGGGACAGAAACTGTGCCCATTCCGGTGGGCTGGGAGCCCTAGGCTCTGGGCTGACGGTTGCAGCAGTGGTGGCGGGGGGTTCTTGGGGGGCTAAAGGGGCACAGGACTCACAGAGAGAGGTGTGTTTACGTGGTAGCTCAGCGTGGCAGGCAGTGCAGGCTGAATAATCTCTTAGTACCCTTAGAATTCTGCATGTTCCTAATAGGAGTATGCCAGGAGGGGAACCAATGCTCAGCAGAGCTACAAGTAAAGCAGGTACCTCACCAGAATCAGCCGATGGCCCTGCGTCCTCAGGAAGGAGTAAGCTCTGTGGAGAACTTCGCACGCTTTCCTGGGGGGAAATGGGGCTTATCGCGGTCCGTGGGGGGCGGGGCTTAGCGCTAAAAGAGCGCAAAGAAGAAGTCAGTGTGCCCCCCCTGCTGTCGGTAGCAAAAAACGGCGGGAAGGGAGCTTCTGTGACAGTTTTTCTTCCCCTCCCTCCAGTCAGCACACAGTTTGTCACCGGTGAATTATCTCTGCCGGCTTTCCTGCAATCAGAGCACGCAGCTAGAGCAAATAAGCAGAGCAAATAAACAGTGTGAGTTCCTGAGCTCTGGGCCCTTCCCCCGCCACCGGTAAATTATCTGTGCAGGATTTTCTGCAAACAGCGTGGGACTTCCCCCTCCTCCAGCCGCCACGCAGCTAGAGAAAAATTAACACTGTGTGTTCAGGATCCCTGGGGCTCTCCTCCTTGCAATCAGCAAGGGACTTTCTCATAATAAATACTGTCAATTCAGTAGTCCTGGGAGCCTTCCCTGCACCGTCTTTTCTCCCTTTGTCTGGGAAACCAGTCAGGGGGGATCTCACCTTAACACTGCCTCAGTCCAGGCAGTGGAAATAACAGAGTCAGCTTGCTGTGTCCGGCCACACAGGTGCCATGTTCAACTCAGAGCCTGCAAAGAGGGGCTGAGGAATTGTGCCTCTGCCTTGGGCTCTGGAAAAGCGGTGTCTGTGGGACCAGTCGTCCAGTAAAAGGCAGCCCAGGATCCAGCGTCGCAGGAGGGGGTACATGGAGGCAACACTCCGCGTTCCCGCCCGTTGATGGTATTGGGAGATCGGTCCCAAAAGGAAACAGTCGCCCTCAAAAAATAACAAAACCTTGAAAGGATGTGCCTCCTACAGACACTAAGCTAAAACTGAGGTTGCCTGGCCCGGCCAGGGGGTGTATACTGCAGAGGAGGAGCTATGCTTTTGCATCTACTTAGTGTCCTCCTATGGATAGGCAGCATAACACCCATGGTCCTGTGTCCCCCAATGAGGCGTCTGAGTAAAATGATTGGGGTTTTCTCTAATACAAACGTCTATAAAGTGAGCTTAAAGACAACTTGTCACCAGGTGGTTGTTCTTGCATCTGTGAGCAGCATAAATTAGGAACAGAGACCCCGAGTCTAGTGTTAGATCAATTATTGGGCGTTTTGCTGCAGTTTTGATAAATCACTGATTTATGTGCTTGGGGCTATACTAGTCCTCTCAGTGATAAGCTCCAGTTACAAAGTTCTCCATATTCATGAGCTCTGACCATCCTTGTCACCCACCATTGATTGCCACATCTATGTACAGTGTAGATAGAAAGCTGTGAATGGTGTAGGCAGGGATAGGCAGGACTCAGCCTTGAGAGGACTAGCATAGCAGCAGATAAAACAGAGACTGTATCAAAACTACAACAAGAAGCCAAGTAAAAGGCATTGACACAAGGATCTACATCCCGATCTTATCCTGTTTTCAGATTTGAAAACATAAATATGGCAAATTTTCTTGCAAACAAAAGGCTCTGGTTATCATGTGAGTGAGGCCGAGCCCGACATAACACCATATCATTCCACCCATACCTAACCCTACATGAGTGTGGTGAAGTTACAAATAGGTTCTACTCACCACTGCTCCACCACTTCTTTCCATTCACCAGGTAGACATCCCCATCTTTTTTGATGCTGCACTCGATGTTGGTGGCATCACTGGAGGCCACGGAAGGCTCTGAGTATGGAAATATAATGAAGGTTTTCCTGCGTTACACACAACAACTTCACAAAACCATAAACAGCATTTGATTAGGTTTTAAACGAAACCTTGATTGACGGTTTAAAAACAAAACACACACACACACACACACACACTTTTCCCAGTGTTCAGAAGCTGAATACAAGAAACCTATGTGATCTCTATATGCAAAGACTTTACCTGACCACCATTATTACTAAAGGACTACTAAAGAGGGGGAAAAAAGCACCCAGAAAGAGGATTTTGCATTTGGAGAAGGCAGACCAATGGTAAACGCATGAATATAAAAAGAAAAAGCAAAAATCAGACAGACACCAATACTCTACTAGCAAGCAACATTCCTATATGCCATGTAGAGGTGAGTGGGGTGTATTGCTTTCTTTCAGCATAGAACTTTGAATTGCAAGCCTGCATCAATTTAGAGGGTGGTAAATGCAAATATTTATCATATCCTATACTGTTATGTAGAAATTGGCTAGAAGTCCTGTGCCCATTTCAAAATATAAGGCCGCAAGTGCTTTTATACAGATCAAATAACGTTGCAGAGTCGCATGCCAATTTGTAAGTTAATACCAGAATTGACCTAGCAAGCTAAAATTATGGGGACCAATAGCAGTTAGAATAAGTTAGGGATATTTGGCTTTCGGAATAAATTTACAGTATGTAAAACGTAAACATTCATGCTACAGTGATATTTTATCATGGAAGTATGTAATGATGATTTCCTCATCTTAAACAATTCATTGAAACAAAAGCTATCAACAGGAGAAAAAAAAAATAAAATGTCTCAATAACTTGTCATGAGGCCACAACAATGTTTTTGCTACTGAGGGTAAAACATGTGTTCTTTACTAATTTGAACATGCTGATTCCAAATATGAACTCAGAATTTGCACAGCACGTCCAGATTTTGAGTTATATTTAGAAAAGGCCATACGCCTATTCAGGCATTGTTGAAGATATTCTTACACACATTCTATGCAGATCATTCTGAAATTGATTAAATATTCAGAACATCAATGGAACATTTGTGCTGACCTCAAAGTTGTTGCACTAGTCCTTGGTTTGCAGTTAGGTTACACTAAGCATATGTGCTTTCTGTGCCTATGGAACAGTCGAGATGACAACAACCATTATAAAATTAAACGGTGGCCCAATAGAGATGAACATAAGATTGGTAAGCACAATGTTCAACACGAATCACTTGTCGATCCACTTAAAGTTTATCTTCCACCTCTTCACATTAAACTAGGACTAATGAAAAATTTTGTAGTAGCAATGGATCGTCAAGGGAATGGATTTAAGTATCTGAAGGAAAAGTTTAGTGCATTGAAAACTGAGGCCAAACTCAAAGCAGGAATCTTTATTGGTCCTGAAATCCACCAACTAATCCATGATGAAATCTTCAAGAAAGAACTCACGCCACTTGAACTAACTGCATGGGATACATTTATAGTAGTAGTTCAAAACTTCCTTGGAAACGAAAGAGCAGAAAACTATGCTGAACTAATAGACAATATGCTTCAAGCATACGAAATGCATGGTGCCCGAATGTCATTGAAAATTCATTTCCTACATTCACATCTTGACTTCTTTCCTCCAAATATGGGTAATGTCAGTGACGAACATGGTGAGAGATTCCACCAGGACATTTCTACTATGGAAAAAAGATACCCAGGTCGCTTTAACCCCAACATGATGGGCGATTACTGCTGGTTTTTGCAACGGGCCACTAGGACCACTCACAAGCGCAAAAGCAAGTGCCTGAAGCACTTTTAAAAGTACTCTGCTGAGTTCAAGGCGATTTCTTAAGCTACTATAAGTGATTTTTAAGTTTTTTG
Organism: Anomaloglossus baeobatrachus; assembly: GCF_048569485.1. Lineage (NCBI taxonomy): Eukaryota > Metazoa > Chordata > Amphibia > Anura > Aromobatidae > Anomaloglossus > Anomaloglossus baeobatrachus. The sequence continues at coordinate 429,617,219 of NC_134358.1, forward strand.
GTTTATTTACCTATACTTCTTTTTCAATAAAAATGATAATACATGTTGTGAAACTGTGGGACATAACGATTCTGTATCTTTATTAATTGCTTATTTTAATTTTCACAAAAATTGGAATAACTTAATATCCTGACGTGCTACAAAAAAACTAACTTCAGATTTGGATTCAGCGCATTCGATTTAGTATAGCGCACATGGTTTTTGCCAAGTAGCAGACAAAAAGTGTTGATTTGTTGTGCTGTGATATTTTACGCTGCTCACAAGTAGAGTTATTGTCTGCTGAGGCATGGCATCCAACTCTTCTAATATAGCAGCCCTCAGGTCATTGAGGTTCTGGGGTACAGAGTTAGAGTTATGAGCCTCTACACGGCGCCTCAGCTGATCCCATAGGTTTTCTATGGGATTCAGATCTTGAGAAAGTACAGGCCACTTCATTTGAGGTCCCCCAGTCTCCAGCAGCCATTCCTTAATGGTGATTAAAAATCAAAATACTGTAGTGTGCATGCGCGGGGGGGTGTCTCTGACCTTTTTGCATGCCTGCGCATTACAGTACTCTGCTCTGCCCTCAGCAGGGCAGATCAAAGTGTGCCTGCGCAGGAGAGCAACGGAGGCCTCTGTGAACGACAGAGCACACATCATGCATAAGGGGCTGGGCAGGTGGACAGCAATCCCACAAGATAGAGGAGGCGCCGGGCCAAGAGCAGCGACACCCATCGTACTGGACCGCCCTCTAGGTGAATATAATAAAAGGTGTTTTCTACGTTCTACAGAGCGGCCTGGGCTCTTATATATAGTATTCTAGAATGCTGTATATAAGAGCTCACTGGTGGTGGCTGCAGCTTATAAGGGAAAAACCTGGTGACAGGTTCCCTTTAACCCCTTCCTATCAAAACCATTGCATATTTCGTTTTTCCAACACTTCCCAAAGAATTTTTTTCCCCCTCACCCACCAACGTAGATGTATATGAGCTTTTTTAATGATGAACAAACTGTAGTTTTGAATGACACCGTGTTATTCCCCATATAAATGTACTGGAAAATGGGGTGAAGAGATTTTCTAGTTCTCCTCACCTGTCATGCAGAAACAGGATTGGATTTTCCCCTCAAGTAAAGGCTCAAGCCATTGCTTCTTTTGCTCCTCTGTGCCGTACATGTGAAGCACCTCCATATTGCCGGTATCTGAAAAACAGAATAGATGCCCTTATATTATACAGAACACTGTTATATGAAGCTCAATCCCACTGCAGTAATTGTATATACTGTTCAATTAGTATTAAATAACTGCTCAGAAACAGTCTTGCTTCTTACTGTACCTAGATGTTGTATTGTTCTATGGTATTAGTGCTGTGGCTAATTGTTATAAGAACAGGAACATCATAGAGCCAAATCTGACATACGGAGGCCCCATTGACTTAGTCTCATCTGTCACAGAACCATTTTTTATAGTCACCATTTTGGCAGGAAGAATGGTATTAGGTGAAGCGACATGCAACATGCCAAAGCTGATGGACTGATAAAGCGCTAACTCAAATGTGAACAGAACCCAAGTGTATCACATCATCACTACATCAGCACCTGTCACAAAGTGGTCCAATGCCTACAAAAAAGGACACAATTTTCATTGCCTGCCATAATGTGTCCCTATTCTCTCTGCCAAAAGTCCAAAACCTAAAGTCAAGTTCATAACACAGATTTACGGTGCAGTTTCCGCTCTACAGATCCATTGAAATTTAAAGCCCAATACAAGTTAATGGGAAAAAAAAATCCATACAAAAAAAAAAAAAAAAAAAAGAATTGTGTGGACTTCAAATCTGCTGCACGCTCAATTGTGCGGATTTCACCCTATACAATTTCTTTAATGAAATCTGGAATTACCCCAGGGGGTTTCTGCCTGTGGATTTATTACCAGGTTTTCAGGAGAATTTTTCATCAACGTGTACAAGGCCTAACTTTCTATAGATGTTTTAGCCTCAATTCATCATTGCCTTTTCTACAGTTTTTAGGAGTAATTTGCTTTTCTTCAGAAGCTTTAGTTTTTGCTCCTTATTTTCTGTAAGTTTTGTGCCCCATTTTAAGTGGTCTTTCTTCTTGTCATTTTTTTTTTACTTTTCCTTGGCAACTTTGCTGATTCAGATCCATGAAATGTCGCTTTTTTTTAGCACCTCTTACACAAGTCTCTGCATAGAGTAAGATTTTTGGAAGAATTTTCAACTTTTGCACATTTTTTGGATTTGCAACATTTGGAACTAAAAATTTGCAAAAAGGATCAAGAGAGAATAATAAACAGCATTTCTTAAAAACAAATTGCACCATTTTGAAAAATTGGGCACAAAAGCCCCCAAAACAAAACATCAGCAAATACCTCAAAACAAAAAAAAATATATAATCATTTGCAATTTCTTTAAGTTATTTAAGTCCTTTGTCATGTACTGTGCACTTAGGCCATCAAGATCTGAGAGACCTATGCTAGGAGTGACTGGTGCGTCCACTGCAGTGTAGTATATAGACGATACGTGCCTGGTGCTTGACAATTGAAAACTTCTGGAGCAAAGAAACATTTCCCAGTTTCTTCTGCAATGAAGGCGTAGTCTGTCTGGCTGAGACCACTGACCGCTGGCAGAAACAAATTCCACAATCCTTCAGCTTTTGCCAGTTCCTAAGCAGAAATTAAAAAAATGCTTTTATCATATAAAATTCAAATACATTAGTTTACATTTTGATCAAGCATGGATTGCTGAAATTAAAAAGATGTGGTCTAGGATCTGGAAAAAAACAAAACAAAACAACTAAAGAAGCACTGGCACTTTTTTCCATAGGCAAAATCTGATATTGCAGCTTGTTTAAAATTTAAATGTGGCTATATTTCTAAGGAGACACAAAAAGCAAGAACATTTATTTCTACTCTCAGACAAATCATTTACAAATCAAAAGGCCTAACCTGTGTTCTAGTTATAAGTAAAAACATCCTAGAGGTATGTTATCTACAGTGGAACGTTTGTGTATGTTACTATTCACCTTCAACTCCTCGATGACCAATGGTTTCTTCCATCTGAGGGGTGAGTTTTCATATTTGGTATAATATTCCAAAACCTCCTAAAATGAGAAGACACATTACACTTAGAGAGCTGATCAAGTGGAAAAATGCTGAACCTGCCTGGCATCTGCACATTAAACTCTGCTGCGGGGACGAAATTAACTCTACTCTACTCCGGTTTCAGTCACAGGGGCGGTGGCGGTGCAGGTTCAGTCACTGCTCTGTGTCTGGAGCGTGGCGGCCCCTACACTGAATGACAGCTGTTCAGCATTAGTGCGGGGTGCATGGTTAAAGCCGCCACTCTCCATACACAGAGCAGTGACTGAACCTGCACCGCCACGGTGACTGAAACCGGAGTAGAGTAACGTTAATTTCGTACCAGCAGCGGAGTTTAATGTTCCAACACCGGGTTGACAGCTTTTTTTTTTTTTACCAAGTATCAGGTTCCCTTTCATATTAAAGCGGTGACTAAAGTTCATGTAAACCATATAACCACACACAATATATAATGAGCTGAACTAGCTTTACAGGCATCTATCGCATATTGACAATCCATGCCAGAAAAGTGTGATTTTAGGGCGTCCGGCCACAAGGGCCCCTGCAGACACTGTACTATTTGCCGTAGGGACGGTACTGTAAGATGGAAACTTTTGAAATTATTGATCAGTCATCTGAACTCTAAGTGAAATAAAATGAACAGTGCACTTTTTTTTTATCCATGTTTCTTTCACTCAATCACCTATGCCTGTCCACGTATTAGTCTTGGAACACAGCAAGTCCACACACCCACTGCACAGAGATGTAAATAGACATCAATCATAGGAGCCATGCTGGAAATCTTGACTTCTTTATCAATTGAGTTGAGAAAAGTCCAAAAGTTATAGTGATGCAAGTTTTATAATCTGTGTATCATGATATATAGCAGATAACTAATGATAGAAAACAACCTGTTGTGCAGGCAGAATGTGTTGCCGCATAAACTGCTTCACTTGCTGCAAAACCCGTTGCCCTTTGATACTAAGCAGGAACAGCTCCCCCGGTGAGTTGGCCAACTCAACAGTCAGCTTCTCTCTAGAATATAAGAAAACAGACTACATATGTAATATCATGCTATGAGCAGTTTCATAACTTTACGCTCCTAAAACAATACATAGAAAAAGAATACTAAAAATAGTAGTTTTTTTTGTGGAACAATAAAAAAAGCTACATAAAAGACTTATGAGCAGGAGCCAAACCTACTCATGAACTGGGAATTTCTTAAAAAGGTAGGAAGAAAATCTGAAGTATGGTCTGTTATGAAATGCAGCCACGTTAGGAATACAAGCATGGTAATCCTTCATCTAGTAAGTCCTGTCGTGTCCTTGTCTTTGATGCAAGCTCAGAAGCAGAGGCTTCATCTTTTCCAGCAGATAATGGTTAAGTCATACAGTAATCATCTGCCTCAAATGGCAGCAAGTTTAGCAGAGCAGCGCCCATTGCTGTTAACTCCTTAAATGCAATGGTCAATCTCTGACAGCAGCACTTAAAGAGCGCAAGAACTGGAGGGGGATGGGTCATTTTCCACATGCTCATTAGCTCTCCAGTGACAGGATCACAGGGTGATAGCCCATCATGTTAGGGCAGCCGGGTGCCTGCTGAAGACCTTCCTGTTTGCCATGACGGTGCTCCTATGAAAAGCAGCCTCTGGTTGACATAAGAGAACAACGACATTTTTAGTACTGTGAGGCTGCGCTCACTGAATGTAATGGGGAAACTCGCTTGGCTGCTAGATTGAGGCAGACAGGAACGTTTTTCTATTTAAATAGTCCAGTCGGTTTATTAAAGCACACTTAAACCGCTTGCCAGAAACCAAACATGAGCCTTCCTTCAACTATACAGAAACATATATTTTATGTAGTCTGTTTCATTCACTGGTATACCAGCATGGCATCGGTTACATCCCAGCCGCAGTGTCCATGTGAAAGTATTTTACCGTCCACTCCCTGTCCTCGGTCGGTATATTGAATCCCCTTTTGTGACGTTATCTTATCTGGAGCTTGAGCCAGGCTTCAACTTACACTTCACTTAGGAAACTGGCTCACTCGAATCACCGACTAGGAACAGTTAGGCCAAGATCACACAGGGCATCTTTTGCTGCGTTTTTGAGGTCACGAAAATGCACCAAAACGCATGCATTTCCTTCTCCCAAAGTATGACATTTCGATTTTGCAGTCCACACTGGACATCTTTTGTTGGCTGCATTTTTGAAGATGCACCCAAGTTGTAGCATGTCAATTCCTTTTGCTTTTTTCCAGCGTTTTTGACCCCTTCCAGTCAATAGATTTGACTTAAAAACGCATTGGTCAAAACGCAGTAAAAACGCTTCAAAAATGCGGCAAAAACGCATCTTTGTGGTAAAAAAAAACAAAAAAAAACCCCACACACACCAAACAAACAGCCAGTCAAGTAATTTTTTTTTTTTATTTTTATAGAACCAGCATATCCCAAGGCACTTTACAATTCAGAGGGGATATGCACAGACAACACGGAGTAAAGGCTGCTTTACACAAGACGAGCTATCGTGCGATGAATCGTCGGGGTCACGGTTTTCGTCACGCACATCCGGCATCGTTCACGAAGTCGTCTCGTGTGACACCTTCGAGCGAAGCAGTATCGCTCACAAATCGTGAGTCGTGTACTCGTCGCTCAGTTTCAAAATATTGTTTATTTAAAATGGCGCCGGTTGTTCATTGTACCTGGGGCAGCACACATCGCTCCATGTGACACCCCGGGAACGATGAACTCAGCTTACCTGCATCCTGGGGCACCCACCGGCTATGCGGAAGGAAGGAGGTGGGCGGGATGTTTACGTCCCGCTCATCTCCGCCCCTCTGCTTCTATTGGGCGGCCGCTGTGTGATGTCGCTGTGATGCTGAAGTCCTTCCCTCTTCAGGAAGAGGATGTTCGCTGCCCACAGTGACGTCGCTCAGCAGGTAAGTACGTGTGACGGCGGTTTCACGACTTTGTGCGACACGGGCAGCGATTTCCCCGTGACGCACAAACGACGGAGGCGGGTACGATCGATCGTGAAATCACACAATCGGTTGTCTCGTGTGAAGCAGGCATTAGGCTATGTGCCCACGTTGCTTTTTTTATATGCTTCTTTTCTGCACACAAAAAAGCATGTTTTAGCAGGAAAAAAGCAGCTGAAAAAAAAGCACATTTTTTATGACGTTTGCGCACTTGAGTTTTTTTTCCTGCTTCTTTTTGTACTTTTTTTTTTTTAGTCATGGTGTTTGCAGGTGTTCAGGTGCTGTACTCCTGAGATCGCCGCTGGGTCTCTGGCTGATGTTACAGCCAGGACCTGGCTCTCAGACACCGGAGCAGTGCCCATGCCGCTCCAGATAGTTTAACCCCCCGAATGCTGCGATCAGTGCAATTGCAGCAATCAGGAGGTAGGGAGAGGGATTGCTTACCTCTGCCTGGCGATCGGGTCCCTGTAATGTGATTAATGGCACCTGACTGCTGCCATAGTAACCGTGAATCATCACCATGACGACCCCGGGTTACTGTGCTACGGAGGCGCCTCCCACACCATGCTGTATGCATGGTGTGTGAGGCAAAGTGCTGTGATCTAATTCTCTGTAGTGATAAAGCATTGCAGGGGATTATAGAAATGCAGGAAATAAACACAAACAATTGACATGCTGCTTCTTTTTTTCAGCAACAAATTCTGCAATGAAAAAAAGAAGCAGCGTGTGCACAGCAAGTCACGATTCTCAGACTATGCTGGGATGCTTTTTCCTTGCTTTTATTGATTAAAATAAGCAAGGATAAATGCATAAAAAAATATTAAAAAAAAAAACAAAAACAAAAAAAAATACCCAACACCCTGTGAGCACAGAGCTTAACACAATTCAACAGATAAGAGCTGTGAGGGACCTGTTCACAATCTATGAAGAATTATGGGAGGCACAAAAGGCAAATGGTAAAAAGTGCTTGTATTGTAAGGTCCAGGAATAAATATAATAAATAGCGTATGCAAATGACATTGCATCAACCGGTCACCAGCCAGTATGTGTACAGGTACAGATACAGAGGGCTAATAAGTGCATGGAAGCAAGAACAGGGGATAACTAGTTAGATTAGTGAGATGATTGAAAATTCGCTAACAGCTGCATTGCCCCAAAAAAACAAACAAATGAGTTTTGGAACATTTATTTTCACAAATCGTTGTCTTATTACTGCACTATTCATATGTCCCATTTATTGTGTATAAATATGAAACTTCAGATTTTGTGTTAAACTGTGCCTAATGAAGACATTCGAGTGGTCGCCGAAGAGTGCCATTTATCATCACATGTTATATGCCAAAACCAGGAGTGGCCCTATAAATTGAAAGATTGACACCTATTCTGTGTTATGGAGACACTCCTGGTTTTGCCATAAAAATACTCATCAAAAATACGGCTGTGTGAATAAAGCCTTATATGTAGAAATTTGTAATGAGGGAGCCAGTCTACGATTCATGCAGTCTGTGGTTGGGCATCATGAATGATCTAACATCAGTTTTTTTTAAAGGGAACCTGTTACCTGTTAAGTGTAATTTATAGCATGCAAGAGATCGTTTATTACCTTTTAGCAAGTCTTAACCCATTTTCAGCAAGAGGTTGAACCATATCAGAAAAAAAGCTGGCGTTTTCCCCACTAGAATTCCCAAGCAGGAATCTTGCGTGAATTCCCTGAAAAACAAACATATCAAACCAAATTCAATAAATATACAAGAAGCACAAGATGTTAAAAGGAGAGACCTTTTTTTGTTTTGGTAAGAGCATAAGGCTCCTTTCACATTACGTTTTACCTTCCGCTCACAGGTCCCGTCGGAGCATCCGTCCGGAACACACTTTGCAGAGTGGGGGAGGGGCGGTTCGGACGGATGCTCCAACGGGACCTGTGGACGGAAGGTAAAACGCAATGTGAAAGGGGCCTAAGAAGCTCCTCACAGTGGAAAGGGTGGCATGTACATTGCTTTGCAAAAGTATTCACCTCCTTGGCATTTTTTGTATTTTATTTCCTTACAAACTGGAATTTCGCAGGTTTTTTTTTTTTGAGTGTTTGCATCAGTTCATGTAAAGAACATGCCTACAGCTCTTAACATTTGGTTTTTGAGCTATTGAGGGAAACAACAAATAGAAGAACATACCTGAAAACTTCAGTGTGTATATTTCATATTCACCCCCCTAAAGTCAGTACTTTGTAGAGCCTCCTTTTGCTGCAATTACAGCTACAAGTCGCCTTGGATAACTTTCTCTGAGCTTTCCCCATCTTGCCCCTGGGATTTTTGCCCATTCCCAAAGGCAAAACTGCTCCAGCTCCTTCGAGTCAGATGGTTTCCTCTGGTGAACAGCCATCTCCAAGTCTAACCACAGATTCCCAAAAAGGTCTGGCCTTTAACTAGGTCACTCCAATACATTTACACATTTCCCCTTAAACCACTCGAGCGTTGTTTTAGCAGTATGCTTTGGGCCATTGTCTTGTTGGAAGGTAAACCTCCATCCCAGTCTCAATCTGACAGACTGAAAAAGGTTTGCTCAAGAATATCCCTGTATGTTGCACCATCTATCTTCCCACGATTCGCTCCATTTTCCCTGTCGCTACTACCAAAAAACATCCCAACAGCATGATGCTACCACCAGGTTTCACTGTGGGGATGGTGTTCTTGGGATGATGAGCTATGTTGATTTGGTGCCAGGCATAGAGTTTACTTTGGTGGATAAAAGTTCAATTTTGGTCTCAACTGACCATAGTACCTTTCTCCATACATTTGGGGAGGCTCCCCCATGTCTTTTGGAAAAATCAAAATGAGGCTTCCAATTTTTGGCTGTAAGTAAAGGCTCTTTTCTGGCCGCTCTTCCATATAGGCCAACTCTATGGAGTGTACGGCTTAATGTGGTCATATGGGCAGATACTCAAGTCTCTGTTTGAGAACTCTGCAGCTCCTTATCATTAGTCTCTGTGCTGTCTCTCTGATTAATGACCTCTGTGCCCAGGCTGAGAGCTTTGGAAGGTGGCCCTGTCTCAGGTTTGTTGTGCTACTATGTTCTTTCCATTTGAGGATAATGGATTTGATAGTGCTCTGGGGGATCATCACAGATTGGGATATTCTTTTTAGAACCCAATCCTGACTTGTTTGGAAATCTCTTTGGTCTTCATGGTGTTTAGTTAGTGGTACCTCTTGCTTAAATGGTGTTACAGCCTCTGTGGCCTTTCAGAAAAGCTGTGCATATACTGACAGGCAATGGAACACCCAAATTGCACACATATGGACTTCCTTTACCTAAGAATGTAACTTATGAAGGTAATTGCTTGCACCAGAACTTTTTAGGGGCTTCATAAAAGGGGTGAATATATATATGCACATGGCAATTTTTTTTTATTTTATCCCAGAAACTTAAAATGCTGCCTATATTTTTCTCACGCCACTTCCAACTTATAATATTTAGTGTGAATAAAAAAAACACACACAAATTGGATTACAAAAATATTTAAACACAGGTTGTATTGTAACAAAATAGGTAAAAAGCCAAGGGGCGAATAAATTTGGAAGTCATTGTAATTAAATATAGTCTCTACAGCAAATGAGAACCTTGGAGCCACAAAAACAGTCAAGTGCAGCTGTGCTATGTTGTTTGCATAACACCTATCGAAATGAATGGGCGCTACAAAAACAGATTGACAAGACATACTCACTTTAAAAGCGCCACGCCAGCATTTTATGTTGAATTTTGATTTTAAACATGTGACCATATAGAATAATCTTTGCTGGAATCCTGATCTTGCAATCATATTGCTCTATGTAGAGCTATATTAGCTTAACACTACTGAGGTATGTGTAGAAATACTATGAAAATCCTAGAAGAAGGTCGATTCCATCAAATAGGTGTGTGTAACCAGAAAAAAGTCAACAACCCGAAAACTGGACAAGATCTGCCCAAGAGCCTTTTCTCCATGTGAAGGAAAGAAATATCCTGAGCATACCGCAGGAGTGAGCAATTCATTTTCCTGAGGGGCCTCATGAGAGACTGTTGTGGAGGGCCGAACCAATAGGCTGAAATAAATTCTGCTCAACAAATGAATTACAATTTTTATATTAACCGCATCCTGACAAGGCTATTTCAGCTTCTCTTTATTTTTCTGTCCAAATAGCTTTTTTCTGGATTCATTGTACTTTTGAATGACACCATTCATTGTATGATGTGATGCACTGAAGTGCAGTGAAACTGCAACAAAGTGCAATTCCACAATTGGAGAAATATGATTCTCCAGGTCAGTATGATTATACAGATGCCAAACATGTTTTGTGTTTATATCTAAACTAGAAGGTGGCCCGATTCTACGCATCGGGTATTCTAGAATTTACGTATTGTGTAGTTAATGTATGATTTTTGTTATATATATATATATATATATATATATAGATGTTGTTGTCTGTAGTTACCAAGTGTTTGTGTAGGGCGCTGTACATGTTCTGGGTGTTGTCTGGGTGTGGCGGGGGGTGAAGGCGGTGTTGTATGTGTTGCATGTGTTGCGTTGTTTGTGGAGCGCTGTGTGTCTGTAGCGGTGTGTGTGTGTGTGTGTGTGTGTTGCGCGGTTTGTGTGGGTGTGGTGTGTTTTAGGGGGAGGTATGTTTTGTGCAATGTGTGCGTTGCGTGGTATGTGCGTATATTTATGTATGCCGCGGTGTTTGTGTGTTGGGTGTTGTGTGTGTGCAGCGCTGTGTGTGTGTGGGTGTCTCTGTACGGCGGTGTTTGTGGTTCCCAGTGTGTGTGTGTGTGTGTGTGTGTGTGTGTGTGTGTGTGTGTGTGTGTGTGTGTGTGTGTTGGGGGGAGGTGTGCACCTCCCATCGTGCTCCATCCCCCATGCTGCGCACCCCCCCATCGTGCTCCATCCGCCATGCTGCGCACTCCCAAACGTGCTCCATCCGCCATGCTGCGCACTACCAAACGTGCTCCATCCGCCATGCTGAGCACTCCCAAACGTGCTCCATCCGCCATGCTGCGCACTCCCAAACGTGGTCCATCCGCCATGCTGCGCACTCCCAAACGTGGTCCATCCGCCATGCTGCGCACTCCCAAACGTGCTCCATCCGCCATGCTGCGCACTCCCAAACGTGCTCCATCCCCCATGCTGCGCACTCCCCATCGTGCTCCATCCCCCATGCTGCGTACCCCCCATCGTGCTCCATCCCCCATGCTGCACCAGCATCAACCTCTCTCCTCCCAGCATCAGCCTCTCTCCTCCCAGCATCAGCCTCTCTCCTCCCAGCATCAGCCTCTCTCGTCCCCAGCATCAGCCTCTCTCGTCCCCAGCATCAGCCTCTCTCGTCCCCAGCATCAGCCTCTCTCGTCCCCAGCATCAGCCTCTCTCGTCCCCAGCATCAGCCTCTCTCGTCCCCAGCATCAGCCTCTCTCGTCCCCAGCATCAGCCTCTCTCGTCCCCAGCATCAGCCTCTCTCCTCCCAGCATCAGCCTCTCTCCTCCCAGCATCAGCCTCTCTCCTCCCAGCATCAGCCTCTCTCCTCCCAGCCTCAGCCTCCCCCCTCCCAGCATCAGCCTCCCCCTCCCAGCCTCCCCCAGCATCAGCCTCCCCCTCCCAGCCTCCCCCAGCATCAGCCTCTCGCCTCCCAGCCTCCCCCAGCATCAGCCTCTCTCCTCCCAGCCTCCCCCAGCATCAGCCTCTCTCCTCCCAGCCTCCTCCAGCATCAGCCTCTCTCCTCCCAGCCTCCTCCAGCATCAGCCTCCCCCTCCCAGCATCAGCCTCCCCCAGCATCAGCCTCCCCCAGCATCAGCCTCCCCCAGCATCAGCCTCCCCCAGCATCAGCCTCCCCCAGCATCAGCCTCCCCCAGCATCAGCCTCCCCCAGCACGCCGTGCTCCTCTGCCGACACTCACAGATCCGATCGCATATACTCACACACACACACACACTCACACATCAGAACACACTCACACACATCCGATCGCATACACTCACACACACACTGAAGATATCGCACATACGCGCTCACACTCATAACATCCGGAGATACCACATGCTTCTGGCCATGTGATCCTCCGGCAGGTCCTGGAAGGTCACTCCACAGTATCGCCGCCGAGAAGCAAGCGATATCCCAGGATGTTGTGAGTGTGTGGATGCGATGTGATGTGTGTGTGAGAGTGAGTGTGATCTGATGTGTGTGTGTGTGTTGTTATGTGTGTGCGTGTGTATGTTCCGCCGCTGCAGGACCTTGATGCGCTGGTAACTATGCTACCATGGTTACCAGCGTATCCCGTCCCCCGCTCGCACGGGAGCCCACACCAGCATACGGCGGCAACCCCAGCAAAGCAAGGGTATGTGTCGGCTGGGTTGGCGGCGCACGCTGATGTGGGCTCCCGGGGGTACAGTACTCACCTGGGAGTCGTGGCTCCGTGTCGGTTCGGGGAATGCGTGCGGGGCCAGAGCGAGCGTGCATTGCGTGAGGGGGGCGGGGCGTGGCCAAGTTGCCAATGCGTGCAGGGTGCCGGGGCGAGAGGCCAATCCGTGGGGGGGGCGGAGCCTGGGCGAGCGGCCGGCCAATCCGTGTGCGGGCGGAGCCTGGGCGAGCGGCCAATCTGTGCGGGGGGCGGGGCCATGGCGAGCCCAACGGCCAATCAGCTTTGTGTCACCGTAAGGACACAATTTTGGAGCAAGACAGACAGACAGACAGAATAAGGCAATTATATATAGATGGTGAAAAAGGTTTGGCAAGTTTGTAAAAAAAAAAAAAAATGTAATGCTGGTGATTTTTTTTTTTCTTCTTGTTACACCCATTATTGATCGGATTAATTTAGTATTTTGACAAATTGGACTTTTACAAACGCAGTGATACCAAAACAGGTGCATTTTTTTTTTTTTAAATAGTTTTATTTTTAATGAGGCAAAAGGGGAGTAAAGCCTGCTTTACACCTTATGATATCACATACGATATTGTATGCGATCGTACACGCCCCCATCGTATGTGCGACACGTTCAATTTGTTGACCATGTCGCACAAACGATTCTTTCCCGTCACACGTACTTACCCTTACATACGACCTCGATGTGGGCGGCGAAAATCCACTTCCTGGAGTGGGAGGGACGTTCGGCATCACAGCGACATCACGCGGCAACCGGCCAATAGAAGCAGAGGGGCGGAGATGAGCATAAATATCCCGCCCACCTCCTCCTTACGCATTGCCAGCAGGAGCCATGGGACGCAGGTAAGATCTGTTCATCGTTCCCGGGGTGTCACACACTGCAATGTGTGCTACCTCTGGAAAATTGAACAACCCGATGTACAATTTTTAGCTTTTGAACGACGTGCATACGATGAACGGTTTTTCGTTCAATCACAAGTATGTTTAGGCCCGTTTCACACGTCAGTGAAAAACAGTGACGTTTTTCACTGGCGTGTAAAACATGCACATGTCCCTGCGTGTGCCGTGATTCATGGCACACGTGGGTTGTCTAAGTGCAATCCGGGCTACGTTCTCCGTGGCCCGTGATTGCACTTAGAAAACAACTCACCTGTGCGCGCTCCCGCTGTCCATGGTGCTGATCGCTCCCGCGGTGCAGCATCCGGCCGGCGCTGACCCCCGCAGCAGCTGCTTCCGGGTCGGCTGTGTCGCGCATAATGAATATGCGCGACAATAATGAGCCGGCTCAGAAGCAGCAGGGAGAATGGGCTGCAGAGGACATCGCTGGACGCCGGGTGAGTAAAAATGATTTTTATTTTAAAAGCACGTTTTTTTCTGGCACGTGTTTCACGGACCACACCACTGCATGGTCCGTGGAACATCAGTGATGCCAGAAAAAAAATGGACATGTCTCCGTGCAGCAATCACGCACACGCGGGTACGCCGCACAGAGACACGTGCAGTGAAAAATCACTGACGTGTGAGCAGACCCATTCGTTATAATGGGTCTGCGTATGTCAGTGATTCTGGTACGTTTTAAAGAAAAGCACAAACGTCCCAGAATCACTGACGTGTGAAAGGGGCCTTACACACTACAATATTACTTACGATGCCGGAAGTGCGTCACTTACGACGTGACCCCGCCGTCACATCGTAAGATTTATTGTAGCGAGTAAATCCCGCTTGATTTGAAGGTTTGTATTTTCTTTTTCATATAAAAAAAAAAAAAAAAAAAACACACACACTTTTTTCCTTTCACATTTTACTGTAGTTGTTAGTCCCCTTAGGAGACTTGAACCTGCAATCATCCAATTGCTTGTAATATACCAAAAATCCTAGTTGCCTATGAACGCCAGCCAAACTCTGCCTTTCACAGGAGTATCGTAATGACAGGCAGACCCCCATCTCTCATGACAACCCATCGGCACCGCACAATCATGTCATGGGCACACTTTTTTTCCACTGATTGTATGGAACAAAAAAAATAAATAAATAAATAAATAAATAAAAAAAAAAGGCAAATTAGACATACAAAACCCCAAAAGTGGTCCGGACAAATCTGTTTGCACCCTCAGCCTAATAATTGTTTGCACGCTCTTTAGTATAAATAACTGCAATCACTCGCTTTATATAACCAACCACAAGCTTCTTACACCTCTCAACTGGGATTTTGGACCACTCTTTTTTCAAATCACTTCAAGTCTCTCATATTTAAAGGGCGGCTTCTCCCGAGATTAATTTTAAAATCTCTCTACAGGTTTTCAATGGGATTTAGATCCAGATTCATTGCTGCCACTTCAGAACTCTCCAGCACTTTGTTTCTAAATGTTTGGGGTCATTGTCCTGCTGGAAGACCCATTACCCAGGATGCAAACCAAGCTTTCTGACACTGGGCTCTACATTACGACCTCAAATCTTTTCATTTTTAAATCTTCAGATTTCATGAAGACATCCCACCCTCATTCAGAATTGCTGGGTTTATAACTGGCTGTATGTGAGCAGAGATCCGAACTGCCCAATAATTGACTTCCACACTACTCGTTACTCGGACCTGTCAGAGCATCTAACCTGCTCGACTCTAGTAAAGAACGCTTGAGCACTTTTGTGCTCGCTCATAATTAGTCGTGACACATGATTTGTACAGGATGCCGTTTGAAATATGTGATGGGAAGGTTTTATCACAATTTTGGAGAACACCTTTAAGAGGTTTCTAAATTTGGAATAAATGTGAAGTCATTCAAGATAATGAGACAGAAGCTGCTCTTTTTAGCTTTTTAAGATAGTGATAACATATGCTTGAATGAGTGAATTATAATGTATAATAAAAGAGTTGTATTTACCTGCAATATCCCAGCAAGCTTAAAAAAGGTAAGGGCAAGAAAAAAATTCCAGTCATAAACTTGTGATGATACACCTCGACAGCGGCTATATATAGCAACCAGATCATCAAATGCAGGCATTCCTTTAAAGAAAATATATACATATTATTTTGCAATCAAGAAAGCCTTTATTTTAAAATGTATTTATTTAGAAGTCCACCTTTTGTCACCACGTTGTCCAAAATTCCTACCTGGTTAATTGTATCATATATGTTTATAGTGACATCACTATAGCTGGACGCTGACGGGGGTTAAGTCTTATGGAAGGGGTCTGCTCGGTTGTGCCTCGTTCTGGGGCTCACACCGCTTTATCATGGTGTGGATTCTTCTGGAATGCTGCCAGTAATAGTCCTGCTCTGCAGTGTGCGCAATTGGTTCTTGTCAGTTAGCCCTGATCCGTCCCGCTACCCAGCTTTCCTCTCCCTGACCTCCGTTTCCTTCTACCGTTTGTCCGCCCTGTATACCTGAGCTCGGTCCTGTTCTGTGTCTCGGTCTTCTCCCCCTCCTTATACTTACTTGCTCTCCCGGCCTCTGACCTCGGTAACATTTCCCGACTTCGGCTCTGCTTCCCCTGTTTGGCTTTTGACATGATTTCTCGGCTCCTGACCCTTTTGCTTACACCTGTTTACAGCTTGCTTGCGCCCCCCTGTATTGACATGAGATCCTGGTTTAGACTTAGGCTTGCTGACTACTCTTTCTGGTGCTTGCGCCCTCTTGTGGGCTTTTGTCTAACTGCACTTTGGAGTTCCATCTCCACTTAACCTGTGCGTCCCCTGGTGGAAGCTCGACAGATCGAACCATTATTTTTAAAATTTTGTGCACATACATGGAATTATGGGGGTCCTACGGGAACAGGGGGGGGGGAGGAAAAAAAAAAAAACCAAACAACTAATAGGAAAAAGTATTTAGAAAAAGAAAAAAAAAAAATAATACTTTTAATTAGCAAATTCCACTTCTTTTGACTAGGATGGAAATCAGAAGATTAAAATGGCCACTGCATGTCTGCACAGACAGAAACATGTCCTAGAATGGTAATATGACTGGTGTCTGAGCATGTGCAGCAGGAAGCTCATGCACCTCCCGTTAATGTGTAATAAGAGGTGCTCCCAGTAGATGTTTTGATTTAATACTGGAGAGACCAGGGGTAGAGAGGTAAAAAAAAGCCTGCTCACACCATTGTGCATCTTATCAGATCGTCACTCACACTGCGGTCCACCCTGTCTTCCTGATCTAATACTGGAGTTACTAAGGGTATATCATTTATGTGGAAAAGTCGTCACACCAAATGACAGACAAATGGGTCGGAATCTGAAAACATGA
The DNA here is from genome assembly GCF_048569485.1 of Anomaloglossus baeobatrachus. Lineage (NCBI taxonomy): Eukaryota > Metazoa > Chordata > Amphibia > Anura > Aromobatidae > Anomaloglossus > Anomaloglossus baeobatrachus. The sequence continues at coordinate 429,633,903 of NC_134358.1, forward strand.
TATTTTTTCCCCTCAGTATGAAATAGATATTAGCAAATGATGGCGAAAATCTGGCATCCAGTGAAAAATACTTGCTGCTTAAATCCATTTAAAAAAAGTGATAACAGGTAAAGCAATGGTATAAAGTGGAAATCCACACAGTATAGATAATGTATTAAAAATCCGCAAATATACCTAAATCAAGTGGGCTATAAATTATAAAACTATTAAATATCATTTGTTCTGGAATTGTTAATAAGAGATAAATTATATAGTTTTTGTTTTTACAAGCAGTTTGCAATTTTACACATTTCAAGGCTATGTTCACATGTTGCTTTTTTGCTGGGATTTTTTGTTGGTGCAGATTATGTTTAATATATTTAGGTGTGCTTCCGTATAAAACACAAATTGAATAGTTGTGAATAATTCTATAAGCCTAACCAGCAAAAGGGTCAAGGAATTTGTATGTGTACTAACAATGTCCTTCCAGGATATACTGGCAGCTTTCTTCTGAGCTTCTGAAGACCATGAGCAGTTACATTTTACAATAACCCCAGTTTATAATATGTTCAATTCTAATTTTCTTTCCTGGAAAATCAGAAAGTCAAATAACATTGATCTCATAATGGCTCAGGTAGTGTAGATGTGGCGCCTGCAATAAAGGGCAGTGCTACATGTATTGGATGACAAAAACTGCTCTTTATAGATTTTTCAGATACAAGGGAGCCAAATCATACTAGCAAATTCACCTCGCAAATATCCCAAGAGGCACTCGGCACCAGATTAAGTAGAGTGCATAAGCTAAGCATCCAGCGTCGCTAGATCCAAGAAATAGGAATTATGGCATTTAGTGATGGGTGAACCCGAACTGTAAAGATCGGGGTCCATACACAAGCTTCTTAGGAGAGTCTGTGTTACTGTTTGGGTTCATCCACCCGGATAAAAAAAAAAATTTCCGTGACGAGGGGGTTGACCCAAGGCAGAGTAGGCTAGGGAGATGCCCATCCTAATCCACCTAGCAATAGTGGATTTGGTTGCTTCTACATCACATTCCAGGGATCTAATAAAAGGTAAACATAGATTAGGATTTCTGCCATGGTTCTTTTACCCTCAGGTATTCTATCAAGCATCTCCTAACATCGAGTAAGTCAAAGGCTAGTTCCCATTGGGATTTTTGGTCTTCACAAAAAGGTAAAATTATCTGCTGGCCCCTGGTGTAATTTTGAATTTACTTTAGTCAAAAAAGCTGGGTCAGCTTTTAGAATTACCCTATCGGAAAGTATAGTGGAGGGTTAATAGAGACTGCCTGTAACTTGTTAATAAGTCTATCAGACGTTAGGGCTATCATGAGAAGTTTTGAGAGTCAGAGCCTTCACTGTTATCGATTAAAATCGGTTAAAAGGGTGATTTAGTCATAGCATTTAGCACTAAATTTAAATCCCAACTTTGGGGACTTAAAGGGTCTAGAAGAGAAGGAGGCTCTAATGAATCTATGGATCTATGGGTGATCAGCAATTTTCTGGACGAATAGCACTCCCAAGGCTGAGACCTGTACTTTCAGAGTGCTGGTGGATAGACCCCTCTCAAGGCTTTTTTGCAAGAACTCCAGAACTTCTCTTAGGGGAACCTGCTGGTTTTGGGTGCTCAGATCCCTCAGATCTAAGATTTTTCCGAAAATTTTTGCATATTTAACTGATGTCACTTTTTTCCTGCTTGACAGCATGATAGAGACTAGGTTTTCAGAAAGCCCTTTAGCCAAGAGTAGTCCCCTCTCAAGTTCCACGCCGTCAGATGTAAGTGCCAAAACTGAGGGTTGAGGACGGGTCCCTGATATAGAAGTTTGGAAATGTGGGGGTGGGGGAGTATCCAGGGGTCCGATACTGACATCACCCTGAGCCAAGTGAACCATGATCTCTTGGCCAGAGTGGAGAGATTAGAATGACTTGCTTTGCCTTCTCAGGTTTTCTTGAGTACTGCCGGGATCAGATGGAACAGGGGAAAAGCGTAGGCTAGCTGAAATTTCTATTTCTAGAGAAGTGCCTCTATCCCATTTGGGCATCCCCTTGGATCCAAGGAGAAGAATTTCCTCACTTGGCAATTTTGTCTGCTGGCGAATAGATCTATTTCCAGCCATCCCCAGGCTGTGCAGATTTGCGCAAAGACACTTTGATTGAGAATCCATTCCCCTTGGCTGAGAACATGTCAGCTTAGGAAGTCAGCCACCGTGTTTACAGGCCCCTTTAGGTGTCAACCGGTTAAGGATAAGTTCCTTTATGCTACTTGGAATAACTTTCCTGCCTCTTCAATCAGGGGCTTGGACCTGGTTCCTCCCTAGTGATTTAGATATTCAAAGCAAGAAGGCCTGCGGAGACACCATCACATGTTTCTCAACGCTGGCAGGAAACTAGCCAGGTCTTTCACCGGGAAGGAACAACCACGGGAAGGGCAGTCTCCAGTCAAGGAGACCACCTATGCCAAACATGGTATCCATCCACAGACAGCCGTTTCGGGGTATTTGCCCCTCATCAGTGTGGAGTAGGAATCTGGCTAGTGGGACATTGCCTAGTAAAAGACTATGTGAGCAAGGATGGTTGACCTTAGGGAGATCAACATCCACCACTGCGGAGACACCATCACGTGTTTCTCAACGCAGTGATTCTAGAGCAATGCCCCCTGGGAAATATTCAAAGCAAGAAGGCCTGCGGAGACACCATCACATGTTTCTCAACGCTGGCAGGAAACTAGCCAGGTCTTTCACCGGGAAGGAACAACCACGGGAAGGGCAGTCTCCAGTCAAGGAGACCACCTATGCCAAACATGGTATCCATCCACAGACAGCGTTGATCTCCCTAAGGTCAACCATCCTTGCTCACATAGTGATTTAGATATGCCACCATTGTCCTGTTGTTAGATACCATTATCACGCCTCTGACACTTGACCTAAGGTTTGTTGGAGGTCCTGTCTAAAGGCCCCGTCACACTAAGCAACATCGCTAGCAACATCGCTGCTAACGAACAACTTTTGTGACGTTGCTAGCGATGTTGCTGTGTGGGACATCCAGCAACAACCTGGCCCCTGCTGTGAGGTCGTTGGTTGTTGCTGAATGTCCTGGGCCATTTTTTAGTTGTTGCTGTCCCGCTGTGAAGCACAGATTCGCTGTGTGTGACAGCGAGACAGCAACAACTAAATGTGCAGGCAGCAGGAGCCGGCTTCTGCAGAGGCTGGTAACGACAGTAAACATCGGGTAACCAAGAAGCCCTGTCCTTGGTTACCCGATATTTACCTCTGTTACCAGCCTCCGCAGCTCGCACTGTCAGTGCCGGCTCCTGCTCTGTGCACATGTAGCTGCAGGACACATCGGGTTAATTAACCCGATGTGTGCTGTAGCTAAGACAGCAGGGAGCCAGCGCTAAGCGGTGTGCGCTGCTCCCTGCTCTGTGCACATGTAGCTGCAGCACACATCGGGTAATTAACCCGATGTGTGCTGTAACTAGGAGAGCAGGGAGCCAGCGCTCAGTGTGCGCTGCTCCCTGCTCTCTGCACGTGTAGCTCCGTGCGCTGGTAACCAAGGTAAATATCGGGTTGGTTACCCGATATTTACCTTAGTTACCAAGCGCAGCATCTTCCACGCGGCGCTGGGGGCTGGTCACTAGTTGCTGGTGAGCTCACCAGCAACTCGTGTAGCGACGCTCCAGCGATCCCTGCCAGGTCAGGTTGCTGGTGGGATCGCTGGAGCGTCGCAGTGTGACATCTCACCAGCAACCTCCTAGCAACTTACCAGCGATCCCTATCGTTGTTGGGATCGCTGGTAAGTTGCTTAGTGTGACTGGACCTTTACAGCAGTCAGCTTCTTTAGATTGGAAGATACGATTTTTAATGGTGGGGTCCCAACCCCTCTGGAAGAATAGATCTTCCAAGTGAGCTCCCCACCCCATAGGATTTGCGTCCATGGTAATCACGATTGGTTGTTCCATTGTCAAAACCCCATTTCCCAAATTTTCCTCATTTAACCACCATCCCAGAGACTTTACCATCTTCGCGTTTAGTTGGAATTTGAGGTTCAGATTGTGTATGTTTGCTGTCTGCAGAGACAAGATCTGCCACTGAAGTTCCCTCGTGTGTATTTGTGCCCACTGGACCACTAGGATTGTAGCCATCAGAGACCCAATAACTATGGGCCTCCCCAGACTGAGAATACCAGCCCTCAGGTGTCCGCTTTATGTTGGCTGGGTATCAAAACTGGAGAGGAAAATCGCAAGCGGGGTTTATTTAAGTAATTAAAAAAAACAAACAAAAAAAAAACACTATACATGGGATTCCTCGTATTTTGATACACAGCCAAGATAACGCACACAGCTGGGGGCTGCGGCCTGTAGCCGTCTGCTCTATCTGTGCTGGGTATCACTATACGGGGGAACCCTGTGTCATTTTTTCCAATTATTTATTTTTATACTTCACAACCACTCACAGATGCCGGCTGTCTGACTGCAACCAGTCAAAGACATAGTCACAGAGGGTGGATGGAGGAAGCCGTGAATATGATTGAGAGCTAATGAGTGGACCTGGAAGCAAAGTGACAGCCAAGCGGGAGACTCAGTAAGTAGAATACTCCTGTTTTAAAGCCCCCAGCCCTTACTAACACTATTTTACAGCACACGCACGGGTTTAAGTATGGTCTCGAACAGAAATTTTCTTATTTTAATTTATTTTTAAGTCTGGCCGGAACCACCTAACCTGAACATCTGCGGGTTCACCCATCTCTAGTAACATTCTTTTACAAAAAGCTGGAAAAAAATAAAAAAAATTCTTCACTTAAAAGCCTGCTTTTTCCCACAATAGTTGCCAGTTTCACATATTATTCACGTTGGAACTAATTCTATGTCATGTGTAGCTTCATACGGAATACCCACCTTCGATATCAGTAAAGATCTTGTTACTATGGTTTCCAAGAAATTGGACACCTCGAGGCCAAAAATACAGTGAAGTAAAGTAAGCCAGGTCAGACGTAGCATGTCCAATAGTGGACAGTTCCCAATCAAGGACAGCAATTACACGGGCCTGGAGAGAAGGATTTAAAAGATTATTGTCATTAGAATGAACCGTTAAAAAGGCTCTAAACAACTTTGTAATTTATTGGTTATTGAAAATCTTCTCCATTCTTGCATTATGCCCTTTGCCTAGGATGCCGGCCACCGCTGCAGTCTGACAGCAGTGGTCGAAACTGCGTAGTGCTCACTAGGCGTTTTCAATAGAGCTCCTACGCACTGCTTTGAAGTTGGTAAAATGGCTGTAGTGAACAGTTAGCTCTCGATCCAGATCGGCTTTTGTGCCCCTGCATTCCTCTGTGTGCTGTATAGGCAAAGCCGTCTTTTTGTCGCAGCATCAGAAAGCGCAAGATTCAGGCCAGCAGCGCCATGATAGTGCCGATCTGTATCATCAATCATGATCACACCGCCTTCCAGCAAACAGGAAGCAAGAAGGAAGAGTGGCTCGAAAAGGACAATATAAATAACATCTATAACCCAATTTTACAGATCCAAATACAGAATTCTGTTTTGTATTATATCCAAAAGTACAAGCCCAACATAACAGATACAATCCTAAATTACACTGCACTATTGCTTATATAACAAAAATGTGGTGATAATTTTCTAACCCCTGCGATCAGAGAGAATGATGCTCTGATATGCCCCTCTTCATATACACAAAAAAGACTGATTGATTGCACTCCTCAACCTAACGTGTGAACAGGTGCATAACTGAACATGACATAAAATACAAAAAGACAGTTTGCACTCTGATAATGTCAAAGTATGGAAACCATGAATGTGTGAACATGGACCTGCATTACTGCTAAGGAAAATCTGAGAAAAATTAGATATTTAGCATATATAAATGGCCATTTGTATATCTGCCCAGTTACCCCTTCACGGCATATCTCGTAACTGGGTCCCTGATATGCCCCATCAGACTGAACAGTACAGAGCAGTAGCTATGAATAAAAATAGAGACACACACACACACACACACACACACACACACCTTACCTCAGTTTGGTGAAAAATGACATTATCGATCCTGAAATCTCCATGGATCAGCGTTTCATCATTGTCATTGCTTGGCACATTTTTCTGTAACCAGTCTGCCAGTTGGTTCATTGCGGGTATGTCCGTATGTGCCGCCCTTTGATATTGCTTCTTCCAAGTAGTGACCTGTCAATTATATAACCAAAACTATATACACAATGTGAAATTAAAATATCAAAACAGTATAACAGGTACACTGACCAATGCAAACCCGGCAAATTTCTAGTGAGCCTTGGTTAGAAGGTCTAATACGGTAGTCCAGAAACTTCAGACAGAATAAAAAAAGTCCAGAAAATCTCATTTTTATAAAATTGTAAATAATTAATTTGCAATTTTTTTTGCATGAAATAAGTATTTCATCACTTACCAACCAGCAAGAATTCGGTCTCGCAGACCTGTTATTTATTCTTTAAGAAGCCTACCTACTCTACACCTATTACCTGCATTAATTGCACTTGTTTCAACTCATTACTGTATAAAAGACCCCTGTCCAAACACAAACTCGAACCTCTCCATCATGGCCAGGACCAAAGAGCTGTCAAAGGACATCATGGACAAAATTATAGACCTGCACAAGGCTGAAATGGGTTACAGGACAATAGGCTAGCAGCTTGGTGAGAAGGCAACAACTGTTGGTGCAATTATTAGAAAAGGAAGAAACTCAAGATGACTGTCAATCTTACTCAGTTTGGGGCTCCATGCAAGATCTTGACTCTGGGGTAAGGATGCTGAGAAAGGTCAGGAATAAGCCCAGAGTTACACAGGAGGACCTGGTTAATGACTATAGTCTCAAAGATTATTGTTAGTAACACTACGTTGTCATGGATTAAAATTCTGCAGGGCACGCAAGGTCCCCCTGCTCACATCAGCACATGTCCAGGCCCGAATAAAGTTCGACAATGACCATCTGGATGATCCAGAGGAGGCATGAGAGAAGGTCAAGTGGTCAGATGAGCCCAAAATAGAACTTTTTGGTATCAACTTCACTCACTGTGTTTGGAGGAAGAAGGATGAGTACAACCCCAAGACCACTGTCCCATGGGGGTGGAAACATCGATGACTGCACTGAATTGAAGGGAAGATGGAAGGGGTCATGTATTGTGGGATTTCAGCCAACAACCTCCTGCCCTCAGTAAGCGCATTGAAGGTTTGTCACAGCTGGACTTCCAGTATGACATTGACCTGAAACACACAGCCATGGCAACTAAGGAGTGGTTCTGTAAGAAGCATTTCCAGGTCCTGGAATGGCCTAGCTAGTCTCCAGGCCTGAATCCAATAGAAAAATCTTTGGAGGGAGCTCAAACCCAATTGTACCCAGCGACAACCCCAAAACCTGAAAGATCTGGAGGAGATCTGTATGGAGGAGCAGGCCAAAATCCCTGCTGCAGTGTGTGCAAACTTGGTCAAGAACTACAGGAAACGTCTGACCGCCATAATTGGAAACAAAGGCGATAGAGAGATAGAGACACATACATATATACATATACACCCAGAGAACGCTATGTATCTAAGAGTGCTACGTAAATAAGATTTGCAAGCTATCAGCACACAGAAGCCCCATCATTAGGCAGGATTGCAAATGAATTACCGAGACAAGTGCCCAACATTTAACAGATATTACTACAGGACATTTGTTTTTGATAAAGATGGGGTAATCTCTGCTAAGGATATGGTATAAAATTTAGAGGTTGTTATTATAAATGGAGATGTGGTAGAAGCAATGGCTTAACCGGAATTTACACTACAAAATAATCGTGAACGACCATTGTTCAAAACCTCCCGTTTCACGATTAAGGCAGGTGAGATTCTCTGTTGGCGGTGTGGGGATGTGTTTAGCAAGGCAGTGTGGGGTTGAGATGCTCTGTTGGCAGTGCAGGGCTTTGCTGGCTGCGGAGGGTGAAATGCTTTGTTGGCGGTGTGGGGCTGTGGTGGCTGCGGCAGGCGAGATTCTCTGTCGGCAGTGTGGGGCTGTGCTGGCTGTGGTGGGCGCTGTGTGCAGCAAGGCAGTGAGGGGGAGAGATGCTCTGTCGGCAGTGCTGGGCTGTGCTGGCTGCAGTGGTTGAGATGCTCTGTCGGCGGTGCGGGGCTGTGCTGGCTGCGGTGGGGGTAGCAAAGCAGTGCATGGGTGAGATGCTCTGTCGGCGGTGCGCTCTTCAAATAATGCCACCAGGAGTTGGCGCAGATGGAGCTCTTGGATTGTCATTGAACCAAGATCTCAATCTGCGCAGCCGCCGATTCCGGGAGGCATTATTTGAAGATCGCATCGCTGATACAGCATCTCACCCTCGCACTGCCCTGCTCCACAAAGCAAGCGCAGCCGGCCACACAGTCACACAACAGCCAGCACAGCCAGCCACACTGTAGCCAGAATTTCCGGACTCCAGCACCGCCCCTGCCGGCTGCTGTGACCCCCGCTCCACCACTGCTGTCATCCCCTACAGTAAGACACCACCGGAGTATAAGATGGACCCCATTTTTATTTTTTTTTTTACTTTTATCTCTATTTTTGTGGTGCATCTTATAATCCGGTGCGTCTTATAAAATAAAAAAATACGGTACTCGTTTATTGAATGATATGAACTTTTGCAAACGTAAAAGATCAATGGTTCTTGGAGGTGGACAGTCCTTTATAAAATGAAATCAACCTGCTAAGAATTATGGCAGCCTAGGCGCACTGAGTATACTATAATATCACTGACTGTGCATAGATTGCTTTGGTCTGCCATTGATCAGTAAAAGTTTAACTCTCGTCAGTTGTATAATGCCACAAGTCGGTCTGTGTAAATGGACCTTAAGACATGAAGCCTCTTCATGATCAGTGCTGGTCTGACCTCTATGACTCCCACCAATCTGAGAATAAATGGGAAGCAGTGCTACTACAGTTTCACCAATGCATGTGTGGGAAGAAAAAAAAGGGAAGAAAAAAAAAGGAAAAAAAAAAACCCCTTGATTAAAAAGGTGAAACCCCTGACGGATCCATTTACTAGAATGAGGCAGCAGAGTTACTCTGGACTCTGTTTGGCCTCTGTTCAACAAATTTGTGCACCTTTGAAAAGGACACTGCTGATGACTGCACGTTTGTCACTCCACATGCCACACGGAAGTTCAAAATGACTCCCTCATTACAGTGAATTTTCCATTGGGAATGGTGTCTGAATCATGTCTTTAGGAGATTTACATAGAAACCGAGATAAAAGTGCTGAACATACAGAGCAGGATTGCTGGATCTAAAGCGGGCTTTAAACGCTGCGATCCCGCTAGAGAGATCGCAAGCGATCGTACTCGCCCCCGTCTGTTGTGCGACACGGGCAAATAGTTGCCCGTGGCGCACAACCTCGCTTACACCCGTCACACGGACTTACCTGCCCTGCGACGTCGCTGTGGCCGGCGAACCGCCTCCTTTCTAAGGGGGCGGTTCGTTCGGCGTCACAGCGACGTCACACGGCAGCCGTCCAATAGAAGCGGAGGGGCGGAGATGACCGGGACGTAACATCCCGCCCACCTTCTTCCTTCCACATTGGCGGTGGAGGCAGGTAAGGAGATGTTTGTAGCTCCTGCGGTGTCACACACAGCGATGTGTGCTGCCGCAGGAACGAGGAACAACATCGCTAATAAGCAGAAAACTATTTTCTGTTTCAGGACGACCTCTCCGCGGCAAACGATTTTGACCGCTTTTGCGATCGTTTAAGGTCGCTCATAAGTGTCACACACTGCGATATCGTTAATGACGCCGGATGTCCGTCACAAACACCGTGACCCCGATGATAATTCATTAACGATAACGTAGCGTGTAAAGCCCGCTTAAGAAATGATGTGGCACTAAAGGTTGAGCATCCACTATAATAATGTCATACATTTCTTCGCCAATAAGAATAAAAAACTATAAGGGATTGCGAAATAACTGCATAACATTTACACATCTGTAAAATATATCTGTATATACCTATCGACAGGATTGGTGGGGTCCATCTGCTGAGACCTGCACTTAGCAGAACATGGAACAAATGTCCTGTTAGGCTATGTGCCCATGGGAGCTTGCATCTGCAGATTTTGCCGCGGAAAACCTGCGGATTTTTCTGGATTTTCCAGATAAATCCGCAGGTTTTAGCATGTACAGTCACTCCCCATGTTATCCTATGGGACATGGGGAGTGCTGTGTCCACACTGCGGAAAGTGCGGCTGCCGACCATGCTGCGGATGTAGGCATCCGCATGTATAATTGCATGTCAATTATTCATGCGGAATTACCTGTGGATGTCCCGACCCTCCGCTATGGAGATAAGAGGCCAGGACGTCCGCAGGTAAGCCGCATGAATGTTCACATATTTCCCGCAGCTATTCCGCTGTAATTTAGCAGCTAAAAATAGCTGCGGACGCCAGCGGGCAGCTGCAGGAAACATGCGCTCGTACCTGCGGATACATCCGTAGGTACGAGCTCCCGTGGGCACAGCCTTTTTCTGATTAGGGCAAGTCTAAGGGGTACTTCTCACATAGCGAGATCGCTAGAGCAAGATCGCTAGCTCGCTCGCTGCTGAGTCACAGGTTTTGTGACGCACCAGTGACCTCATCAGCGATCTCACTGTGTGTGACACTAAGCACGACCTGGCCTCTGCTGTGAAGTCGCTGATCATTACACAGTGCTGGTTCATTTTTTGCTCGGTGCTCTCCTGCTGTGAAGCACACATCGCTGTGTTCGACAGCGAGAGAGCAACGATCTGAATGTGCAGGGAGGAGGGAGCCAGCGTCTGGAAGCTGCGGACGCTGGTAACCAAGGTACACATCGGGTAACTAAGCGAAGCGCTTTGCTTGGTTACCCGATATTTACCTTGGTTACTAACGTATGCCGCTCTCAGGCTGCCAGTGCTGGCTCCCTGCACACATAGCCAGAGTACACATCGGCTAACTAAGTGAAGCGCTTTGCTTAGTAATCCGATGTGTACCCTGGGTACAAGTGCAGGGAGCCAGCGCTAAGCGGTGTGCGCTGGTAACCAGGGTAAATATCTGGTAACCAAGCAAAGCATTTTGCTTAGTTACCCGATATTTACCTTGGTTTCCAAGCGCAGCATCGTTTCCACGAGTCGCTGGTGGGATCTGCCTGATTGACAGCTCACCAGCAACCATGTAGCAACGCACCAGCGATCCTGACCAGGTCATATCATTGTCGGAATCGCTGGTACGTCGTTTAGTGAGACGGTACCCTAAGTGGTCAGACCCCATCTATCTAAAGTTTATCACCTATCTATATGATAGATGATAAAGTTTCTTCATGGGACAACCCCAACAGCTGAGAAGGAGAACGCTCCTCCTAATTCTAGAGAAGTGCTAGTTTCTATACTTTTCCTATGGGAGACTATTTACCTTCATACACTAAGAAACAGCACCATGGGTTTTTAGGATGACGGCAACGCAAACTATATTTTTCCTATGAAAAGAAAAACGTGCACATTACCTGCCGCTGACAATACCCTTTTCCTCTGCCATATCCAGTGAGATTTAATGTATGTATGTTTAATGAATGGAGGTGGGCAAGAGTTTCAGCAAGAGCCACATACAAGGCTGACCTTTCCGCAGGAGTGACTTCAGGCAGTGTGACATCTCGGAATATGCGTCCCTGACCAAGACAAAAAGGGAGAAAAGAATCAGGCTTACTGGTTGGGTAGGGTCACAAAGATTTTCTCCACATCAGGGGAAAAACAAAAAAACAAAAAAAAAAAGTCAGATTTTTCTCATCAGAATGGCTTATGTTTCTCAGAGTCACGCCACGTTCTCCAATCCAACAGTCCATGAAAATCAAACTGCACTAGGATGCAACTGGAGTGCTGTCTGATTTTTTTTCCACAAACCCATAGACCTGCATTAACGATTTGAGTCCCAACACTCGGATCAAAAAACAAAAAGGTCTCCCATTTCTCTCATGGACCACTCAGGTCGAAGGAAGAAAGAAAAAAAGAAACACACCAACAACAACAGATATGTGCACAGCCCCAGAGAATATTATAGGTACTTGTGCAATCCATGAAAACCACAGATAGCACTTGTCTGAGAAAACTGGTCATGTGCACAAGCCCTTACAGCTATAACTGCAAATAAGCACATTATATTAAATTTATCTTCCCAAGATTGACCCTTAATTATTCACCGCGTCTGTGGTAAATATCTGATAGCTGGGAAGCCTTACTGACCACTAAATGGGATTTCTGAGGACCATTGATTGCAGTGAGTTTACATGCAGTGGTCCAGAGTGCTCAGTTTGGCTCAAGTCTATGGTTGTTTTTGTCATCCCTACACATTAAAGGGGGTAGCCACCTTTTGGGAAAAAGTAAGCTTTTTCCTATTAAAAGTATGTATGTATGTATTTCATGCTAAAAATATATATATAAAAAGAATTAGACTATAAGAACGAACTTATGGATTCTTCGGTAAAGAAGGCGGCCCCTTTCTATGGTTTGTGGTTTCCTCACAAACTGTCAAGCACCTTCCATACAATGGCTGCTGATTGAGAAGAATGTGACCAGACCTGTCTAACACCGGCGTCCCTGCAGAGACGACTACTTACTCACCACCCCGGGCCAGGCTGCTTCCTCCCCCACTGCCCTGCGGCTGTCCACATGTACTCCTGCTTCCTACCCCTCAGGGGGACTGTGCACTCAGCTCATGTCTCCTGGGAGTGTGCTTAGGGCATGCGCATGCACACCTGACCTCCTCTTAAAAGGGTCAGTGTGCCATTTCCCAGAAATAATGCCTCTCAGTCATAGGCTGAAAGGTATTAAGTATTTAAGGCACCCTCCCATTGGGGGAGGTGCCTGAGCAACGCTCCTAGTTATAGTTTTCCAGTCTGCTAGCTAATTGTCAGGTCCTGTAGTTCCTGTGTCCGTTACGTGTACCTGCCCATCTATCCTGCTGTGCTCACCATACCTGTCCGCACCACCGTCTGTATGCCTCAGCCATCCTGCCTGTACCTGTCTGCACCCGAGTCAGTCTCCTGTCCTGGAGTCAGCCGCTACAGTTCTGGTTACTGCCCTGAGAGTGTACCTGGAGTTCACCTCGCGCAGGTGCTTAGTTAAGCCCCTCCCACTATGCGTAAGCCAAGGTTCCCCCTATAATCCAATGCGTATATCCAATATAATGCGTTTTTGCACGCTCATTACTGTCAATGGTGAAAAAGAAGCAGAAACGCTGAGAGAACTAAAAAAAAAAAAAAACGCAGCAGTTTTTCATTTCAGGAAGAAAAAAAAAAAAAGCAATTGTCTGTGTATGAGATTTCTGAAATCTCATCTTTGCTTGGTACTGTAAAAAGCAGTTTTTAATTTTCATAAAACTCATGAAAAAACATGCAAAAAAGGGTTCCTGTGCTACTGAGATATGTATATATATATATTTATTATATATATATTATATATATATATATATATATATATATATATATATATATATATATATATATATATATATATATATATATATATATATAATATATATATATATGTCCCTGCTATGTACTGTGTAATGTCAGTGTCTGACCGTACAGGGACATGGTCTGATCATATCACAGCTCTTGGGCTGAGAAGGAGTTTTAAAAAAAAAAAAAAAGTATACAGACATAACAGCAATTATTATTTTGAGGTAAACATTTTGTTAAACACAGCCAGAGAAACGTTTTACCTCACAAAAAGAATCAGCTATAATCCCCTCCTGTCTGGTTTGTATATTTTCTTTTGTGTCCTCCCTGCCCAGGAGATGTGGTATGATCAGACCATGTCCCTGTATGGTCAGACACAGCCATTACACAGTACACGACACATATATAAGATTCTCTCAGCACAGGAACTTTTAATTTAAACACATCCAAATGTGGAAATTAGTATCATTCCATGATCTATTGATTAAAATTAACATTGGTCACGGGAAAACCCCTTTAAGGAGTTGTTGGCTTAATAAGATGGACAGGACTTAATTTATGCTGTAATATTGAAAGTATTAAAAAGAAGATATCAGAACATTTATAAATGGCTTGGGGCAACGTCTCAGCCATCGGTGCTGCTTACAGAATACTAAGGCTATGTGCCCACGCTGCGGAAAATGCGCGGATTTTGCCGCGGATTTACCGCGGATTTCCCGAAAATCTGCAGCAGCGGCACTTCCCAGCCATTTCTATGGCATTTTGGAAATGCTGTGCCCATGCTGCGGATTTTTCCGCGGCGGATTTGCCGCGGATTTTGATCCGGAAAAATCTGCAACATGTCAATTATTGTTGCGGATTTTGATCCGGATTTTGGCTTCAGAATTGGGAAAAAAAAAAAAACCCGCACCAAAATCCGCGGCAAATCCGTGGCAAATCCGCACCTTTGAAAAGGTGCGGATTTGCCGGGAAAGTCGCGGATATTCATGCAGAAAAATCTGCAGCAACATTCTACCGTGGACACATAGCCTAACAGTTTTCGGATTCAGCCTACAAGCCAATTCAAGTGGTCGTCACACGAGGACAAGTTTGATTTGCATTTTGTGCGAAAGAGTTCCTCATAAATTTCTCTCAAGATTCTATAGAACATTGAGAGTAATAATAATCAAGTCGGCATGTGACAGCAAATACAATAAGCAAGTAACATACTTCTGGTTTGGGTGGTCAACTCAAGACCATCTAGTGAAGACGGATCCTTACAGGGCATTACACAACACACTGTTAGTACAAAGTACATTGCTGAAATAGTTTATCAAGGTGGAAAATGATTGATTGCTCTCAGTGAGAGAAACATAATAAAAATGTTGTAGTCGTGATACCTTTTAATGGCTAGCTAAAATAAGATGATGTTACAAAGCAAGCTTTCGAGACATCTCAGGTCTCTTCCTCAGGCATGGTATGACAAAATATCTGAAGAAACACAAATATATACACAGAGCAGAGGGTTGTGTATATATTTGGTGTTTCTTCAGATATTTTGTCATACCATGCCTGATGAAGAGACCTGAGATGTCTCAAAAGCTTGCTTTGTAACATCATCTTATTTTAGCTAGCCATTAAAAGGTATCACGACTACAACATTTTAATTTTGTTTCCCTCACTGATAGCAATCAATCATTTTTCAACTGGTACCAAAACCTTTTTTTTTTTTTTAACTCAAGGTGGAAAATCACTTTAAAAAGGAGGATTTCTGAATACCACAAATATATGACTGAAAACAGGAAACTGAAAAGTATAGCTCTTGCTAATTTGAATACATTTGTTCCTTGGAGCATTGCCTGTAAGACTCCATATTCAGCTGGTCTCTTTAAAAACCACCGCTATGTCCAACAGGATACCCTGTAATTAGTAACTTCCTGACCTCCCAAGATCATCCCTGGCTCCAGTAGACTCTTGGCAGCCTTGGCCGACCACCTAATGTGTATGAAGGCTCTTCCTGGCAGGGAAGATCAAGGAAGAGAAGAAGGTTAGGGGCATAATGGATTCCAATGCCTGGATATTTTCTCCTTTCTGAAAGATAAGCCACTGCCAGCAGTATCTAGAAAACAGTTTCTTCCACTCCTCAATAAAAACATCTGCACTCTTGGCAAAGATAAGCATACATTTGTATGGAGGAGTCAATATTTGTAGATGGTCCAAATTACATTTGTTAAACTAATTTCTGGGAAAACCTCAAGAATAGTCGGGGGTCACTGGGTGATTCAGCAAAAGAGAAAGATGAACTGACAAAAGCAGAGACGACTCATCTCAGAGCGCTGTGCATAGTTTTAGAGTCACTGAAAAATACTTCAAAGTAAGAACTGACATAAGAGCGAGGTCGAAGTTTATTCTCAAATCAGAGGGACATTTTTGTTATACATTAAAAAGAGAAACTAACCTGCACATGCTCCATCACATAAAATTCTGTACCTATCACCGACACATCTCTGCAGTAAATTAATGGCCTCGGCACAGGAAATCCAGTGGAAAATAAAGCCTTCTGTACTTCATATTCTCTTTCAATCTAAAAAAATTAAACTTATTACAAAATAATACCATGTGCTAAAATGTAAACAAATGTGAGCAGATCCAGTGTGTAAATATTGATTTTTGTACAACTAGTGTGTCATGCATATGCTTAAAGGGAACCTGTCATGTCCTCAATGACCTCCAACCCGGCAGCATTCGTATATGTGCTGCTACATTCCCTGCCAAACCAGCCCTGTAATGTTAGTCACTAAAATCCTTGTTTAAAAAGTATTTCTAACTCCATTTTTCTTATGCTAATTAAACTTTATTAGTGAGTGGGGCATTCGTTTCCTCAGACTAAAAGGCCCTCATTTCAATTATTTTTATACACTTCTATTGTGCCATTAATTCAATAGCACATTATAGACATTATCACTGTCCCCATTGGGGATCACAATCTAAATATCGTATCAGTAGGTCTTTGGAGTGTGGGAGGAAACCCACGCAGACACGGGGAGAACACAAACTCCTGGCATATATTCTTCTTGGTGGAATTTGAACCCAGGACTCCACTGAAAGGTTATGGCGATAGCTGAGTAATGTTACCTGGATATGTGGCATTACTCAATCACTTTAAAATATAATATATATCAGGGTGGATTTGATTTAAATCTAACTGATTTAAATCACGATTTAAATCACTAGTCAGTAAGGCTTGATATAAATCAGTGATTTAAATCAAAGTTTCTACCTAAACTAGTTCTTGCTACTTTAACATGCAAGTAGATGAAGATTTTTAGAATCACTTTTTATATTACTTTTTTCTCCCCAGTTTAATGGGTTAATCATTCATATTTGGACACCACTGTTCTGTTGTACTTAGGAAGGAGAAAAATAATCCTGACCTTAATAACAATTTAAATAGATTTATTCAACTGAAACAATAACAACATTACAGCATACGTTATTGCTTAAACAAACATCCATATTTGTTAACTAATTTGGCTAAACAAAATATATATATATTTTAAAGAAACTTAGACTGTCAGCCCAGCCGACACATGAAAAACTTAAATACTACTGTCCCTGCTGTCCTCTGTAGCTCACTTTTCGTCATCTTCATCATCATCTTCTTCTTTGTTCCTATTCATAATCTGGAAAAGAAAAACAACCTTTCCTGCTTTATTGGGTCCCAACCGATTTCTCAATTTAGAATGAATAAGTCCAAAGGAAGAGAATATTTTTTCAACGCCTGCAGAAGAAGCTACTGCTGTTAAAAGTGAAATCATTACTTGAACAGTCTCTAAATCCAAGCGCTTAAGTGACTTCCACCAGTTTACTGGTGTGACCTTCCTTAAAATATCTTCAGCAAACATATATTTCTTGAATGGTTCCCCCTTAGCTCTGAAGTTTATTATAGTTGGCATTAAAGATGGATGATTGATGGATACCCATGTCATAGCTAACTCCTCTTCCTCAGCACTTAGGTTTTGACCCTGATATTGGATATTGACAATATTTGCCAAAAAATGAGCTGGAGTCAGTGCTTGTCCCATTCGTTTGTTTACTGCTTGTAATTTAATTCTGTCCATGTGTAGTTCTGTTTTTAAGTGTTCACTCAGTTCCTTCCAAATTTCAACAGCATCCGCAATAAAACAGCTATTTTTCTGTATTTTGTTTAAAGCTTGAGAGATGGGTTTCAGGAAGCTCAGCATATGTTCAACATTTCTCTTAAGCCCAATGTTGAGGATTTTGGCCGTGACAGTGCCATCTATTTTATCTCGATTTTCTTCACAAAGTGTCATCAGAATAGGCCAGTTTTTGATATACTGCTCAAAACAGTCCACCACAGAGTTCCATCTAACATCTTGTGGGAGCGGTAGCTTGGTTCCACCCATCCTTTTCAAAGCTGCTGCAGCAAAATGATTATTACGGAAGTATTTAACAATTTCAACAACATTAGCCTTTATTTCTGGAACACTTAAGTCTTTGGCTAAGAGGTGCAGCAAATGAGCACTGCAACCATATGTTATTAGCAGCTTTGTATTCCCTCCCTGCTCTTCTAAATCTCTTCTCATCTTGGATACGTTTGCAGCATTGTCAGTGACCAAACTGCGTACTAGACATTTGAATTTTTGTTCACATGTCGTTATAGCTTTTACTGCCACTTCTTGTAAGTATTCTGCTGTGTGTGCATTTCCTGACGTATCGGTTGTTTGTGCAAGGAAGACTTTACCTTCTTCTGTTATACAAGCACATACAATAGGATCATTGTGGACATTACTCCACCCATCAATACTTAGGTTAACAATTTTACCCTCCAGAGCTGTTGCACATTGCTCCATTTCTCTGTCATACACTTGATCCAGCAGTTTCCCTGCAACATCAGCTCTGCTGGGTGGACTGTATCCTGGTCTCAGTGACTGAACCATATTAATGAAATGTGGGTTCTCAGTCAGACGGAAAGAAGAGTTCGTTGCATAAATAAACTGGGCAATTTTTTCATCAATCAACTCATTTTCTAATCTGCTAGTTCTTATCACAAACCTATCTATGGTGGTTCCAGGAGGTAAAGGTTTTTTCTTCCTTTTGGGTGATGGTGATATGTGGCTGTGGGTGTCTGATCATGATGCTGCTGCTAATGAAGCACTATCCTGGATGGATAACTCTGAAACTGTAGAACAGGATGATGGTGATCTTGGAGGTGGATAGTTTCCAGAATCCATGAATTCTCCTAAACAAAAAAAGTCAATGCTGTTATTTTATTGTTTATTATACAATTTCTGCTTATTGTACACAACACATCACTGCCCCTGCCCCAAAAGGAATATTTGTTTTTCTTCATAACTGTACCAAATGACAGTAACATGCAGTAATAATAAGAAATATAATTTTTCTCACACGACAGTTCAGTCTTTAGAAATAGGATTCAATAAAAATGTTTACCAACCTGAAGATCCTGCCTGTTCAGAAGTGTTTCTTTGGTCATCTTCATCACCGCACTTCTCATGATGTTGCCTCATTCGCGCCACCAGGCCTTGCATCTCTTTGTTGCATCGTTTGCATTTTGCACGCATGCCTGCCTTACCGATAGGCGAAGGAGCTTCATTAAAATATTCCCAAACTGGGTCTCTTTTACGGCCTGCTGCCATTATAAGGAAAGAATGTAATAAACCTCAGATCGTACACACAAACAGATCCAGACTTGTCTGTCTGTGGCTATGCTGCAGTATTGTGCTCAAAGTTTCACTTTCATTTTCTTGTCTGCTTGCCCTTCCTCCTCCTCACACTTAGATTCACATTCTTCTTGTATTGTGCAGATCTATTCCACTCCAAACAATCAGAAACATATTGTCTAACTTCTTGGACTTGGCACTGAAGGGGTTGATTCTGTATTCATAGGTTTGTAGAACAATAGGATTAAGGTCTTTTTCTTAACTCTGTTCATGTTGTAATATTTTTGCCGTGAAGAAGAGGCTGGGACCTCTGCGGAGTCAAATTCAGTTTTGAGAACTGCGTAAGTAAAGCGAGAGTCTGTGATAATATAGGAGAGAAACTGCCCACTAATCCTACAGAAACCTCTGGAAGAGCATGGCATTGTGAATGTTACACATATACAGCCTTTATTCTACTGAGTTAAACAACTCCGCTTTATCTCATGATGGAAGAACCTTTGGATGGTAAAATATTTTCCTCAAAAAGCAGTTTATTGAAAAAAAATCCGATTTAAATCAAAAAAATCCGATTTTTTAGATTTTTTTAAAAAAAAGCATTGATTTTTACCCACCCTGATATATATATTAGCACTGCAGTCTTGCAGCGCTGGGGTCCTGGGTTCAATTCCCACCAAGGACACCATCTGCAAGGAATTGGTTTGTTCTCCCCGTGTTTGCGTGGGTTTCCTCTGGGATCTCCGGTTTCCTCAAATACTACAAAGCCATACAGATAGGGACCTTAGCTTGTGAAATCCAATGGGAACAGTGTTTCTGATGTATATAAAGTGCTGTGGAATTAATGACACTATAACTGAATAAATATTTTTAATATTATTAGGAAAAAAAAAGTTACTAGTTCTAGTCACTATCCAATCTGGGAAATAAGTAATGGTCTTGAATAGGGTCCCTTAATGCCTAATTGAATAATATTGGGTTTTTTTTAGACATTTTTAGACCCTAGTGCTGCAGCTAAGCTTTCCTTGGTGAAGCTTCTTCAGGAAACCGCTGACAGACATTTTCCTAATTCAGCTTTGCAGGTGGCATTGCACTCATTCATATGGCTGCTCCACCACCAGTATTATTATTTATTATTATAGCGCCATCAATTCCATGGCGCTTTACATGTGAAAGGGGTATACAAAATAGGGACAAGTACAATAATCATAAACAATACAAGGCACAGACTGGTACAGGAGGATAGAGGTCCCTGCCCGCGAGGGCTCACAGTCTACAAGGGATAGGTGAGGATACAGTAGGTGAGGGTAGAGCTGATTGTGCGGCGCTATATCAGACTGAGGGTTACGGCAGGTTGTAGGCTTGTCGGAAGAGGTGGGTCTTCAGGTTCCTTTTGAAGCTTGGCAAGGTAGGTGAGAGTCTGATGTGTTGTGGCAGAGCATTCTAGAGTATGGGGAGAAATCTTGGATGCGATGGTGGGAAGAGGAGATGAGAGGGGAGTAGAGAAGGAGATCTTGTGAGGATCGAAGGTTACAAGCAGGTAAGTACTGGGAGACTAGGTCAGAGATGTAGGCATGAGACAGGTTGTGGATGACCTTGTAGGTCATGGTTAGGGTTTTGAACTGGAGTCGTTGGGCAATGGGAAGCCAGTGAAGGGATTGGCAGAGAGGAGAGGTCGGGGAGTAACGGGGGGACAGGTGGATTAGCCGGGCAGCATAGTTTAGAATAGATCGTAGGGGTGCGAGACTCTTAAAAGGGAGGCCACAGAGCAGGCGGTTGCAATAATCCAGGCGAGAGATAATAAGGGCATGCACTAGGGTTTTTGCAGCTTCTTGGGAAAGGAATGTTCGGATCCGTGAAATATTTTTGAGTTGGAGGCGGCAGGAGGTGAAGAGGGCTTGGATGTGTGGCTTGAAAGAGATCAGAGTCTAGGAATACTCCCAGGCAACGAGCATGTGGGACCGGGGAGAGTGAGCAGCCATTGACATTGATTGACATGTCAGGTGGGGGAGTTGAGTGATGGGGGGGGGGGGGGTGCAATGAATTCTGTTTTGTCCATGTTCAATTTTAAGAATCGAGCAGAGAAAAAAGGATGAAATAGCAGACACACATTGTGGGATTCCGGTTAGTAGGGAGGTGATGTCAGGTCCAGTGAGGTAGATCTGCGTATCATCAGCGTAGAGATGATACTGAAAGCCGTGGGATTCTATGAGCTGTCCCAGGCCAAGGGTGTAAATGGAGAACAGCAGGGGTCCAAGAACTGAACCTTGGGGGACACCGACAGATAGGGATCGAGATGAGGAAGTGGTGTGAGAGTGGGAGACGCTGAAAGTTCGGTTGGTTAAGTATGAGGAGATCCAAGATAGTGGCAAGTCTGTGATGCCCAGAGACTAGAGAATTTGTAGTAGAAGGGAGTGATCCACTGTGTCAAAGGCAGAGGACAGGTCCAGGAGGAGGAGGGGGACAGAGTAGTGTCGCTTGGATTTTGCAGTTAGTAGGTAGTTAGTGACTTTGGTTAGGGCAGTTTCAGTGGAATGATGGGGTCGTAAGCCAGATTGTAACCGGTCAAAGAGGGAGCAGGAAGAGAGGTATGAGAACAGATCAAGATGGACATGCTGTTCCAGTAGTTTTGAGGCATAGGGGAGAAATGATATGGGGCGATAGTTTGACACAGAGGAAGGATCAAGGGAGGGCTTTTTTAGGATGGGTGTGATGGAGGCATGTTTAAAGCATGAAGGGAATACACCAGTTGTTAGTGATAGGTTGAAGAGATGGGTTAGGGACGGGTTAGGGTTGGGATGAAGACTGTGGTTAGATTGGGGATGAGGTGGGATGGGAGTGGCTCAAGCAGGCAGGTTGTGAGATGTGATCTTGAGAGTAGAGTGGAAAGATGATCTTCCGTCATGGTGGAGAAGCTGGATTTGGAGGAAGAAGGCCGAGTACACTATTAAGTATGGAGATCAGGTGGATTCTGCTATGAGCTTGTCACTTCTCTTGTTGCTTCAGGTTTTCTGAACTCTGAAGTGGTTAAAAGGAAATCTGCCAGCAAGTTATTGCTATGTAATCTGAATACAGCATGCTGTAGGAGTTACAACACTGAATTATGTGTCACATATTAGGTTGTGTGCGGTTTACTTACAATAAAGGTTTCATCACCAGAAGATAATCATTGCCCAGACTAGGTCTCCAGTGTGTGCTACACAGCCCAAACCCTCCTCTGATAAGCATCTCTCTGTCTATAGATAATGTAAACAAAAAGGTGTGGTGTGGTTAGCTTTCTGAGTCACAACTGCTGCACCCAGTAACTTGAGAGATACATTGTTGGAATCAGGGTCTCCGTCTCTACATTATGCTGCGCTCAGGTAGCAAAAAAAACTGGTGACAGATTCCATGTAAAAGAAGTGACATACATTTTAAAAGGAATCATACAATGTCATTTTGACATTGCTGTGCATGGTGTTCATTTCATGGGGCATTTTTTCAGACGGATTCAGGGTGGAATCTCCCTGAAATAGACACCATGTAGACATAACCTTCCTTCGGACTATCAGCAGGTGTTTTGTGCCTGAGAGCAGCAAAATGTAGAGACAGAGACCCCCAACTCCAGCAATGTGTCTGTTACTGGGTTGCTTAGTGTAGTTTTGATAAATTCCCTGTTTTATAAGAGGGAGATCACCACTAGAGGACTATTTGACCAATTGCCAGGTAGTCCAACCACTCCACCACCACCGATTGCAAATGCAGAAAGCTGCTAATCATTGGTGCGGGCAGGTTATACAGGATACACCATTTTTAATCAATACTGCAGCACCCAGTAAAATAAATGACACGTCACTGAAAACAGTCTCTGCCCCTACATCATTCTGTTCTCAGATGGGGGTAGCAAAACCTTGGTGAACTATTCCCAGTAAAACAGTTATTCCACAAATCAAGTTTACACAAGAAGTGCAGGCAATAACTGCCACTACTAACTACATAAAGGGAACCAATCACCAAAATGTTCCTATATAACCTAAAGCCAGTGCTATACTGGCACTATCAGGCTGATTCTATACATACCTTTAGTGGTCAGCTCGGATGTTTAGGTTTTGAAATCAAAGAAAATAAAGTTTATAAAATCAGCAGCTTCTTGAGTGAGAGCAGCTGAGGAGCAGATAATATCTGGTAGGCATGCATACTTTTCCTCTCCCCCTGTTAGAACTAGCATAAGTATTATACAATTGATTTACTTTAACTTGCAGGACTTGTGTGAGGTCATACCCATGTGGTCAGAAGGGGCGGGGCCTCAGCCAACAGAAAATGTTGCTTAGGCTACTTTCACACATCCGGATTTTTGCTCTGCGGCACAATACGGCGTTCTGCAGAAAAACCGCAACCGGCTTTTGTAACGCCGGTTGCGTTTTTTTTTTGCATAGACTTACATTAGTGCCGTATTGTGCCGCAGGGGCTTGCGTTCGGTCCGGTTTTTGCCGCATGCGGCAGATTTAGCCGATGCGGCGGCCGGATCGAACGTTCCCTGCAACGTTTTTTGCTCCGGCAAAAAACACCGCATCGCATTTTTCAATGCATACCTATGGAGGCCGGATGCGGCGCGATGCGGAAAAAAACGCATCCGCTCGCCGCATGCGGTTTTTTCCACTGCGCATGCTCAGTAGCATGCCGCAACCGGAAAAAAACGGACGGGCCGCATGTAAAAACTTATGCAAAGGATGCGGTGTTTTCGCCGCATCCGTTGCATAGTTTTCACAGCCGGATTGAGCCGCAGTGCTCAAACCGGATGTGTGAAAGTAGCCTTAGTGGTATCAGCTTTGTTGGCTGAGGCCCTGCCCCTTCTGATCACATGGGTATGACATCAGCACAGGTCCTGCAAGTCAAAGTAAATCAATTGTATAATACTTCTGCTAGTTCTAACAGGGGGAGGGTAAAAGTATGCATGCCCACCAGATCTTATCTAATCCTCAGCTGCTGTCACTCAAGAAGCTGCCGATTTTATAAACTTTACTTTCTTGGATTTCAAAACCTAAACATCTGAGCTGACTACAGGTATGTAGCCCTCTGTGCTTCTTTTACTCAGTGTAAACTGACCTGCGGTGCGAGATTCAAACCAGCTGCATGTCAATTTCTCTTGCGGGTACACTGAGTTTCCTATGCAGATTTTGCCCGAATACTTGCATTAGATGTGGAAAATCCCCAGATTAAAAAAAAAACAAAAAAAAAACACCTCATGTATGTTTTTAGTGCCTTTCCATGGCTGAAACTCATCAAAAAACGCATTTAATTTGCACCTAAGAATAAAGAATATTTTTTGTCAAAGCCAGAGCCTACGTATTATCAAATATAAAGCAGCTTTATTTAAAGCATGAAATACCCGAGACAAAAGCACAGCGTCAAAAACACAATAAAAAAAAATGACTTTCACTTGCAGGACCCGTGTGAGGTCATATCCATGTGACTAGAAGGGGCGGGGCCTCAGCCAACAAAGCTGATACCACCAGGTCACATGGGTATGACCTCTCACAGGTCCTGCAAGTGAAAGTAAATCGATTGTACAATACTTATGCTAATTCTAAAAGGGGGAGGGGATAACCATGAATATTTCCTCAGCTGCTGTCACTCAAGAAGCTGCTGATTTTATAAACTTTACTTTCTTGGATTTCAAAACCTAAACATCCGAGCTGACCACTGCAGGTATGTAGAGAATCAGCCTGATAATGCCAGTATAGCACTGGATTTAGCTTATATAGGAAAATCCTGGTGATTGGTGCACTTCATTGTTTGTAATATTCAACCTTCACATAATGAATTGTACTTTACCCGATGAGCTCCTGGCAGCAGTGGGCCATGCGGCTTCTTCCTGAGAACAAAAGTTTTCTGACCCTTCTGCAGATAGAATGTAGGGTTGGATTGACCAGATCTATAATAATGAGAATAATTAGAATTATTTTCCAATACATTTATAAAGCGAATGGTGTTACGTCATTGGATAAATAAAATCTGCAAGTCACATACAAGTTGGTAGTATTGGTGCTGCGAACCTACACAAAGGGGCAGTTTCAGAGGCCAAACACATTGCACTGGATAAGGGAGGTAGAGTTGGAAAAAGAACTGAGATTTCATTCCTAGGAGAAGAAAAGCAGTGCAGTTGGGTCTATGTCTTTAGTGCGGATCAAAATTTTAAAAGAAATCTGTCACCAGGTTTTTGCCACCTAATCTGAGAGCAGCATAACGTTGGTGCAGAGATCCTGATTCCAGCCGTGTTACTTACTGGGCTGCTTAGTGTAGTCTTGATAAAATCCCTGTTTAATCAGTAGTAGATTATCATTAGAGGACTCCTTGTCCTGCTGTCAGGTAGTCCAGCATATTCATGAGCTTTGTATAAGGCTGAAGCCACACGGGTATTAGTACGAGTGCTCGCAGGACACTCTGCTCACGCTCGCAGCACAGCGGGAGCCGAGTGTCATGCGACTGTGGTCCGAGCCTGCGATCAGACCACAGCTGCGGAGGAAAGGGAGGGATTTATCTCCCTATCTCCTCCATTGCTGGCTGATGCGAGAATCGCACTGCACCATGCTGTAATGCGAGTGCAATGCGATGTTTCTCTCGCCCCCATAGACTTGAATGGATGCGAGGGAAACCGGATCACATTGCACCCACAGCATGCTGCAATTGTTTTCTCGGTCCGATTAGGACTGAGAAAAGAGAAAAAAAACGCTCATGGGAGCGGCCCCATCTATATATATATAATTGCCTTATTCTGTCTGTCTGTCTTGCTCCAAAATTGTGTCCTTATGGTGACAAACAGCGGATTGGCCGCTCGCCTCACCTCGGCTCCGCCCCCCCGCACGGATTGGCCGTTCGCCTCGCCTCCGCACCTGCTGGCCGCTCGCCTCGGCTCCGCCCTGCCGCACGGATTGGCCGTTCGCCTCGCCTCCGCCCCCCGCACGGATTGCCCGCTCGCCCAGGCTCCGCCCCCCACACAGATTGGCCTCTCGCCCCGGCCCCCTGCAGGCATTGGCAACTCGGCCACGCCCCGCCCCCCTCACGCATTGCACGCTCGCTCTGGCCCCGCCCCCTGCACACATTCCCCGAATCGATACAGAGACCCGACTCCCAGGTGAGAACAGACACACACACACACATCAGATCACACTCACTCTCACACTCACTCTCACACACACATCAGATCGAATCCACATACTCACAACATCCCGTGGTATCGCTTGCTTCTCGGCGGCGATACTGTGCAGTGACCTTCCAGGACCTGCCGGAGGATCACATGGCCGGAAGCATGTGGTGTCTCCGGATGTTGTGATTGTGTTAGCGCGTATGTGCGTTATCTTCAGTGTGTGTGTGTGAGTGTATGCGATCGGATGTGTGTGAGTGTGTTCTGATGTGTGAGTGTGTGTGTGTATGCGATTGGATCTGTGAGTGTCGGCAGAGGAGCACAACGTGCAGCACAGCTGATGGAACCGCCCACCGTTGGGCACAGGGAGAAGTGGGGTGTGTATGTGAGTATGCGATCAGATGTGTGCGTGTATACTGTCTGATGTGCGACTGTGGAGCACGATGGGGAGTGCACAGCATGGGGGATGGAGCACGATGGGGGCATCGTGCGCAGCATGGGGGATGGAGCACGATGGGGAGTGCGCAGCATGGGGGATGGAGCACGATGGGGAGTGCGCAGCATGGGGGATGGAGCACAATGGGGAGTGGGGATGGAGCACAATGGGGGGTGCGCAGCATGGGGGATGGAGCACGATGGGGGTGCGCAGCATGGGGGATGGAGCACGATGGGGAGTGCGCAGCATGGGGGATGGAGCACGATGGGGGGTGCGCAGCATGGGGGATGGAGCACGATGGGGGATGGAGCACGAAGGGGGGTGCGCAGCATGGGGGATGGAGCACGATGGGGGGTGCGCAGCATGGGGGATGGAGCACGATGGGGGGTGCACACCTCCCCCCAAAACACACACACACTGCCACACACGCACTGCATAACACACCACACACACACTTGGAACCACAAACACTGCCCTACACAGACACCCACACACACAGACAACGCCGCACACACACACAACACCCAACACCGCGGCACAAATATACGCACATGCCGCACAACACACACATTGCACAAAACATACCTCCCCCCAAAACACACACACGCACCCCACACCCACACAAACCGCACAACACACACACACAACGCTACAGACACACAGCGCTCCACAAATAACGCAACACACAAACAACACCGCTCTCACCCCCTGCCACACCCAGACAACACCCAGAACATGTACAGCGCCCTACACAAACACTTGGTAACTACAGACAACAACATAACAAAAATCATACATTAACTACACAATACGTAAATTCTAGAATACCCGATGCGTAGAATCGGGCCACCTTCTAGTAGGGTAATATTGGTCCGAGTGGAATGCAATTTTTTTATTGCATTCCAATGATTACTCGCTGTGTGTGCTTATCCTAACTACTAGATCTGCAGCAGAGAAAAAAGAGAATTTTGTTTACTTACCGTAAATTCTTTTTCTTATAGTTCCGTATTGGGAGACCCAGACATTGGGTGTATAGCTTCTGCCTCCGGAGGACACACAAAGTACTACACTAAAAAGTGTAGCTCCTCCCTCTGAGCATATACACCCCCTGGTTAACCAGATCTAGCCAGTTTAGTGCAAAAGCTGAAGGATGATAGCCACCCACAAGTAAAGACAGAGCAAGAACCGGAACAACCAGAGCCTCTGTCTATAACAACAGCCGGTGAAAACACACGGAACAAGAACTGCCAACAGGTAACAGGGAGGGTGCTGGGTCTCCCAATACGGAACTATAAGAAAAAGAATTTACGGTAAGTAAACAAAATTCTCTTTTTCTTTATCGTTCCTATGGGAGACCCAGACATTGGGAAGTCTCAAAGCAGTCCATGGGTGGGAATAAACAGAAAAACTGAGAAGTAGGTGGAGCCTATCTTCACAAATGGGCGACAGCCGCCTGAAGGATGCGTCTGCCCAAGCTCGCATCTTCCGAAGCATGAGCATGCACTTGGTAGTGCTTTGAAAAAGTATGCAGGCTACACCAAGTGGCAGCCTGACAGACCTGCTGAGCCGTAGCCTGGTGCCTGAAAGCCCAAGAGGCACCGACAGCTCTGGTCGAGTGTGCCTTGATCCCCGGCGGGGGAGGCACCTGAGTACACTGGTAGGCATCGGATATGGCCGACCTAATCCAACGAGCTAAGGTCAGCTTAGAAGCCGAGAGGCCCTTACGCCGACCTGTGGTTAGCACAAAAAGAGAGGTGCACCGCCTAAGAACAGCGGTGCGAGACACATAGATCCGGAGCGCCCGCCCCAGATCCAGAGTATGCAACGCCTTTTCAAAGCGATGAACAGGAGCCGGACAAAAGGAAGGTAGGGTAATGTCCTGGTTAAGGTGGAAAGGAGAGACCACCTTAGGGAGAAAGTCCGGAATCGGACGGAGAACCACCTTGTCTTGATGAAAAACCAAAAAAGGTGACTCCGAAGAGAGCGCAGCCAAATCAGAGACTCTCCTGAGGGAAGTTATGGCCACTAGAAAGACCACTTTCTGAGAAAGTCGGCACAAAGAAACCTCCCTAAGAGGCTCAAAGGGGGGTTTCTGCAAGGCCGTGAGGACCAGATTGAGGTCCCAGGGATCCAAGGGCCGCCGGTAAGGCGGAATGATGTGAGACGCACCCTGCATGAAGGTGCGCACCTGAGCCAGCCGGGCGATACGCCGCTGGAACAGTACTGACAGAGCCGAGACTTGTCCCTTGAGGGAATTAAGGGATAGTCCTAGCTGTAGACCAGACTGTAGAAAGGACAGAAGGGTCGGCAAGGAAAAAGGCCAAGGAGTATGGCCGGAAGAGCGACACCAGGACAGGAAAATTCTCCAGGTCCTGTGATAGATTTTTGCCGAGGAAGACTTCCGAGCTCGAGTCATAGTGGAGATGACTTCAGGAGGAATACCAGAAGTCGTTAAGATCCAGGACTCAAGAGCCACGCCGTCAATCTGAGAGCCGCAGAATTCTGGCAGAAAAACGGACCTTGTGAGAGAAGGTCTGGACGGTCCGGGAGATGCCACGGCACCTCTACGGACAGATGGAGCAGGTCTGGGTACCAAGCTCGCCTGGGCCAGTCCGGTGCAATGAGGATGACCCGCCGACCCTCCATTCTGATTTTGCGCAGAACTCTGGGCAAGAGAGCTAGAGGGGGAAACACGTAGGACAGACGAAACTGGGACCAATCTTGAACCAGCGCGTCCACTGCAAGGGCCTGAGGATCGTGGGAGCGAGCCACGTAAACCGGAACCTTGTTGTTGTGCCGGGATGCCATTAGATCCACTTCCGGAGTGCCCCACTTGCGGCAGATTAACTGAAGCACTGCCGGATGCAGGGACCACTCGCCACTGTCCACGGTTTGACGGCTGAGATAATCTGCTTCCCAGTTTTCCACGCCTGGGATGTGGACTGCGGATATGGTGGACTTGGAGTCCTCCGTCCATTGAAGGATGCGTTGAACCTCCAACATTGCCAGACGACTGCGTGTCCCGCCTTGGTGATTGATGTAGGCAACCGCTGTCGTGTTGTCTGACTGGACTCGGATGTGCTTGCCCGCCAAAAGGTGGTGAAAGGCTAGGAGAGCCAGAAGCACAGCTCTGGTTTCCAGTACATTGATCGAGAGGGCTGACTCGGACGGAGTCCAAGTGCCCTGAGCTCGGTGGTGTAGATATACCGCTCCCCAGCCGGATAGACTAGCGTCCGTGGTGAGGATCACCCAGGACGGGGCCAGGAAGGAGCGTCCCCGAGACAGAGAGAGGGGCCGAAGCCACCACTGAAGAGAGCTCCTGGTCTGTGGCGACAGGGCCACTAACCTGTGCAAGGAGGAAGGCCGCTTGCCCCAACAGCGGAGAATTTCCAGCTGCAGAGGACGCAGATGGAACTGGGCAAAGGGAACAGCCTCCATTGACGCCACAATCTGACCCAGCACCTGCATCAGGTGCCTGATGGAATAACGGCGGGGCCTCAGCAGAGAGCGCACCGCCAGTTGGAGGGATTGCTGTTTGATCAAGGGCAACTTCACAAGTGCCGGCAGAGTCTCGAACTGCATCCCTAGGTACGTGAGACTCTGGGTCGGAGTCAGAGTGGATTTGGGAAGGTTGACGAGCCACCCGAATTGGGCTAGAGTGGCGAGAGTGAGCGAGACACTCCGCTGACAGTCTGCGCTGGATGAAGCCTTGACTAGAAGGTCATCCAGGTAAGGAATCACTGCCACCCCCTGGAGGTGCAGAACCGCAACCACTGCTGCCATGACCTTGGTGAATACTCGAGGGGCCGTAGCTAACCCGAAGGGGAGAGCCATGAATTGGAAATGTTCCTCTCCGATTGTAAAACGTAGCCAACGCTGGTGTGAAACTGCAATTGGCACATGCAGATAGGCATCTCTGATGTCGATGGATGCCAGGAAATCTCCTTGGGTCATTGAGGCAATGACTGATTGCAGAGACTCCATGCAAAAATGCCGCACCTGAACATGCTTGTTGAGAAGCTTGAGATCCAGGATGGGCCGGAAGGAACCGTCCTTTTTGGGGACTAGGAAGAGATTTGAGTAGAAACCTCTGAACCGTTCCCGGGCGGGAACCGGTACAATTACTCCGTTGGCCTGCAAGGATGCCACGGCCTGAGAGAAGGCGGCGGCCTTGGAGCAGGGGGGAGTTGACAGAAAAAATCTGTTTGGCGGGCTGGAAGAGAATTCTATCTTGTAGCCGTGGGAGAGGATATCCCGCACCGACTGATCGGAGACGTGTTGAAACCACACGTCGCCAAAGTGGGAGAGCCTGCCACCGACCAAGGACGTTGCTGACGCGGCCAGGTAGTCAAGAGGAGGCTGCCTTAGTGGCAGCAGCTCCTGCGGACTTTTGTGGACGCGGCTTTGTGCGCCAGTTGGGTTTTTGGTCCTTGGCTGAGTTAGTGGACGAGGCCGAGGGCTTAGAGGATGACCAGTTGGAGGAACGAAAGGAACGAAACCTCGACTGGTTCCTACCCTGGGCAGGTTTCCTGGTTTTAGTTTGTGGCATGGAAGTACTCTTCCCGCCAGTAGCTTCCTTAATAATTTCATCCAGTTGTTCACCGAATAGCCTGGATCCAGCAAAAGGGAGCCCAGCCAGGTACTTCTTTGAAGAAGCATCTGCCTTCCACTCTCGAAGCCACAAGATCCTGCGGATAGCGAGGGAATTAGCCGAAGCCACCGCAGTGCGGTGAGAAGCCTCCAGCATGGCAGACATGGCATAGGATGAAAAAGCTGAAGCTTGGGAAGTTAAGGCAACCATTTTGGGCATAGATTCCCTGGTGAGGGAATGCATCACCTCTAGAGAAGCAGAGATGGCCTTGAGAGCCCACACTGCTGCAAAAGATGGGGAGAACGAGGCCCCAGCCGCCTCATATACAGATTTGGCCAGAAGGTCAACCTGGCGGTCAGTGGAATCCTTAAGAGAGGTGCCATCAGCCACTGATACAACGGTCCGGGCTGAGAGT
The DNA here is from genome assembly GCF_048569485.1 of Anomaloglossus baeobatrachus. Taxonomy (NCBI): domain Eukaryota; kingdom Metazoa; phylum Chordata; class Amphibia; order Anura; family Aromobatidae; genus Anomaloglossus; species Anomaloglossus baeobatrachus. Next base: position 429,665,611 of record NC_134358.1, read on the forward strand.
CTAGACACCGGAGGGTCTACCTTTGGTGAATGAGCCCACTCCTTGACCACCTCAGGTGGAAAGGGAAAACGGTCATCAGAACCACGCTTAGGGAAGCGTTTGTCAGGGCAGGCCCTGGGCTTGGTCACAGCGGCCTGAAAACTGGAGTGGTTAAGGAACACACTCCTTGTCCTCTTAGGCAAGGTAAACTGGTGTTTTTCTGCCAGAGAGGGTTGCTCCTCTGATACTGGCGGATTGAGGTCCAGTACAGAATTAATGGACGCAATCAAATCACCAACATCTGCGTCACATTCGGATAGATCAATGGGGCACATGGAGGTAGCGTCCGAGCCCCCAGTAAAAGCATCCTCCTCGTCCTGCGAGTCAGCTTGTGAATTAGAGCCGCGGGACGAGGAAGGAGAGGGGACCCTGCGTTTCCTTTTAGGAGGACGGGGTCTGGGACCAGATGAGGAATCCTCTGTGAGCTCTGCTGAACGAGGCCTAGCAGCAGGGGCACCCTGTGAAGGGGGCTGATGCATGCTCAGCAGAGTCCGGGATAGCTGTCCCATGAAGTCGGCAAAAGACTGGGAGATTGACTTGGAGAAGGATTCTACCCAAGCCGGGGGTTCAGCCACCGGAGCCGGAGCAGCCGGAGGGACCACTGGGGGTGAGACTCCAGGCTGAGGCACCATCATGTTAGAGCAGGCATCACAATGTGGATAGGTGCTCGGTTCAGGCAGCAGGAGCTTACATGCAGTGCATATTGAGTACAGCCTTGCAGCCTTGCTCCTTGTGTGAGACATGCTGCTGAAGTGGGGGTTCTGAGCCAGAATGACCCCCAGAGAGTATATATGAAGGCCCACAACCGGAGGTTGTGGCTTACCAGACCGTTTGTGTGCCCTCCAGATCCACAGCCCGGACCCCCAAGCAGCCTAGCAGGGATGCTGCAACCAGCGCTGATCCAGAGAAAAACGCTGAGAAAATGGCGCCGGAGCGAGGAGAGGGGGCGTGGCCTGCTCTGAGAGCGGGATCTGGAGGGCCAAGGAGATTTACAGGGGAGGGGACAAGTACTCAGAGAGGAGTGTCCCTCCCCTGTACCGAACGGCCGCTGGGCGGTGCCGCACTGTCCCTCTGCATGATTGACATGCGAGGGCAGTGAAATCGAAAGTAGGCCTCCGGCGAAGCCGGGGCCTAAATTTAAGCGATGCGGCCGGCGCGCAGGCACCATCGGCGCGGTTCTCAGGCGACAGCCAGAGAACCGGCCGGAAATGTCACAAAAGTTATACAGCACACTCTCCCACCATAATAAAGTACCGGGCCCCCACAATATAAACGTCTCAGGTACTTAGCTTGCTGAGACGCAGGGCCATGTCCCTGGTGGATGAGTGCTCCGTCCAGCAGGATCCTGAAGGGCTGCGGATGGAGACCGGTCTCCTGCAAAGCATGGAGAACCGTGCTGGCTCCCACTTCAAGCCAGAGCCCGAGGGATGGTGAAGGAGCGCGGCATGTAAGGCTCCAGCCTTGTAAATCAACCTTAACAGCACCGCCGACACAGTGGGGTGAGAAGGGATATGCCGGGAGTCCAGGCTTGGACCCGCTTTTCTTCAAAAACTTTCCAAAAATGAAAAAAATCAGATGAGAATGCATGTGTGGATGTGTGCCTCCTGAACACAAAGCAATGAACTGGCTAGATCTGGTTAACCAGGGGGTGTATATGCTCAGAGGGAGGAGCTACACTTTTTAGTGTAGTACTTTGTGTGTCCTCCGGAGGCAGAAGCTATACACCCAATGTCTGGGTCTCCCATAGGAACGATAAAGAAACATTGATTTTATCAAAATGACAACAAACAGCTCAGTAAGTGACATCGCTGGAATCAGGATCTCTGTCTCTACATTATGCTGCTCTCAGTTGAGGTAGCAAATACCTGGTGACGGATTTCTTTTAGGTGTCTTTTACACATCAGTATTTTTGATCAGTTTTTAATCAGTATTTTTATGCCAAAACCAGGAGCGTCACCAAAACACAGAACAGGTGTCAGTCTTTCAATTACAGTTTTTCTCCAAGTTCCACTAATGGTTTTGTCATCTAAATACTGATACCCTCCCCTGACGAAGCTGTCCGCAGCGATACGCGTGGGGCTTGCCACAATCCCCTTGTTACCACCATGATCTCCTCTCTGTGCTCCATCCTCGGGTATTATACTATAACCTTCCCTCCCTTCTTCCACTGAACAGGTGGTGAGATTGACATATATGGCTCTGTGAGATTGCCTCTGTCAAAACCCCCATAGGGACTTACTGACAAGGTATATTAGGTTTTCCATGGCCAGATTGCTGCTCTTGTGGGAGGGGACACTGTGGTTGTGTGTCTTTTTGCCTCCTTGTCATTTCATGTGACTTATTCATGACATTGTCTAGTTGCATAACCAGGAATTATTATTTATGCGCATTCATGGTTTGTGCTTGATATTACATCATATGTGATTCCAGGGACATGTGTGTTGTTGACACCTACACACCATAAACACTGTGTATTAGTTTCACCCTACTGAGTTTTTGGATGCACAGATAACCACTACTCTTTGAAAATTGTGTACTGCATGTCACTTTGTACCTTGTGTGGTAATTTAATCTGTATACAGGGGGAACGTGTTTTGTACCTGTGCTATCCTTGCACATTTTAATTGGTTTTAATATTCATTGGGTGTCTGTATCTTTTTTGGACTTAATAAAAATTGTATTTATATGAATTATATGGACCCTAGTGACTGTTCTAATTCCATTGTGTTGCGCGTCCACTATGCATGAGCTTTCCCCTCTTCTCCTCCATTGCTGCATCATGCAGGACGCAGCACCATTGTAATTCCATATAGAGCTGTGCATCCGGTGCCTTTTTGTAGTCTAAATACTGATGACACACTGATACAAAATACTGACTTGTGAAAGAGGCCTTAAAGAGAATAGATAGGAGAACTTTGCTGCAGCTCTCACAGCTCTGCTGTATTGTAACAATATTGCCACACTAGCTGTCTGTGAGATGGAAGATGAGAGGAACCTGCAGATGTGGCCGTTGTAATCACAGCTCTGCAGAGATCAGGAGGCAGAGCAGCCATCACAATGGAAATGCCCCTTTATCTACAATAAACTGCATGAGAATCTGGCTCCAGGGATCAGTGTATGGCCCATAGCCTGACAGCCAAATATTTATATTCTAGAAGTAGGCCCAATGCTATTGCATCGGGAGTGCGGTGAAATTAACATCTGTCTATGCTTAGTGGTGCTGACAGGAGCAGTGGACATGTGTCACACTGTTTGCACTTTCCAATACTGTATATCTGATGTATGTCATCCCTCTGCATTTGTGTATTGTATATGTTGTGTCATTTGACCGCTTTCACCCCTGTGCACTGTCTTTTCCTTGTTGTGTGCTGTATATTGGTATCTGGTGTTGTGTTTCTTGAGCTGTGTTCACTATGTGGTGTCTCCCCTGTGTGCTGAGTGTGTGTTTACATTGTATGGTCTCTTGTTAGCTGTTGTGACTATAATTGGAGGTGGTACATTGTTTTGTACAGTTTGATGTGTGTGGGATTGTGTTACACGCCGTCCTCCCCTGCATCCGGTGGATACACATAAGAACACACACTCACAAAAACGCACATACTGGTACAATTACACACACACACACACACACACACACACACACACACAAACAGTGACACCACGTTCTTCCGGCAATGTGATTATTCTGCAGGTCCTGGAATTTCAACGCACAGTGTCGCAGGTCTTTACGCTGGTGAGAAGCAAGCGATATCGCTGGATGTGGTGAGTGTGTGTTCTACTACAGTATGTGGCTGCTACTGTGTGTGTGTGGGAAGAGCGGTGATGTCACCGCTACTTGCGCATTGGTGCCCGGAAGCTGCAGTGCCATGTATCTCACTTCCACAGACGCAGTTCGAAATATGCCTACGTAACTGATAGTGCCACGGTGCATGCTGGAATAGGGTTACAGAAACTAGTGATTATGTACAGTGCCTACAAGTAGTATTCAACCCCCTGCAGATTTAGCAGGTTTGATAAGATGCAAATAAGTTAGAGCCTGCAAACTTCAAACAAGAGCAGGATTTATTAACAGATGCATAAATCTTACAAACCAACAAGTTATGTTGCTCAGTTAAATTTTAATAAATTTTCAATATAAAAGTGTGGGTCAATTATTATTCAACCCCTAGGTTTAATATTTTGTGGAATAACCCTTGTTTGCAATTACAGCGAATAATCGTCTTTTATAAGACCTGATGAGGCCGGCACAGGTCTCTGGAGTCATCTTGGCCCACTCCTCCATGCAGATCTTCTCCAAGTTATCTAGGTTCTTTGGGTGTCTCATGTGGACTTTAATCTTGAGCTCCTTCCACAAGTTTTCAATTGGGTTAAGGTCAGGAGACTGACTAGGCCACTGCAACACCTTGATTTTTTCCCTCTTGAACCAGGCCTTGGTTTTCTTGGCTGTGTGCTTTGGGTCGTTGTCTTTTTGGAAGATTAAATGATGACCCATCTTAAGATCCTTGATGGAGGAGCGGAGGTTCTTGGCCAAAATCTCCAGGTAGGCCGTGCTATCCATCTTCCCATGGATGCGGACCAGATGGCCAGGCCCCTTGGCTGAGAAACAGCCCCACAGCATGATGCCGCCACCACCATGCTTGACTGTAGGGATGGTATTCTTGGGGTCGTATGCAGTGCCATCCAGTCTCCAAACGTCACGTGTGTGCTTGGCACCAAAGATCTCGATCTTGGTCTCATCAGACCAGAGAACCTTGAACCAGTCTGTCTCAGAGTCATCCAAGTGATCATGAGCAAACTGTAGACGAGCCTTGACATGACGCTTTGAAAGTAAAAGGTACCTCACGGGCTCGTCTGGAACGGAGACCATTGCGGTGGAGTATGTTACTTATGGTATTGACTGAAACCAATGTCCCCACTGCCATGAGATCTTCCCGGAGCTCCTTCCTTGTTGTCCTTGGGTTAGCCTTGACTCTTTGGACAAGCCTGGCCTCGGCACGGGTGGAAACTTTCAAAGGCTGTCCAGGCCGTGGAAGGCTAACAGTAGTTCCATAAGCCTTCCACTTCCGGATGATGCTCCCAACAGTGGAGACAGGTAGGCCCAACTCCTTGGAAAGGATTTTGTACCCCTTGCCAGCCTTGTGACCCTCCACGATCTTGTCTCTGATGGCCTTGGAATGCTCCTTTGTCTTTCCCATGTTGACCATGTATGAGTGCTGTTCACAAGTTTCGGGAGGGTCTTAATTAGTCAGAGAAGGCTGGAAAAAGAGATAATTAATCCAAACATGTGAAGCTCATTGTTCTTTGTGCCTGAAATACTTCGTAATACTTTAGGGGAACCAAACAGAATTCTTGTGGTTTGAGGGGTTGAATAATAAATGACCCTCTGAATAAACTTTTCACAATTTAAAAAAAAAAATAAAAAAAGAAATAACATTCTTTTTTTGTTGCAGTGCATTTCACACTTCCAGGCTGATCTACAGTCCAAATGTCACAATGCCAAGTTAATTCCGAATGTGTAAACCTGCTAAATCTGCAGGGGGTTGAATACTACTTGTAGGCACTGTATGTAAATAGAAACATTCCCCAATATCTGTGCTTTCTGTCAGTGAATAGAAACTTTCCTGACCATCTCAGCTTACTGTCAATGAATAAAAACATTTCTTAACACACATCAGAATGCACACTCACGAAATCACACATACCGGAACAATCGCACTCACTCAACACATCCAGTGATACCACGTGCTCGCGGCCATGTGATCATCATGCAGGTACTGGAAGCTCAATGTGCAGCAGGTCCTTATGCCGCCGAGAAACAAGCAATATTGCTGGATGTGGGGTGTGTGTGTGTGTGTGTGTGTGTGTGTGTGTGTGTGTGTGTGTGTTTCAACTGGGCAACTGACATTGCTGCGGTGCATGCTGGAATAGGGTTACAGAAACTGGCGATTATGTATGTAGAAAATAATAATGTGCCTTTCTCTGCAGTTAGACAACGGTTCTCGAGTATCAAGGTGTCACCTTATTCAGCTTCGTGTGACCTACATGCCCATATAGATGGCTTCGGTGGGTGGATCCTACTGAAAGATTCCCATCAAAGCAAAGCGGTCAACAGGATTTCACTCTCAAACTATTTATCTGTGCATGTAACTTTTCAAAATAAAAGTACAACAATTATTTTAAATGGTTAGTTGATTCCGGTTATTGCAAAGAAGACTGAAATGATCATGTAGATCTGAAGCCTCTGTCACTCCAGCTCTATTCTCCACCCAGTGCCATCACCTCCTGCTCACCTGACAGACTGTGTGACTTCAAGAGATGGAGGACCGGACTAGCCATGTAATGGTATTGTTGGACTTGCCTGTGAAAGAGCTACATGAACACAAATAGGATGTGGGTGAAATCCTGCTGACAGATTCCCTATAAACTTGTTGCACAGATAAATCAGAACCTAGTAAGTGACATATGTATTCTGGGGCACTTTGCTGGAAAAGCTAACCTCTGTCTCACATGTGAACAGAGCTCATTATCAATGCATTTGTTGTTTGCTTACAATTCTGCTATTAGATTAGGAGACCTTTGTAATTCCATTGGTCCATAGCCTGTACTTTATCCCTCACAGATACCATAAACTGACAGGTCCATATAGAAGATACGTTATGACTTTAGCTACATCTTTTGCGGTATCAGTTTTGTGGCACTAGGTGGTGGGGCCCAAATAGGATTTTTGGGGGCTCTATAAATTTTGGTTACACTACTGCCATTTGTGGTTTTAATCTTTAGGAAAAAAAAGTGGGTTTGGGCGCTTTACACTTTATAGTGCTGCAGTCTGGGGATCATAAGGGTCTTATAGCACATTTAGTCGATATGCCATAGCTACAGTCATGAACAAAAGTGTTGGCACCCTTGAAATTGTTCCAGAAAATGAAGTGTTTCTCCAAGAAATATATTGCAATTCCAAATTTTGTTACACACAAAATTATAATTTCACATAAAACCCTAAAAATTGTTGGAATCTTTCCTACATTGTGGGTAAACAACTTTGTTTCTAGCATTGATGCTTTCTGTAACTCACCTATGGCAAGTAACAGGTGTGGGCAATATGAAAATCACACCTGAAACAAGATGAAAAGGCAAGAAGTTGACTCAATCTTTTGCATTGTGCCTGTGTGTGCCACACTAAGAATGGAGTCACACTTGCGTATATCTCGTGCGAGGATCGTATTGCATCGCCCATACCGGCCGCAGCTCTTCAGACAGGAGTAGGTCAGCCTCTTGTATTGCTATGGAGCGGACCCGCTCCTGGCAGGAGAGCCACTGGGCGGACCAGGCGATGCAATCCTTGTACAAGTTATGACAACAGAAAGGAGAATGGACAACAGATAGTCCGAATGGTGGTATGCAGCCCCAATCAAGTTCCAAAGAAATGCAAGCTGTCCTGCAAGCTCAGGCTGAAATCTGAAGATTACCAAAAGGTTACAATGTAGTGCCAAGTGTCAGAAAGCTGAGTTTTCATCCTAGATCATGGGTCTTCCAGCAGGACAATGACCCCAAACATATTTCAAGAAGCCCCAAAAATGGATGGAGACAAAGCGCTGGAGAGTTCTGAAGGGGACAATATGTCCGGATCTAAATCCCATTGGCTTGGAGAAGGTTATAGGAAGTGATTGCAGTTATTTATTCCAAAGTGAGGGCAACCAAATATTAAGTTGAGAGTGCCAACAATCTTACCAGGCCCATTTCTCTGTCTCTGGTTTTTATTTTGTGTTGTTCCAATACACACAAAGGAAATAAACATGTGTATAACAAAAGATGTAATTGCAATAACTTTCCGGGAAAAATACTTCAGTTTCTGGAACAATTTCATGAGTGCCAACACTGTCAGCTCTGAGTGTATGTGCGGTGCTAGTTAGTAAAGCAGACGATCTAGTGGTGTACTGTGGTGATCACTGCCTGGGGAAAAGCTAAGATTTTGCACCTGCTAACATGTAGGCTATTTTCATGTTTCTTTTTTTTGGGGAACCATTTTATTACCCTAGCTGTAAGCCAAGTTAGTGTTGGAAAAAGTATATAGAATCTTAAAATTCATTATATGTGGGGGCCAATATACGGTATGAAGAGTTATGTGGGGGCCATCATACTGTGTGGAGGGCTGTGTAAGGGTCATCATGTTGTGTGAAGGGTTGTGTTTGATGGCTGTGTTGGGGGTCACTGTGTGGGGATCATACTGTACTGAGAGTAATATGGGGTACAACATACTATGTGGAGGGCTGTGTGGGTGCCATTATACAGTGTATAGGTTAATATGGGGTTCATCATACTATGTGAAGGGCTGTCCTAGGGCTATTATACAGTGTGAAGTGTTATATGGGGTCAATCATACTATGTGGAGGGCTGTGCTGGAGCTATTATACAGTGTGGAAGGTTATATGGGGTCCATCATACTGTGCGAAAGACTATCTGGGGGCCATTATACAGATAGGAAACAAAGACTAGTCATAAATGGCAGATTCTCTAAATGGGCTATAGTCAGCAGTGGGGACCGCAGGGATCTGTGCTAGGACCGATTCTTTTTAATCTCTTTATTAATGACCTTGTGGATGGGATTGATAGTAAAGTGTCAGTCTTTACTGATGACACCAAACTATGTAGGATATTAAAAACTGACCTTGATAGTACAACATTACAAAAAGATCTGGATAAGATGTCAGAATGGGCAGATACTTGGCAAATGAGATTTAATGTTGATAAATGTAAAGTAATGCACCTAGGACGGAGTAATCCTATAACTGCGTATACATTAAATGGAAGTAAACTCTGGACTACAGGAGAAGGACTTTGGTATTTTCATTACAAATAAGCTGAGCAGCAGCACTCAATGTCAGGCAGCAGCTGCTAAAGCAAACAAGATTTTGGGTGTATAATAAGAGAGATTAGATCCCGTGATCCCAACGTATTGTTACCCCTCTATAAATCACTTGTAAGGCCACATCTGGAATATGGGATCCAGTTTTGGGCTCCACATTTTAAAAAGGACATTCAGAAGTTAGAGTCAGTTCAAAGGCAGGCAACTAGACTATTACAAGGAATGGAGGCCTCCCATATGATGACAGGTATAAAAAGTTAGATATGTTTAGCTTAGAAAAAAGACGTCTCAGAGGAGATCTCATTTATATGTATAAATACATGTGTGGTCAATATAAAGGACTGGCCCATGACTTATTTCTTCCAAAGACAGTACTAAGGACCAGGGGGCACTCACTGCGAGTGGAAGAAAAGCGATTCCGACACCTAAATAGGAAAGGGTTCTTTACAGTTAGAGCGGTCAGACTGTGGAATACACTACCACAAGAGGTAGTAATGGCAGATACTATAACAGCTTTTAAAAAAGGGCTGGATGATTTCCTCAGTACACAAAACATTGTTGGTTATAAATGACTTAGTGACTAAATGTAGAACTGGTGGAGGAAGGTTGAACTAGATGGACCTAGGTCTTTTTTCAACCTATGTAACTATTATAGAGTGGAGAGCTGTAAAGGGATCCATCATACTATGTAGAGGGCTGTGTAAGGGCCATTATACAGAGTGGAGGGCTATATGGAGGTCCATCATACTATTTAGAGGGCTGTGTGGGGGGGGGGCATTATACAGAGTGGAGGGTTACATGTAGTCCATCATACTGTGTGGAGGGATGCGTTGGGACATTATACAGTGTGGACAGCTGAGTTGGGGGGCGGGGTGTCACTGTCATACTGTGCAGTCATCACACTGCACATGGGGAGAAATCCAGTGGGGTGTATCATACTTTGTTGAGATCATACTTTATGGGGCATCTTAATACACAGTAACACTTAGGGGCTTTAATAGGAGGAAAAATCCTTTGTATGGGCTACAAAGTTGTGAGCTATTCTCTTCTCTGCTCCTGCCAATTTCTTTTTCTTTTGTTGCGGGACTCAAGTCAAGAACAACATTCACTACGGGGTCCCTTGATTTGTAACTGGGCCCCTGCACAACATGTTTCAATACAATCTTGCTCAGTGTTTGTCATTTTACTTGCTTTGCTGCCTATGCAGAGGGAACACTGAATGACACTCACCACCACCTCACATTACACAAAAAGAAAGAACCAAAAGTTGCAAAATGCCCAGCTCAGTTGTTTCTTTGCATTTGTGCAGTTCATGATGGCAATGGAACAATGCTCCACTATAATAATCGCACAGGCATTGAGAAGTAAGGTGCCCGCCTGTCAGCCCGTCTCACCTGTACTGCCCGCCTGTCAGCCCGTCTCACCTGTACTGCCCGCCTGTCAGCCCGTCTCACCTGTACTGCCCGCCTGTCAGCCCGTCTCACCTGTACTGCCCGCCTGTCAGCCCGTCTCACCTGTACTGCCCGCCTGTCAGCCCGTCTCACCTGTACTGCCCGCCTGTCAGCCCGTCTCACCTGTACTGCCCGCCTGTCAGCCCGTCTCACCTGTACTGCCCGCCTGTCAGCCCGTCTCACCTGTACTGCCCGCCTGTCAGCCCGTCTCACCTGTACTGCCCGCCTGTCAGCCCGTCTCACCTGTACTGCCCGCCTGTCAGCCCGTCTCACCTGTACTGCCCGCCTGTCAGCCCGTCTCACCTGTACTGCCCGCCTGTCAGCCCGTCTCCCCTGTACTGCCCGACTGTCAGCCCGTCTCCCCTGTACTGCCCGACTGTCAGCCCGTCTCACCTGTACTGCCCGACTGTCAGCCCGTCTCACCTGTACTGCCCGACTGTCAGCCCGTCTCACCTGTACTGCCCGACTGTCAGCCCGTCTCACCTGTACTGCCCGACTGTCAGCCCGTCTCACCTGTACTGCCCGACTGTCAGCCCGTCTCACCTGTACTGCCCGACTGTCAGCCCGTCTCACCTGTACTGCCCGCCTGTCAGCCCGTCTCACCTGTACTGCCCGCCTGTCAGCCCGTCTCACCTGTACTGCTTGTCAGCCCGTCTCACCTGTACTGCCTGTCAGCCCGTCTCACCTGTACTGCCTGTCAGCCCGTCTCACCTGAACTGCCCGCCTGTCAGCCGTCTCACCTGTACTGCCTGTCAGCCCGTCTCACCTGTACTGCCCGCCTGTCAGCCCGTCTCACCTGTACTGCCCGCCTGTCAGCCCGTCTCACCTGTACTGCCCGCCTGTCAGCCCGTCTCACCTGTACTGCCCGCCTGTCAGCCCGTCTCACCTGTACTGCCCGCCTGTCAGCCCGTCTCACCTGTACTGCCTGACTGTCAGCCCGTCTCACCTGTACTGCCCGCCTGTCAGCCCGTCTCACCTGTACTGCCCGCCTGTCAGCCCGTCTCACCTGTACTGCCTGTCAGCCCGTCTCACATCTACTGCCTGTCAGCCCGTCTCACCTGTACTGCTTGTCAGCCCGTCTCACCTGTACTGCCCGCCTGTCAGCCCATCTCACCTGTACTGCCCGCCTGTCAGCCCATCTCACCTGTACTGCCTGACTGTCAGCCCGTCGCTGGCACTGTAATCCTGCAGGTGGCTGGATAAGTAGTCGTTTAGTTTATGCTCGTCAAACTTGTGCTTGTCCCTGACTTCGCTGGTGTCTGCTTCTGGCGCTGCCATGTCTGCACAGAAACACAATACTGACTACGTGCGTATTATGTCCGGATCTGCACCTTGGACTTCTCTACCTTTGCCCCATTACATTTGTTTCGTTTTTTTATATCAATAAAGTTAATAAAAAAAAACAAAACACTCATGACATAATAGACGTTAACGTAATGCACCGCAGCGGCCATATTGGATACTGGCAAATTCTCCGTTGGTTCCCAATGTGCTATATGAAAGAAGTTCTATATAGAAACTTCAGACTTAAGTTGAAGAACTACAAGGCCCAGAAGACACTATCCTAAGCAATGAAAAATCTACCCACAGCTAAGCACAAACTCCCGGCGCTGCCCAACCTGCAGAACTACATTTCCCAGCATGCCGTGACTGACTGATAGATTGCAGGCATGCTGGGAGATGTAGTTTAAACTGCAGATGAGCACAAACCCTCCTCTTCCTGACTGCAGACGTGTCTCTAGACGGCAGTGAAAATTCAGAGCATCGCTGCCCAGTTCTGCGATATCCTGCAGCTGTCAGACAGTGCCCTGCCATGGCCACTGATGGACTGGTGCAGGAGCTACAGGCCAGGGTCCGGGAGCTGGAAGAGGAGCTGAGCAGGGTCAGGAGCAGACATGGAGCCCACAGGGCTAAGATTGTGCAGATGAGCGCAGAGGTGGTGGACTCCAACCCATACAGGTAATGTGCCGGCTGCAGTCTCGGGAGGGGCACGGAGGGGCACTGGTGCACATGGTGCTGGCTCACTGCCGTGCTGCTCTTGCTTTTACCATTGACAATCATTAGAGGTGATGGCACAACATGACATCATCATCCTCATCTTTGTGTCATGTGACATCGTAGTGTAGCCCAAGGCTTAGGCTACTGCCACACAATGACCTGTGTACTGGGAAGACCAGTGTGGCTCTGTAAAAGCGCCTCTAATGCTGACACCTGGGATAATGCAACATCCCCAACCTTTTTGGTCACAAGTCGCACTGGACTTTACCACCATAGACAGCAAAGTAATCTGCATTCTGCACCAATATGGTATAATGGAGGTCAGTCTTCCTGAAAAATGCTCAAGTTCCCCATTGTCTTCCATTATACTGTGTACACAAGTCGAGTCCGTACGAGTGTCTGACTGAGTGAGCAATTCCCAGCCCCCGAGCATGGCAGTGCCTGCTCATGACTAGTTCCGAATACCGAGCCCCCGAGCATAGCAGTGCCCGCTCATCACTGGTTCCGAATACCGAGCCCCTGAGCATGGCAGTGCCCGCTCATCACTGGTTCCGAATACCGAGCCCCCGAGCATGGCAGTGCCCGCTCATGACTAGTTCCGAATACCGAGCCCCCGAGCATAGCAGTGCCCGCTCATCACTGGTTCCGGATACCGAGCCCCTGAGCATGGCAGTGCCCGCTCATCACTGGTTCCGAATACCGAGCCCCCGAGCATGGCAGTGCCCGCTCATGACTAGTTCCGAATACCGAGCCCCCGAGCATGGCAGTGCCCGCTCATGACTAGTTCCGAATACCGAGCCCCCGAGCATGGCAGTGCCCGCTCATGACTAGTTCCGAATACCGAGCCCCCGAGCATAGCAGTGCCCGCTCATCACTGGTTCCGAATACCGAGCCCCTGAGCATGGCAGTGCCCGCTCATGACTAGTTCCGAATACAGAGCCCCCGAGCATGGCAGTGCCCGCTCATGACTAGTTCCGAATACCGAGCCCCCGAGCATGGCAGTGCCCGCTCATCACTGGTTCCGAATACCGAGCCCCCGAGCATGGCAGTGCCCGCTCATCACTGGTTCCGAATACCGAGCCCCCGAGCATGGCAGTGCTCGCTCATGACTAGTTCCGAATACCGAGCCCCCGAGCATGGCAGTGCTCGCTCATGACTAGTATTGAATACCGAACCCCCGAGCATGGCAGTGCTCGCACATCACTATTACCGAGCCCCCGAGCATGGCAGTGCTCGCTCATGACTAGTTCCGAATACCGAGCATGGCAGTGCTCGCTCATGACTAGTTCCGAATACCGAGCCCCCGAGCATAGCAGTGCCCGCTCATCACTGGTTCCGAATACCGAGCCCCTGAGCATGGCAGTGCCCGCTCATCACTGGTTCCGAATACCGAGCCCCCGAGCATGGCAGTGCCCGCTCATCACTGGTTCCGAATACCGAGCCCCCGAGCATGGCAGTGCCCGCTCATCACTGGTTCCGAATACCGAGCCCCCGAGCATGGCAGTGCCCGCTCATCACTGGTTCCGAATACCGAGCCCCCGAGCATGGCAGTGCCCGCTCATCACTGGTTCCGAATACCGAGCCCCCGAGCATGGCAGTGCTCGCTCATGACTAGTTCCGAATACCGAGCCCCCGAGCATGGCAGTGCTCGCTCATGACTAGTACCGAATACCGAGCCCCCGAGCATGGCAGTGCTCGCACATCACTATTACCGAGCCCCCGAGCATGGCAGTGCTCGCTCATGACTAGTTCCGAATACCGAGCATGGCAGTGCTCGCTCATGACTAGTTCCGAATACTGAGCCACCGAGCATGGCAGTGCTCGCTCATGACTAGTTCCGAATACTGAGCCACCGAGCATGGCAGTGCTCGCTCATGACTAGTTCAGAATACTGAGCCCCCGAGCATGGCAGTGCTCGCTCATGACTAGTTCCGAATACTGAGCCCCCGAGCATGGCAGTGCTCGCTCATGACTAGTACCGAATACCGAACCCCCGAGCATGGCAGTGCTCGCACATCACTATTACCGAGCCCCCGAGCATGGCAGTGCTCGCTCATGACTAGTTCCGAATACTGAGCCACCGAGCATGGCAGTGCTCGCTCATGACTAGTTCCGAATACTGAGCCACCGAGCATGGCAGTGCTCGCTCATGACTAGTTCCGAATACCGAACCCCCGAGCATGGCAGTGCTCGCTCATGACTAGTTCCGAATACTGAGCCACCGAGCATGGCAGTGCTCACACATCACTATTACCGAGCCCCCGAGCATGGTAGTGCTCGCTTATCACTGGTTCCGAATTTTGAGCCCCCGAGCATGGCAGTGCTCGCACATCACTAGTTCCGAATACCGTGCCCCCGAGCATGGCAGTGCTCACACATCACTATTACCGAGCCCCCGAGCATGGTAGTGCTCGCTTATCACTTGTCACTATTAATATTATAAAGCTACTTTCAGGGAAACCTAACAATCCTCACTCATAACATCTGACTGTGGTCACTACTTTCTCATGGCTCGTGGAACTAACAGACATCAACTACTGTTCTCTGTGAACAGGTGAAGGTACATTCAGTACACATTTTACACTGGGGATTTTTCCACTGATCCACAAAAAATCTATATAAGGCTACTTTCACACTTGCGTTCAGCGCAGTCCGTCACTATGGAGAATAGCGCAGTCCGTTAACGCACTGCGCTATTCTCCATAGACTTGTATGGACGACGCACTATAACGCAAGTGTCAGCGCTGCATCCGCTGAACGACGCAGTGTCGTTATTTTGACGCTGCGCCGGGCGGATGGAACGCTGCATGTAACGTTTTTTTGAGCAGCGGAAACCTTTTATTTTTCACTGCGCATGCCCTCTTTTTTTTTTTTTTTTTTTAACTTTATTTTATTTCTTGGTGGCCGAACGTTCAGCTGAGCGCTCGGCCGCCGGCATGTCAGGGCTCTCAGCTGAGCGCTCGGCCGCCGGCATGTCAGGGCTCTCAGCTGAGCGCTCGGCCGCCGGCATGTCAGGGCTCTCAGCTGAGCGCTCGGCCGCCGGCATGTCAGGGCTCTCAGCTGAGCGCTCGGCCGCCGGCATGTCAGGGCACTCAGCTGAGCGCTCGGCCGCCGGCATGTCAGGGCACTCAGCTGAGCGCTCGGCCGCCGGCATGTCAGGGCTCTCAGCTGAGCGCTCGGCCGCCGGCATGTCAGGGCGCTCAGCTGAGCGCTCGGCCGCCGGCATGTCAGGGCTCTCAGCTGAGCGCTCGGCCGCCGGCATGTCAGGGCTCTCAGCTGAGCGCTCGGCCGCCGGCATGTCAGGGCTCTCAGCTGAGCGCTCGGCCGCCGGCATGTCAGGGCACTCAGCTGAGCGCTCGGCCGCCGGCATGTCAGGGCACTCAGCTGATCGCCCGGCCGCCGGCATGTTATAGCGCTCAGCTGAGTGCTCGACTGCCTGCATGTTAGGGCGCTCGGCCGCCGACTATTAAGAGCAGTCAGCTGATCGTTCACAATAGTCGGCTGCCGGTACTGTAAAGAAGAAAAAAAAGAAATAAATAACGCTTTCCGTTATTTTGTACGATCCGTAGCATTGCGTTGTGCCACTATATGCAACGCTTCCGTTGCATCCGTCACGCAACGCAATGCTACGGAAGCCGTCCAACGCAAGTGTGAAACTAGCCTATGTTACATGAGGATTTGTAGTGGATCTTGATGCAGATTCCTGCTTTGTGTGAATGAGAGACGATAGTCTCATAAATAGTGATGAGCGAGTACTAAAAAGCTCGGGTGCTCGAAGCTCGGGCCGAGCCTCCCAAGATACTCGTGTACTCGGCCCGAGCAACGAGCCCAATGTTATCCTATGGGAGACCCGAGTATTTTTGTGAAATGACCCCCCGGCAGCATGGAGAAACCCTAAAAATGTCACAAAAGTCTCAGAAGAGTGCTCAAATGACATGGCAACAGCATGGGGAAGACCCCTTGAAGCATTTATCACTCAAAAGTCACAGCTGTGAACAATTTTGTCCGCGTTTTACGCCATTTTTACGGACTCACCAGAAAACCTTCCAAAATGACCCCAAAATGATTTTTCATGGCGGAAATGTTAAGGGCACATACCCAATAGTGAGATAGAGCTGGTGTATGTTACTTTTTGAGATCAATACATGAAAGATTTTACGTGAAAACATTGTGTGGCACTCCGATGTCCCTGAGAAGAGACGTACATGAAGGCCTCTTGAGTCTAATGTGCCCATTTTGAGGAAGTGAGTCTTTGTAGTATTTTCCTTTGCCAGGGCAGTCCAAAATTGTGAGGTTCACCAATGCCCCTGCATACAGACGTGCATGAGGGCCTGTAAACCTGAAGTGCCCATTGTAAGGAAGTGGGTCTATTGTAGTATAGCCCTTAGGCAGGGCAGCCAAAAATTGGGAGGCTCCACGTTGTCCCTGGATAGAGACGTGCATGAGGGCCTGTAAACCTGAAGTGCCCATTGGAAGGAAGTGGGTCTATTGTAGTATAGCCCTTAGGCAGGGCAGCCAAAAATTGGGAGGCTCCACGTTGTCCCTGGATAGAGACGTGCATGAGGGCCTGTAAACCTGAAGTGCCCATTGGAAGGAAGTGGGTGTATTATAGTATAGCCCTTAGGCAGGGCAGCCAAAAATTGGGAGGCTCCACATTGTCCCTGGGTAGAGACGTGCATGATGGCCTTTAAACCTGAAGTGCCCATTGTAACGAAGTGGGTCTATTTCAGTATAGCCCTTTGCCAGGGCAGCCAAAAATTGGGAGGCTCCACATTGTCCCTGGGTAGAGACGTGCATGAGGGCCTCAAAACATTAAGTGTCCATTTTAAGGAAGTGGGTGTATTTCAGTATAGCCCTTAGGCAGGGCAGCCAAAAATTGGGAGGCTCCACATTGTCCCTGGATAGAGACGTGCATGATGGCCTTTAAACCTGAAGTGCCCATTGTAAGGAAGTGGGTCTATTTCAGTATAGCCCTTTGCCAGGGCAGCCAAAAATTGGGAGGCTCCACATTGTCCCTGGGTAGAGACGTGCATGAGGGCCTCAAAACATTAAGTGTCCATTGTCAGGAAGTGGGTGTATTATAGTATAGCCCTTAGGCAGGGCAGCCAAAAATTGGGAGGCTCCACATTGTCCCTGGGTAGAGACGTGCATGATGGCCTTTAAACCTGAAGTGCCCATTGTAAGGAAGTGGGTCTATTTCAGTATAGCCCTTTGCCAGGGCAGCCAAAAATTGGGAGGCTCCACATTGTCCCTGGGTAGAGACGTGCATGAGGGCCTCAAAACATTAAGTGTCCATTTTAAGGAAGTGGGTGTATTTCAGTATAGCCCTTAGGCAGGGCAGCCAAAAATTGGGAGGCTCCACATTGTCCCTGGATAGAGACGTGCATGATGGCCTTTAAACCTGAAGTGCCCATTGTAAGGAAGTGGGTCTATTTCAGTATAGCCCTTTGCCAGGGCAGCCAAAAATTGGGAGGCTCCACATTGTCCCTGGGTAGAGACGTGCATGAGGGCCTCAAAACATTAAGTGTCCATTTTAAGGAAGTGGGTGTATTTCAGTATAGCCCTTAGGCAGGGCAGCCAAAAATTGGGAGGCTCCACATTGTCCCTGGGTAGAGACGTGCATGATGGCCTTTAAACCTGAAGTGCCCATTGTAAGGAAGTGGGTCTATTTCAGTATAGCCCTTTGCCAGGGCAGCCAAAAATTGGGAGGCTCCACATTGTCCCTGGGTAGAGACGTGCATGAGGGCCTCAAAACATTAAGTGTCCATTTTAAGGAAGTGGGTGTATTTCAGTATAGCCCTTAGGCAGGGCAGCCAAAAATTGGGAGGCTACACGTTGTCCCTGGGTAGAGACGTGCATGAGGGCCTCAAAACATTGTTCCCATTGCAAAGGAGCGGGTCTCCTGTCGTTGTAATGTCCATTCTGCAAAGAATGGGCGAAAAAATTTACCACTGGGGGTATACCTGAAACAAAGACCTAACTATTGTAACGGTCATCATGATGGCGCATGAGGAGAAGGAGGAGCAGTCCAGCGATTATCCAAAGTCGAGAAGTGTACCCATGGGTGAGTGGAGGTACATGGCAAACTTTAAATTCCGCTCTCATTTGCTGGTGGTGTGGTGAAGTCTGGCCCAATCCAACCCTTGTTCATCTTTATCAGAGTCAGCCTGTCAGCATTTTCAGTTGACAGGCGGGTGCGTTTATCTGTAATGATTCCACCTGCGGCACTAAAAACACGCTCTGACAAAACGCTAGCAGCAGGGCAGGCCAGGACTTCCAAGGCGTAGAGAGCCAATTCATGCCACGTGTCCAGCTTGGATACCCAATAATTGTAAGGCACAGAGGAATGTCGGAGTACAGTTGTTCGATCTGCAAGGTACTCCTTCAGCATCTGGGCAAACTTAGGATTTCTTGTGGCACTACCCCGCACCTCAGGGGCTGTGGTACGTGAGGGGCTGAGAAAACTGTCCCACATCTTAAAGACTGTTCCCCTACCTCTGGCGGATTGGACTTGTGCCTCTCTCGGCTGTACGCCTCGGTTGTCCACTGATTCCTGACCTATGCCGCTAGCGTTTTGTGAGGGGAATGCTTTGCCTACTTCCGTGAGTATGGCCTTCCGAAACTGCTGCATTTTGGTTGACCTCTCCTCCACGGGAATAAGAGACAAAAAGTTCTCCTTGTAGCGTGGGTCTAACAGTGTTACCAACCAGTAATGATTGTCGGCCAAGATGTTCTTAACGCGAGGGTCACGAGACAGGCAGCTTACCATAAAGTCAGCCATGTGCGCCAGACTCTTAACAGCCAGGACTTCAGTAGCCTGACCAACAAGATGACTGAACATGCTGTCCTCCTCCTCCTCCTCCTCCTCCTCCTCCTCCTCCTCATCTACCCTGTCCTCTGGCCAGCCACGCTGAATCGAGGATATGACTGGTGTGCATGTCATATCCTCAATTTGGCCGGAGAGTTGCTCCATGTCTTCATCCTCCTCCTCGTCATAGTCCTCCACTGCACGTTGTGATGAGACGAGGCTGGGCTGTGTGTTATCACCCACACCCACTACTGTTTCTTGCTGCAACTCATCGCGCTCCGCCTGCAATGCATCATGTTTGTTTTTCAGCAGGGACCGTTTTAGAAGGCAGAGTAGCGGTATGGTGACGCTAATAATGGCGTCATCACCACTCACCATCTTGGTGGAGTCCTCAAAGTTTTGGAGGATGGTACATAGGTCTGACATCCATCTCCACTCCTCAGGTGTTATGTGTGGAGTTTGACCCATTTCCCGACGGCTTAGGTGATGCAGGTACTCAACAACTGCCCTCTTCTGCTCACATATCCTGACCAACATGTGCAGAGTTGAATTCCAACGCGTGGGGACATCACACACCAGTCTGTGAGCCGGAAGATGCAAACGGCGCTGAAAGCCGGCAAGGCCGGCTGAAGCAGTAGGTGACTTTCGAAAATGTGCAGACAGGCGGCGAACTTTTACCAGCAGATCAGACAGCTCTGGGTATGACTTTATAAACCGCTGAACCACGAGGTTGAGCACATGGGCCACGCATGGAACATGTGTCAGCTGGCCTCGCCTCAAAGCCGCCACCAGGTTCCGGCCATTGTCACAAACGACCTTTCCTGGCTTTAGGTTCAGAGGTGTGAGCCAGTGATCTGCCTGCTGTTTCAGAGCTGTCCACAGCTCTTCTGCATTGTGGGGTTTGTCACCTATGCAGATTAGCTTCAGCACAGCCTGTTGCCGCTTCGCCGAGGCAGTGCTGCAGTGCTTCCAGCTTGTGACTGGTGTGGAGGGCACAGTGGATGAGGATGCGCAGGAGGAGGAGGAGGCTGAAGAGCATGACATTCCGGAGCTGTAGAGTGTGGGTGAAACACTGACTGAGGTAGGGCCTGCAAACCTTGGTGTGGGAAGGACGTGTTGCGTCCCTCGCTCAGACTGGGTCCCAGCTTCCACAATATTAACCCAGTGTGCCGTCAACGAGATGTAGCGGCCTTGCCCACAAGCACTTGTCCACGTGTCTGTGGTTAGGTGGACCTTGGGTGAAACAGCGTTGTTCAGGGCACGTGTGATGTTTTGTGACACGTGGTTATGCAACGCGGGGACGGCACACCGGGAGAAATAGTGGCGGCTGGGGACCGAGTAACGTGGGACAGCTGCCGCCATCAGGTCACGGAATGCTTCTGTCTCCACCAGCCTAAAAGGCAACATTTCCAGCGCAAGCAGTCGCGAAATGTTAGCATTTAGAACTGTGGCATGTGGGGTGTTGGCAGTGTATTTGCGCCTGCGTTCAAAGGTTTGCTGAATGGATAACTGAACGCTGCGCTGGGACAAGGACGTGCTTGATGATGGTGTTCTTTCTGCGTAGGCAACTGTAGGTGCAGGAGTGGAGGAGGCTTGTTCGCAGGCAGCATGGACAGAGGATTGGCTCGCATGCACAACCAGCGAAGACGTAGCAGTGACATCAGCAAGCACTGCTCCTCGACTCTGTTGTACTTCCCACAAAGTCGGGTGCTTGGCTGACATGTGCCTGATCATGCTGGTGGTGGTCAGGCTGCTAGTTTTGGTACCCCTGCTGATGCTGGCACGGCAGGTGTTGCAAATGGCCTTTTTTGAATCATCTGGATCCAACTTAAAAAACTGCCAGACTCGTGAAGACCTAACATTTGGACAGGCACCTTGTGTCGTCGTGTTGTTCCGGGGAACGGTTGCCTGACTTCTGCCTGGGGCCACCACCCTGCTTCTTACTGCCTGTTGTGATGCTACGCCTCCCTCCCCCTGTGCACTGCTGTCCTCGCTCTGCATATCCTCCTGCCAGGTTGGGTCAGTTACTGGATCATCCACCACGTCGTCTTCCTCTTCCGCACCCTGCTCCTCCTCCTGACTTGCTGACAATTGTGTCTCATCATCGTCCACCACTTGTTGAGACACGTTGCCAACTTCGTGAGAACGTGGCTGCTCAAATATTTGGCCATCTGTACAGACGATCTCCTCATGACCCACTTCAATATGAGCTGGCGAGAGGCCAGAATGTGTGAATGGAAACGTGAACAGCTCTTCCGAGTGTCCAAGTGTGGGATCATTAATGTCCGAGGAGGACGTGTACTCAGCCTGGTGGTAGGAAGGAGGATCAGGTTCAGAAATGTGCGGTGCAGTATCACGGCTACTGACACTTGACCGTGTGGAAGACAGAGTGTTTGTGGTGGTGCCAAGCTGACTGGAAGCATTATCCGCTATCCAACTAACAACCTGTTGACACTGGTCTTGGTTCAAGAGCGGTGTACTGCTGCGGTCCCCAAGAATTTGGGACAGGACGTGCGAGCGACTAGATGTGGCCCTTTGTTGTGGCGAAATTAGAGCTTGCCCACGACCTCGGCCTCTGCCTGCACCACCATCACGTCCACTTCCTTGTTCCTTGCCAATGCCCTTGCGCATTTTGCAATGCTGTGCACTGCTGACGTGTATATTCACTACTTGTGCGTTATATCAAAGTTTCTGGAAATTGCACACAAGTGCACCTGTACGCTGCCACCGACAGGCACACACGTGCGGTTTTAAAAACCAAGCACGGACGCAATAATAACCTAACACAGGTTTTAGGAGCAAAAATTAAGAACTCTGACACTATCAGCCACTGCTGACTGACGTGTATTATACACTACACTTGTGCGTTATATAATAGTTTGGTAAACGCACACCAGTGCACCTGTACGCTGCCACCAACAGGCACACACGTGCGGTTTTAAAAACCAAGCACGGACGCAATAATAACCTAACACAGGTTTTAGGAGCAAAAATTAAGAACTCTGACACTATCAGCCACTGCTGACTGACGTGTATTATACACTACACTTGTGCGTTATATAATAGTTTGGTAAACGCACACCAGTGCACCTGTACGCTGCCACCAACAGGCACACACGTGCGGTTTTAAAAACCAAGCACGGACGCAATAATAACCTAACACAGGTTTTAGGAGCAAAAATTAAGAACTCTGACACTATCAGCCACTGCTGACTGACGTGTATTATACACTACACTTGTGCGTTATATAATAGTTTGGTAAACGCACACCAGTGCACCTGTACGCTGCCACCAACAGGCACACACGTGCGGTTTTAAAAACCAAGCACGGACGCAATAATAACCTAACACAGGTTTTAGGAGCAAAAATTAAGAACTCTGACACTATCAGCCACTGCTGACTGACGTGTATTATACACTACACTTGTGCGTTATATAATAGTTTGGTAAACGCACACCAGTGCACCTGTACGCTGCCACCAACAGGCACACACGTGCGGTTTTAAAAACCAAGCACGGACGCAATAATAACCTAACACAGGTTTTAGGAGCAAAAATTAAGAACTCTGACACTATCAGCCACTGCTGACTGACGTGTATTATACACTACACTTGTGCGTTATATAATAGTTTGGTAAACGCACACCAGTGCACCTGTACGCTGCCACCAACAGGCACACACGTGCGGTTTTAAAAACCAAGCACGGACGCAATAATAACCTACTAACAGGTTTTTTTGGGGAGCGACAATTACAGTACAGACAAGTCAGACACTATCTGGACTGTTTTACACTGTGTACACCAGCCCCAGATATGAAGGCTGGTATACGGTCACCACTACCCTGCCTGCCTGCCTGCCTGTATACTGCTACAATAGTCCTGACAAGGACTCTTTTGGTCACTAGCCTGTATTCAGACCTGGCTATACCCTGCCTGTATATAGCAACAATAGTCCTGAGAAGGACTCTGCTACTGTACTCCGACCTGGCTATACCCTGCCTGCCTGTATACAACTAGAATAGTCCTGAGAAGGACTTTTGGTCACACTGTTTGCAGCCCTGCAACTGAAAAAGCTATAAAGGGCCGCAAAGCTTTCCCTGAATCAGCGACACTCTCCCTACACTCACTGTCAGAATAGCTGTGAGCAGAGCACAGCGCGCCGGCCGATATAAAGGCTCGGTGACGCTGTGCAGGCCGGCCAATCACTGCAATTCCACAACTAACAGGGCTGTGGCATTGCAGTGGTCTGCCAGCCAATCCCTGCATGAGGGCTGGCTCTCAAAAGAGCGCCAACATGCAGAAATGAAGACCACGAGTAAAGCACGAGTATCGCGAGATTACTCGTTCCCCGCCGAGCAGCCCGAGTACAGTGATACTCGTGCGAGTACCGAGTAGTGACAAGCATGCTCGCTCATCACTACTCATAAATAACATTTTGTTGTTTTTTTCACGCTGTCATATTTTTTTTTTTTTATAGCCGCCTAATGGCTTTGAAGCGAATGGGAATTGTACAAGATTATGAGGTAAGAGATCAATCAGATGAAGATTCCTGTGGATTCTTTACAGTGTAAAGACATTCCATCCATTAAATATTTAAAGAGGACATTTTTGTAAAAGTTTTCATTCTGAAGTGGACACACAATGTAATAGTGGCTGCAGAGTGGAATAAAAGTATTTGTTTTGTTTCAATCTTACATCGCTGTTTTGGAAATATTAACAATCCAAACATTTGGCCCATAATGAGTTAATTTTTGATAAGCCCCAGTGGGTGTTATCAGAGAGCTTTCACTGGGGCGTGTACGTCTTCATCCCCCGTGTGATGGTGGCCAATCATAACTCAAACAAAAGATCACGCCCCACCATAACTTACAGCAGGGTTTCCAATGTGTGAGATGTAATGATACAGCCCTGATCTGCTGGCCTCATCTCCTGCATTAGTAAGTGTGGGGATTGGGGTAGTACAGCTGAACTTATCTGTGTCACATTACAAACCCTCCTATCAGTTCTCCTCTGGTGTGTGCTCACTGCAGAACAATGACCGCAGACATAAACGAGATACTGACACAGATCTGGACAGACAGTATGGGGAGGGGGAGGTACAGCAGAGGTGACAGTGCTAAGAAAGGAGACCAGGTCCCTGTACGGTCAGACACTGCCATTACACAGTACATAGCAGGGACACATATAAGATTCTCAGCTTAGGAACTTTTTTTTAAGTCGCATCCAATTGTGGAACTTTTTATTAATAGAGCTCATAATAATTATATGTACCTTGTTCGTGGGACGAACCCTTTAACAAAAATTAACTAATTAGCAATCAAAGTATTTGGCCTCTATTTCCACAATGTAGAGTTAGAATTAAAAAAAAAAAGAAACATTTTTATTGTGTTCTGCAGCCACTGTTGCATTTGTATGTCCGGCTCACAATGAAAAACTTGGTGGAAGATCCTCTTTTTCTTTGTCGCTCCATTGGGAGACCCAGACAGTTGGGTGTATAGCTTCTGCCTCCGGAGGCCACACAAAGTATTACACTCAAAAGTGTAACCCCTCCCCTCTGCCTATACACCCTCCCGTGCCTCACGGGCTCCTCAGTTTTATGCTTTGTGTGGAAGGAGGCACACATCCACTCATGCATCCCATTTTAGTCAGCAGCAGCTGCTGATTGTATCGGTTGGAAGAAAAGAGGGCCCCCACGGGGCCCCCGGCATGCTCCCTTCTCACCCCACTAAGTCGGCGGTGCTGTTAAGGTTGAGGTACCCATTGCGGGTACGACGGCCGGAGCCTCATGCCGTGTTTCCTTCTCCATCCCTGCGGGCTCTGGTAGAAGTGGGATCCGAAGCGGTCATCCAGGTTCTGGGACCGTGCTCCCTCCGCAGCCCCTGAGGGAATCTGCTGGACAGGAGCTTATCTATCTTCAGGGACAGGGCCCTGCATCCACGAGGTACTCTGTGTCCCCATGGGGACTGTGTATGGAGCGCCTGGTGTCCGGACGCCGCATCTGACTGCTGAATTGTGAAGACCAGGGACTACCGCGCCGACCGCACCTGCTTGTCGGCCGCGGTATTAAATTTAGTCCCCGGCTTCATCGCGGCCTAGTGGCAAAACTCCCGCCCCCGGGCCTGTCTATCAGAGATAGGGGCGGGACAGCCGACCGGACGTCGGATGTGAGGGCAGGGGCATCCTGTATGCTCCCTCCCCCCTCACTGATCACTGTGGGGACCCCAGATTCCCGCACTTTTCCTAACGCCGCCCATGGCTTCACTCCTCCCCTGAGAGCTCCGGCAGCCATCTTTAGGACATTCTGCCGGTGGAGAATCACAGAGAACAGCTCTGCAGCTCTGGGAGACCAGGCAGGGAATCTGGAGCACACACACCCCGCTTGTAGCGGTCGGTAAGCCTGCACCGGTCACTCGGTGTTGGTCCCCTTGGGTGCCGGTATAGATACGTGTATATATATATATATATATATATATATATATATATATATATATATATATATATATATATATATATATATATATATATATATACTTATTCTGTTCGGCCAGGCTGTATACCCCTTTTTCTATATACACTCAGTGATCACGCTCCTAGGTCACAACAGCATGTCGGCCACAAGGAGCAAGGGCACTAAAGCACAGGGTTTTTTTGCGACATGTACCTTTTGTAGGGCCATGCTACCTGCGGGTTCCACCTACCCTCACTGTGAGCAATGCTCGACCCCTGTTACGCTTGCTCAGCCGGAGCCTCGGTCACTAGTGGGCCCCTCGGCTCAGGCAGACCCCCCTGCTTCCACTGTCCAGGTGGCAGCGACAGAGTTTGCAGTTTTTGCTGAAAAGCTCTGAGTCACTCTCACTATCCATGGCTCAGTCTATGGACAGATGGTCTGCCAAGTTGCTGGAAGCCCTGCAGTCCAGACTGGTCCTTACACAGGCCCCGGACCCTGATAGATCGGCGCCTCCAGGTCCCTCTCGGTACACCCCGGCCGGGGAGGACCCTAGGTCTCACGTGGAGGACTCCTCCACGGACCACAGTCCCAGACCAGCTAAGCGGGCTTGCTTGGAATCTTCCCCGACTTCCTCACGCTGCTCGGGTTCCCAGCTTGAGGACTCTCTGGAGGACGAGGCGGAGGGTGCAGCTCAGGGCTCGGACCCTGATGTTGCTCTCAATCTTGATACACCTGAAGGGGACGCCTTAGTAAATGATCTTATCTCGTCCATCAATCAGGTGTTGGATCTATCTCCCCCGCCTCCACCTATAGAGGAGTCGGACTCTCAGCAGGAGAAACACCAGTTTAGGTTTCCCAAACGTACACGGAGTGCATTTTTTGATCACTCTAACTTCAGAGATGCTGTCCAGAAGCCCAGAGCGGTTCCGGACAAGCGCTTTACTAAGCGCCTTACTGACACACGTTACCCCTTCCCCGCTGACGTAGTTAAGGGTTGGGTTCAATGTCCTAAGGTGGATCCCCCAGTCTCCAGATTGGCGGCTAGATCTGTAGTTTCAGTTGCAGATGGCTCATCACTAAAAGATGCCACTGACAGGCAGATAGAACTCCTGGTGAAATCCATCTATGAGGCCACGGGAGCGTCTTTTGCCCCGGCTTTTGCAGCCGTGTGGGCACTCCAAGCTATCTCAGCTTGTCTGGCTGAGATTAATGCGGTCACACGTACGTCTGCCCCGCAGGTTGCATCTTTAACCTCTCAGGCGTCGGCGTTTTCTTCCTACGCCATGAACGCAGTCCTAGACTCTGCTAGCCGTACAGCGGTGGCATCCGCTAATTCGGTTGCAGTCCGCAGGGCCATGTGGCTGCGCGAATGGAAAGCAGACTCTGCTTCCAAGAGGTTCTTAACCGGTTTGCCGTTTTCTGGCGAGAGATTGTTTGGCGAACGTTTGGATGAGATTATTAAGGAATCCAAGGGAAAGGACTCCTCCTTACCCCAGTCCAAACCTAAGAGACCTCAGCAACGAAAAATTCAATCGAGGTTTCGGTCCTTTCGTCCCTCCGCCAAGCCACAGTCCTCTTCGTCCAATAGACAGGACAAAGGCCAGAGGAACTCCTAGGCGTGGCGATCTAAGTCACGCCCCCAAAAGACCGCCGGAGGCACTGCTTCCAAGGCGGCCTCCACATGACTCACGGCATCCCCGAACCGCATCCTCGGTCGGTGGCAGGCTCTCCCGCTTTCGCGACACCTGGTGGCCACATGTTCAAGACCGATTGGTGAGAGACATTCTGTCTCACGGTTACAGGATAGAGTTCAGCTCTCGTCCTCCGACTCATTTCTTCAGAACCTCCCCGCCCCCCCGCGCGAGCAGACGCACTTTTTCAAGCAGTGGACGCTCTGAAAAAAGGAGTTGTGACCCCCGTTCCCACTCAGGAACAGGGTCGCGGTTTTTACTCCAACTTATTCGTGGTGCCAAAGAAAGACGGATCATTCCGTCCCGTTCTGGACCTCAAATTGCTCAACAAACACGTGAGCACCAGACGATTCCGGATGGAATCTCTCCGCTCGGTCATCGCCTCGATGTCACAAGGAGACTTCCTCGCATCGATCGACATCAAGGATGTCTATCTCCATGTGCCGATTGCACCAGAACATCAACGCTTTTTGCGTTTTGCCATCGGGGACGAACACCTTCAGTTCGTGGCATTGCCCTTCGGCCTGGCGACAGCCCCACGGGTTTTCACCAAAGTCATGGCATCCGTTGTGGCGGTCCTGCATTCTCAGGGGCACTCGGTGATTCCCTACTTAGACGATCTCCTAGTCAGGGCACCTTCTCGGGCGGCGTGTCAACACAGCCTTTCCGTCGCTCTGGAGACACTCCAGCAGTTCGGGTGGCTCATCAACTTCCCAAAATCCAAGTTGACACTGACCCAATCTCTGACCTATCTAGGGATGGAGTTTCATACACAGTCAGCGGTAGTCAAGCTTCCACTAGACAAACAGCTGTCACTGCAGGCGAGCCTGTCAGGGTGGGGAGCGGTGTTCCTCCATCACAGGGCTCAGGGAACCTGGACTCCGATAGTCTTCCCTGCAGATCAATGTCCTGGAGATAAGGGCAGTGTATCTGGCCCTATTGGCTTTCCAGCAGTTGCTGGAGGGCAGGCAGATCCGTATCCAGTCGGACAACGCCACTGCCGTCGCATACATCAACCACCAAGGCGGCACGCGGAGTCGTCAAGCCTTCCAGGAAGTCCAGCGAATTCTGCAGTGGGTGGAAGCCACAGCATCCACCATCTCCGCAGTTCACATACCGGGCGTAGAAAACTGGGAGGCAGATTTTCTCAGTCGTCAGGGCATGGATGCGGGGGAATGGTCCCTGCACCCAGAAGTGTTTCGAGAGATCTGTCGCCGCTGGGGAACGCCGGACGTCGATCTCATGGCGTCACGGCACAACAACAAGGTCCCGGCCTTCATGGCACGATCTCAAGATCACAGAGCTCTGGCGGCGGACGCATTAGTTCAGGATTGGTCGCAGTTTCAACTGCCTTATGTATTTCCTCCTCTGGCAATGCTGCCCAGAGTACTACGCAAGATCAGGTCCGACTGCCGTCGCGCCATTCTCGTCGCTCCGGACTGGCCGAGACGGTCATGGTACCCGGATCTGTGGCATCTCACGGTGGGTCAGCCGTGGGCGCTGCCAGACCGCCCAGACTTGCTGTCGCAAGGGCCGTTTTTCCATCTGAATTCTGCGGCCCTCAACCTGACTGTGTGGCCATTGAGTCCTGGCTCCTAGCGTCTTCAGGGTTGTCTCAGGATGTCATTGCCACTGAGACAGGCCAGGAAACTGACGTCCGCCAAGATCTATCACAGGTCTTGGCGGATTTTCTTGTCCTGGTGTTCTGATAAAGGTTTTTCTCCCTGGCCTTTTGCCTTACCCACTTTTCTTTCCTTCCTTCAATCCGGAATGGATAAGGGGTTGTCACTTAGTTCTCTCAAAGGGCAAGTATCGGCACTCTCAATATTCTTTCAAAAGCGCCTGGCCAAGCTTCCGCAGGTCCGCACGTTCCTGCAGGGAGTTTGCCACATAGTCCCACCTTACAAGCGTCCGCTGGAACCCTGGGACCTTAACAGGGTGCTAACGGCTCTTCAGAAACCGCCTTTTGAGCCGCTGCGGGATGTCTCCTTATCGCGTCTTTCGCAGAAAGTGGCATTTCTAGTAGCAGTTACTTCACTCCGTAGAGTGTCGGAGCTCGCAGCACTGTCATGCAAAGCCCCCTTCTTGGTTTTTCACCAGGATAAGGTGGTGCTCCGTCCTGTCCCTGAATTTCTCCCTAAGGTGGTATCGCCTTTTCATCTCAATCAAGATATCACCTTACCTTCATTTTGCCCTAATCCAATTCACCGCTTTGAAAAGGATTTGCACTCATTAGATCTAGTGAGAGCACTCCGTTTCTACGTGTCTCGCACAGCGCCCCTGCGCCATTCAGATGCGCTTTTTGTCCTTGTGGCTGGTCAGCGTAAGGGTTCGCAAGCTTCCAGGTCAACCTTGGCTCGGTGGATTAAGGAACCGATTCTTGAAGCTTACCGTTCTTCGGGGCTTCCGATTCCTTCGGGGCTGAAAGCCCATTCTACCAGAGCCGTGGGGGCGTCCTGGGCATTGTGGCACCAGGCAACGGCTCTACAAGTGTGTCAGGCAGCTACGTGGTCTAGTTTGCACACTTTCACAAAGCACTATCAAGTGCATGCCTATGCTTCGGCAGATGCCAGTCTAGGTAGGCAAGTCCTTCAGGCGGCGGTGGCCCACCTGTAAGAGGGAGTCGTGTCGGCTCTTGTTATCGAGGTATTCTTTTACCCACCCAGGGACTGCTTTTGGACGTCCCAATTGTCTGGGTCTCCCAATGGAGCGACAAAGAAGGGAATTTTGTTTACTTACCGTAAATTCCTTTTCTTCTAGCTCCTATTGGGAGACCCAGCACCCGCCCCTGTTCCCTTCGGGCTGTTGTTCTTTTGTGTACACATGTTGTTCATGTTGAATTGTTCTTTTGGTTCATGGTTTCAGTTCTCCGAACATCCTTCGGATTGAATTTACCTTAGACCAATTTATAGGTTTCCTCCTTCCTGCTTTTGCACCAAAACTGAGGAGCCCGTGATGCACGGGAGGGTGTATAGGCAGAGGGGAGGGGTTACACTTTTTTAAAAGTGTAATACTTTGTGTGGCCTCCGGAGGCAGAAGCTATACACCCAATTGTCTGGGTCTCCCAATAGGAGCTAGAAGAAAAGGAATTTACGGTAAGTAAACAAAATTCCCTTCTTTTAAGGGAATCTGTCACCGAGTTTTTGCCACCTAATCAATCAGTCCCATAATGTAGAGACAAACCCTGATTCCAGAGATGTCACTAAGGCTAGTTTCACACTTGCGTTGTTTTCCTTCAGTTGCAATCCGCCGTTTTGGAAAACAGCGGAATCCGTTAATGGATTACTCTGCTTCCCATAGACTTGTATGGACGACAGATTGTGAGTGATGGACCTGCGTTGCTTCCGCTGGGTGGAAGGAATGCAGCCTGTAATGTTTTTTGAGCAGCGCAATTCGTAGGATTTCGCTGCGCATGCTCTCTCTGGCTCCCTGCACACGTAACCAGGGTACACATTGGGTTACTAAGCAAAGTGCTTTGCTTAGTTACCCGATATTTACCCTGGCTACGTGTGCAGGGAGCCCGACACTTTACCGCTTGGCTCCGCCCCCTCCCGCACTCCACTCCACATGTACACAAGCACGCACACAGACACACACTCACACTCACCTGTCCCCAGCCTTGCATTCCTCGCTGCACTGACGTCCTCAGCGCCATGGTCCCGCTCGGCTCCACCCAACCCGCACTCCGCCCCCCGCACTCCGCCCCCCTCACACGTTCTCGGCGGCCGAACGATCAGCTGATCACCCGGCTGCCGGCTGCTGTGAGCGATCAGCTGATGACCCGGCGGCCGGCTGCTGTGAGCGATCAGCTGATGACCCGGCGGCCGGCTGCTGTGAGCGATCAGCTGATGACCCGGCGGCCGGCTGCTGTGAGCGATCAGCTGATGACCCGGCGGCCGGCTGCTGTGAGCGATCAGCTGATGACCCGGCGGCCGGCTGCTGTGAGCGATCAGCTGATGACCCGGCGGCCGGCTGCTGTGAGCGATCAGCTGATGACCCGGCGGCCGGCTGCTGTGAGCGATCAGCTGATGACCCGGCGGCCGGCTGCTGTGAGCGATCAGCTGATGACCCGGCGGCCGGCTGCTGTGAGCGATCAGCTGATGACCCGGCGGCCGGCTGCTGTGAGCGATCAGCTGATGACCCGGCGGCCGGCTGCTTTGAGCGATCAGCTGATGATCCGGCGGCCGGCTGCTGTGAGCGATCAGCTGATGATCCGGCGGCCGGCTGCTGTGAGCGATCAGCTGATGACCCGGCGGCCGTGAGCGATCAGCTGATGACCCGGCGGCCGTGAGCGATCAGCTGATGACCCGGCGGCCGTGAGCGATCAGCTGATGATTCGGCGGCCGGCTGCTGTGAGCGATCAGCTGATGACCCGGCGGCCGTGAGCGATCAGCTGATGACCCGGCGGCCGTGAGCGATCAGCT
This sequence comes from Anomaloglossus baeobatrachus, assembly GCF_048569485.1. Classification (NCBI taxonomy): domain Eukaryota; kingdom Metazoa; phylum Chordata; class Amphibia; order Anura; family Aromobatidae; genus Anomaloglossus; species Anomaloglossus baeobatrachus. The sequence goes on from NC_134358.1 coordinate 429,697,333, forward strand.
GATGACCCGGCGGCCGTGAGCGATCAGCTGATGACCCGGCGGCCGTGAGCGATCAGCTGATGACCCGGCGGCCGTGAGCGATCAGCTGATGACCCGGCGGCCGGCTGCTGTGAGCAATCAGCTGATCTTTCACAATAGTCTGCCGCCGGTAAAACTGTAGAGAAGAAAGAAAAAAAAAAAATTCCGTTGTTTTGTATGATCCGTTGTGCCACTAAATGCAACACATCCGTTGCATCCGTCACACAACGCAATGCAACGGATGCCGCTGAACACAAGTGTCAAACTAGCCTTACTTAGCTCATCGCTGTGGTTTTTCATAAATCAGTGTTTTCACATCATGAGATTATGATTAGAGGACTAGTGAACCTGTTGCCAGGTAGTCCTCCATATTCATGAGCTCTGTATAATCCCACCCGCACCACTGACTGGCAGCTTTTTGCCTATGTACGGTGTAACAGGAAAGTTGTCAATCAGTGGTGTGGGCGAGGTTATACAGAGCTCAGCATTCACAGAACTACTAGATCTGCAGCTAATAAAACAGTGATTTTATCAAAACTGCAGCAAGCAGCCCCGTAAGTGACACATTACTGGATCATTACACTGCTCTCAGCTGAGGTAACAAACATCTGGTGGTAACAGATTTCCTTTTTAAAAGGTCATCCAAAGGCAAAAGTAAATTTTATTATAATTTCCCTATCTATTTGATGCTATGATCTAAGCTATTTTCTAATATACTTGTATTAAAATGTCCCTACCGTTCTCTTACTACACTATCTAACTGCTATTCTAGTTTTCTTCCATTTCCTGTCTGATGATCATTCGTTTTAAAATCTCAGTGCATGCTGGGAGACTCAAATGAAGTGTCATCAGGGGGAGAGTCTGTGACAATGACCTCTGCCCCTGCCTGAAACGAAGAGTCCTCATGATGCTCGTTTCAGGGGCTGATATGTCCCTCTGTGTCCCTTCCTGCTCTGTCCCTAACCGGCTATGTGCACAGTGCACAGCACCCACTCTGTTGTCATCTCAGATCAGTAATATATACTAGTAACAGAGGTGTCAATACCCAGCATGCAGGAAACTAGCGCCTTTCCCACTAGTGACATCACTGGACTCCTGCATGCCGGACATAGACACCGCTCTGTTACCAGCAGATTATTACTGATCTGAGTGGGTGAAAGAGCTGGTACTGTGCAGATCACACAGTGCACGGAGCAGGGAGGGACAGAGCTGGGCGGGACACATAGGGACAGAGCAGTCTCTGAAATGAGCATCATGATGTCACTTTGTTTCAGGCAGGGGACAGAGACTGCGGTCATGGCGACAGACTCTGCCCCCGATGGCACTTTGTTTGAGTCTCCCAGCATGCACTGGGATTCTCAAATAAATCACCACTAGACAGGAAATAGAAAAAAAAATAGAATACCAGTTAAGATACTGTAGTTTGGAAATAGTAGGGAATTTTTAATACAAGTATATTAGAGAATAGCTTAGATTATAGCATTAAATAGATAGGGATTTAAAATGAAACTTACTTTTGCCTTTGGACCACTCCTTTTAAGAATCTTACACCCATACCCTATCCTTAGGATAAGCCGTCAGTGTGTGATTGTTAAGGCCGCTTTACACGCTGCGACATCGCTCAAGTGATCTCGTTGGGGTCACGGAATTTTTGACGCACATCCGGTCGCTTTAGCGATGTCTTTGCGTGTGACACCTATGAGCAATTTTGAATCGTCGCAAAAACGGTCAAAATCGTTCATCAGTGACATGCCCCCCAATTCTCGAATATCGCTGCTGCTCGGTGTACGAAGTAGTTCCTCGCTCCTGCGGCAGCACACATCGCTATGTGTGACACTGCAGGAACGAGGAACCTCACCTTACCTGCGTCCACCCGCAATGAGGAAGGAAGGAGGTGGGCGGGATGTTACATCCCACTCATCTCTGCCCCTCCGCTTCTATTGGGCAGCGGTTCGGTAACGACGCTGAACGAACCGCCCCCTTAGAAAGGAGGCAGTTCGCTGGTCACAGCGACGTCGCAGAGCAGGTTTGTGCGTGTGACACTGCCGTAGGGATAATGTTCGCTATGGCTGCGATTACACGATATCGCATGTACGATGGGGGCGGGTGCTTTCGCGCTCGACATTGCTAGCAATTGCTAGTGATGTCGTAGCGTGTAAAGCGGCCCTTAGCCCGTTGACCCCTGAGAGAAACTGATCTGTAAAACTAATGAGCTGTACAAAGAGCCGTACTTTGTAGTTCCCCACACGGTGAGCTCTGTGTATGCTGCTGTGTCGGGTGCTGAATCTGTCTAGATAAAAGGGGCAGAACTACAGTATCAAATACCGCTGCATAGGTGAGTATGTATTTGTCAGTTTTACAGTGAAGGACACTACGGTATGCTGACCAGTGAGACCACCGCCATGTCTGGATCACACATTCATACCGTCACCCATTGAATGGGGCTGTGCTGCTCCGCTACATACACAGTTTACATCTGAACATTACCGAAGCTGATAACAGCTGACTGGTGGGGTGTCGGGTGTCAGACTCATTTGGTGCGGATAACACTGTGAAGTATATACAGTAGCTTAGCTATAGCCATAATATGAAATTATTTCTTTTTGCCACAGAAAATCCGTACGTTCACCGTGGCTGTAGTCGGTGTCGGAGGTGTTGGCAGCGTCACTGCAGAAATGCTAACAAGATGTGGAATTGGTAAGGTAATACACATTTTCACCAATTTTAATTCTATACTTGTTTTCTTTGTTCGGTAATACAGATGGAACAATATATTTTTTTTAACCTGTTCATATCTAAGATTAAATTACTTTTATTGAAATAATATTTTCTTTCTTTTGGGGCATATAGCACTATAGTTCATTTTTATAACCAGATGGTCAGTGTTTGGGCGCCACCATTGTAAGAAAAGGGGAAAAAAAAAGCTTAACGCATCTTGTAATCTGTAGGTTAAATCAATGCAGAATTTAATCGTCATTATGTTGTACTCACCTGCATTCTTCTTGGGAATTTTTTCCATGCGTCTACTTGGCTCAGGAGAGTCAATATGGATAAATATAAATTTGGCATCTGCAATAACCTGCTCACCATACATGGGGTACAACTAGGGGAATCGCTCTTGATGTACATATACATTAGCGGTGGACGCAGCATGGCGATCAGTGGCTTCTGTGGCCTGCAGAGGCATAGGCCCGAATCATCATTGTCTTTGCACCTTTTTATCTAGCTTAAGAATGGTTCTAATAGTGACTTTTTATTTTTAATTTTGTTTTTTGGCTTTTTTTTTTTTTTTTTTGTACAGCACTATAGTATAGTCTTGATTTTTCTTATCCAGTCGTTTTAGCCAAATCCATTGTAGCTTTTAGAAATATTGTAAAATCTTTGTGCAATTGTAACAATTGTTCTCTAAAAAGGCGTAAAAGATGATAAAATAGGATCAACTTTAAGTTTGAGCAAAATTAATCAACCCGCATGCGCCATCTTGAAGAATTTAGTACAAAAATTTTCAACAAATACCACAAGACAAAAGATAAGGCCATGTGCACACAGTGCGTTTTTTTTTTTTTTTGTTTTGTTTTGTTTTTTTGGTACAGTTTTGTCACAAATCTGCATGTCTATCCTTATGCCAGTAAAGTCTATGAGAACCCTGAAGTGCTGTGCACATGTTGCTTATTTTTTTCTTTGCAGATTTGGTGCAGAACCTAACCTGCAGCATGTCAATTTTTGGTGCGATTTTCAGCCCTTCCACCCATTTACTACATTATGAAAAATGCACCACGTTTTTGTTGTTTTTCTACTAGGAAATGCAGATTTGTTGCAGAAAATTGCTGCACCAAATTCTCAGCGTGCGCACATAGCATATAAGCAAGTTCTGAAATAAAGCAAATGATTTGGAGCTATATACCTTAGAGACATGGACTTACAGCAATCTAACTATGATATAGAGCAGTACATGGCATCCTCTAGAATCCCAGCAGTTTAATTCTCATCTCTATTTCACATTTCATGGAAAAGTTCAAGGAAAGGCAGCAGAATTTGAGTCCTTTAAAACTAGTTAAAGGGGCTGTCCAGGCTGTCCAGGCTTGGAGTTAAAGTCTGCATCACTCTGTGACTGCATAATTGTGAATATTCACAGTGAGCACTTTGTGAACTTTCAGGATTCTTCTACACCGGGAGTGGGCTGGCGCGTGACCACATGTATGAGATATGCATATGTGCGATCGTGTTCATATTAGACGCTTTTGGCCCTGCTTCAACTCAAGTGACTTGAGCGATGCAGGACATATTGAGTCTGAATGTGGCTGGAAGTATGCAAATCGCATACATGCGGTCACGTCACTGCAAGTTTCCAGACCCGGATAATCCTGACAATGCGCACTGTACACGCTTTGAGGATACACAAGTCTGCAGTCTTTAGAGTGATTACAGACTTGAGCCCCAAGCCTGGACAACCACCTTTATTTCAAGAGTTGTTGTATGTTGGCTCATTTCAGTCTTCCGTTGTGGATAAGTGTTTTCCATATTATAAAGTGATGTATCAGTAGGATACTTTATGACTTGCAGGGTTTGACCTCTGGGAGAATAAAGGCTCATTTTATCCTGCACAAAGTCAGGATCAGTGGTGATCCCAGAGCTCCGGCCCCATTGATCATAGCGTGATGGATATATGATCAATATGGCATCGTTATACTAGAGGGGAATAATTAGCAGCCTGTGGTTTATACTTTTAGGTGGTTACATCCGATCCTTGTTTCTTTCTAGCTGCTGCTGTTTGATTATGACAAGGTGGAGCTGGCCAATATGAACAGACTCTTCTTCCAGCCCCATCAGGCTGGGCTCAGTAAGGTGCAGGCGGCGGAGCACACTCTCAGGTACCCGGAGCTTTTTCCAAAATTCAAATTTAAGAGTTTCCAGTTCTTTGACTGGTTTTCATTTAACCCCTTAATGAACCACCTGTTTGGGCCTGGCAAATTTTCTATGCTTTCATCCTCACATTCCAGAAGCCGTAACATTTTAGTTTTTTGGGGTTTTTTTCTCATCAGTACAGCTGTATTGGGGCTTGTTTTATTAGATGACGAGTTGTGTTTTTCAAATGCACAATTTTGGTCATATACAATTTTAATAGCTTTTATCATTTATTTTTTCAAGAAGAAGCGGAGGGCAGCAATGTATATATTTCTTTATCATCCCTATGGGAGACCCAGACAATGGGTGTTTAGCTTCTGCCTCTGGAGGACACACAAAGTACTACACTTAAAAGTGTAGCTCCTCCCTCTGAGCTTATACACCCCCTGGAGAACCAGATCTAGCCAGTTTATCGCTTTGTGTTCAGGAGGCATACATCCACACATGCATTCTCATCTGATTTTTGATTTTTGGAAAGAGTTTGAAGAAAAGCGGGTCCAAGTCTGGACCTCCGGCATGTCCCTTCTCACCCCACTGTGTCGGCGGTGTTGTTAAGGTTGATTCCAAGGATGGAGCCTTACATGCCGCGCTCCTTCAAGCCAGAGCCCAGGAAGGATGGTGAAGTGGGAGCCAGCACGGTTCTCCATGCTTGGCAGGAGACCGGTCTCCATCCGCAGCCCTTCAGGATCCTGCTGGACCGGAGCACTCATCCCCAGGGACTTGGAACCCTGCGTCTCAGCAGCTAAGTACCTGAGGCGTTTATATATTGGGAGTCCCTGTACTTTATTGTTGTGGGAGAGTGTGCTGATTGTGTTTTATGACATTTCCGGCGGGTTCTCTGGCTGTCGCCTGAGAACCGCGCCGATGGTGCCTGCGCGCTGGCCGCACCGCTCAAATTTAGGCCCCGGCTTCGCCGGAGGCCTAGTTTCGGTTTCTCTGCCCTCGCATGCCACTCATGCAGAGGTACAGGCTCGGCTCCGCCCGGCGGCCGTTCTGCACAGGGGAGGGTCACTCCTCACTGCAGTGTATGTCCCCTCCCCTGTATGTCTCTATGGCCCTCCAGATCCCGCTCTCAAGCAAGTCCCGCCCCCTCTCTTCGCTCCGGCGGCCATTTTCTCAGCGTTCCCCCTGCGATCAGTCATTGCAGCGCTGGTCTGCAGCATCCCTGCTGAGGTGCTGTGCTTGGGGGTCCGGGCTTCGGGATCTGGAGGGCACACAACACCACTCCAGCGGTCTGGTAAGCCACAACCTCTGGTTGTGGACCTCTGTATATACTCTCTGGGGGTCATTCTCTGGCAGAGCCCCCACTCCAGCAGCATGTCACACACGAGGAGCAAGGCTCCAAAGCTGTATTCAGTATGCGCTGCATGTAAGCTCCTACTGCCTGAACCGAGCGCCTATCCACATTGTGACGCCTGCTCTAACCTGACAGTGCCTCAGCATGGAGTCTCACTCCCAGTGGTCTCTCAGGCTGCTCCTGCGGCTGAACCCCCGGCTTGGGTGGAATCCTTTTCTAGGTCTATCTCCCAGTCTTTTGCCGACTCCATGGGACTTCTGTCCAGGACTTTGCTGAATATGCATCAGCCCCCTTCACAGGGTGCCTCTGCTACTAGAGGTCTCTCAGGACCGGAGCTCACAGAGGATTCATCATCTGGTCCCAGACCCCGTCCTTCTAAGAGACACAGGGTTCCCTCTCCTTCCTCGTCCCGCGGCTCTGATTCAGGAGCCGACTCGCAGGACGAGGAGGATTCCTTTACGGGGGGCTCGGAGGTTAACTCCATGTACCCCATTGATCTGTCCGAAAGTGACTCAGATGTTAGTGATTTGATTGCGTCCATTAATTCTGTACTGGATCTCAATCCGCCAGTATCAGAGGAACAACCCTCTCTGGCAGAAAAGCACCAGTTTACCTCGCCTAAGAGAGTAAAGAGTGTGTTCTTTAACCACTCCAGTTTTCAGGCCGCTGTGACCAAGCCCAGGGCCTGTCCTGACAAACGCTTCCCAAAGCGTGGTTCTGATGACCGTTTTCCCTTCCCACCTGAGGTGGTCAAGGAGTGGGCTCATTCCCCAAAGGTAGAACCCCCGGTGTCTAGACTCTCAGCCCGGACCGTTGTATCGGTGGCTGATGGCACCTCCCTTAAGGATTCCACTGACCGCCAGATTGACCTTCTGGCCAAATCTGTATATGAAGCGGCAGGGGCCTCGTTCTCCCCGACTTTTGCAGCAGTGTGGGCTCTCAAAGCCATCTCTGCTTCTCTAGAGGAGATGCATTCCCTCTCCAGGGAATCTATGCCTGAAATGGTTACCTTAACTTCCCAAGCTTCAGCTTTTTCATCCTATGCCATGTCTGCCACGCTGGAGGCTTCTCACCGCACTGCGGTGGCTTCGGCTAATTCCCTCGCTATCCGCAGGATCTTGTGGCTTCGAGAGTGGAAGGCAGATGCCTCTTCAAAGAAGTACCTTGCTGGACTCCCTTTTGCTGGGTCCCGGCTGTTCGGTGAACAGCTGGATGAAATTATTAAGGAAGCTACTGGCGGGAAGAGTACTTCCATGCCACAAACTAAAACCAGGAAACCTGTCCAGGGCAGGAATCAGTCGAGGTTTCGTTCCTTTCGTTCCTCCAACTGGTCGTCCTCTAAGCCCTCGGCCTCGTCCACTAACTCAGCCAAGGACCAGAAATCCAACTGGCGCCCAAAAGCGCGTCCACAAAAGACCGCAGGAGGTGCTGCCGCCAAGGCAGCGTCCTCGTGACTATCTGCCCGCTCCAGCAACATCCTTAGTCGGTGGCAGGCTCTCCCACTTTGGCGACGCGTGGTTTCAACACGTCTCCGATCAGTGGGTGCGGGATATCATCTCCCACGGCTACAGGATAGAATTCTCTTCCAGCCCGCCAAACAGATTTTTTCTGTCAACTCCCCCCTGCTCCAAGGCCGCCACCTTCTCTCAGGCCGTGGCATCCTTGCAGGCCAACGGAGTAATTGTACCGGTTCCCGCCCGAGAACGGTTCAGAGGTTTCTACTCAAATCTCTTCCTAGTCCCCAAAAAGGACGGTTCCTTCCGGCCCATCCTGGATCTCAAGCTTCTCAACAAGCATGTTCAGGTGCGGCATTTTCGCATGGAGTCTCTACGATCAGTCATTGCCTCAATGACCCAAGGTGATTTCCTGCCGTCCATCGACATCAGAGATGCCTATTTGCATGTGCCAATTGCAGTTTCACACCAGCGTTGGCTACGTTTTGCAATCGGAGAGGAACATTTCCAATTCGTGGCTCTCCCCTTCGGGTTAGCCACGGCCCCTCGGGTATTCACCAAGGTCATGGCAGCAGTGATTGCGGTTCTGCACCTCCAGGGGTTGGCAGTGATTCCTTACCTGGACGACCTTCTAGTCAAGGCTTCATCCAGCGCGGACTGTCAGCGGAGTGTCTCGCTCACTCTCGCCACTCTAGCCCAATTCGGGTGGCTTGTCAATTTTCCCAAATCCACTCTGACTCCGACCCAGAGTCTCACGTACCTAGGGATGCAGTTCGAGACTCTGCCGGCACTTGTGAAGTTGCCTTTAGTCAAACAGCAGTCCCTCCAACTGGCGGTGCGCTCTCTGCTGAGGCCCCGCCGTTATACCCTCAGGCGCCTGATGCAGGTGCTGGGTCAGATGGTGGCGTCAATGGAGGCTGTTCCCTTTGCCCAGTTCCATCTGCGTCCCCTGCAGCTGGACATTCTCTGCTGTTGGGACAAGCGGCCTTCCTCCTTGCACAGGTTAGTGGCTCTGTCGCCACAGACCAGGAGCTCTCTTCAGTGGTGGCTTCGGCCCCTCTCTCTGTCTCAGGGGCGCTCCTTTCTGGCCCCGTCCTGGGTGATCTCACCACGGATGCCAGTCTATCCGGCTGGGGAGCGGTATGTCTCCACCACCGAGCGCAGGGCACTTGGACTCCATCCGAGTCAGCCTTTTCAATCAATGTGCTGGAAACCAGAGCCGTGCTTCTGGCTCTCCTAGCTTTTCACCACCTGTTGGCGGGCAAGCACATCCGAGTCCAGTCAGACAACGCGACAGCGGTTGCCTACATCAATCACCAAGGCGGGACACGCAGCCGCCTGGCAATGTTGGAGGTACAACGCATCCTTCAATGGGCGGAGGACTCCAGGTCCACCATATCCGCAGTCCACATTCCAGGCGTGGAAAACTGGGAGGCAGATTATCTCAGCCGTCAAACCGTGGACAGCGGCGAGTGGTCCCTGCACCCGGCAGTTTTTCAGTCAATCTGCCGCAAATGGGGCACTCCGGACGTGGACCTAATGGCATCCCGTCACAACAACAAAGTTCCCGTTTACGTGGCTCGCTCCCACGATCCTCAGGCATTTGCCGCAGACGCTCTGGTTCAAGACTGGTCCCAGTTTCGTCTGTCCTACGTGTTTCCCCCTCTAGCTCTCTTGCCCAGAGTCCTGCGCAAGATCAGAATGGAGGGCCGTCGAGTCATCCTCATTGCTCCGGACTGGCCCAGGCGAGCTTGGTACCCAGACCTGCTCCATCTGTCCGTAGAGGTGCCGTGGCATCTTCCGGACCGTCCAGACCTTCTCTCACAAGGTCCGTTTTTCCGCCAGAATTCTGCGGCTCTTAGATTGACGGCGTGGCTCTTGAGTCCTGGATCTTGACGGCTTCTGGTATCCCTCCTGAAGTCATCTCCACTATGACTCGGACCCGTAAGTCTTCCTCCGCCAAGATCTATCACAGGACTTGGAAAATTTTCCTGTCCTGGTGTCGCTCTTCCGGCCATCCTCCTTGGCCTTTTTCCTTGCCGACCCTTCTGTCCTTTCTACAGTCCGGTCTGCAGCTGGGACTGTCCCTCAACTCTCTCAAGGGACAAGTCTCGGCTCTGTCAGTGCTGTTCCAGCAGCGTCTCGCCCGGCTGGCTCAGGTCCGCACCTTCATGCAGGGCGCGTCTCACATCATTAAACCTTACCGGCGGCCCTGGGACCTCAATTTGGTTCTCACGGGTTTGCAGAAACCCCTCTTTGAGCCTCATAGGGAGGTTTCTTTGTTTCGTCTTTCACAGAAAGTGGTCTTTCTAGTAGCCATAACTTCCCTCAGGAGAGTCTCCGATTTGGCTGCGCTCTCTTCGGAGTCACCTTTTTTGGTTTTTCATCAAGATAAGGTGGTTCTCTGTCCGACTCCGGACTTTCTTCCTAAGGTGGTCTCTCCTTTCCACCTTAACCAGGACATTACCCTACCTTCCTTTTGTCCGGCTCCTGTTCATCGCTTTGAAAAAGCGTTGCATACTTTGGATGTGGTGCGTGCGCTCCGGATCTATGTGTCTCGCACCGCTGCTCTTAGGCGGTGCACCTCTCTTTTTGTGATAACCACAGGTCGGCGCAAGGGCCTCTCTGCTTCTAAGCCGACCTTAGCCCGTTGGATTAGGTCGACCATTTCGGATGCCTACCAGTGTTCTCAGGTGCCTCCCCCGCCTGGGATCAAGGCACACTCGACCAGAGCTGTCTGTGCCTCTTGGGCTTTCAGGCACCAGGCTACGGCTCAACAAGTCTGTCAGGCTGCAACTTGGACTAGCCTGCATACCTTTTCAAAGCACTACCAGGTGCATGCTCATGCTTCGGCAGATGCGAGCTTGGGCAGACGCATCCTTCAGGCGGCTGTCGCCCATTTGTGAAGTTAGGCTCCGCCTACTTCTTAGTTTTTCTTTTTATTCCCACCCAGGGACTCCTTTGAGACGTCCTATTGTCTGGGTCTCCCATAGGAACGATAAAGAAAAAGAGAATTTTGTTTACTTACTGTAAATTATTTTTCTTATAGTTCCGTATTGGGAGACCCAGCTCCCTCCCTGTTGCCAGTTGGCAATTTCTTGTTCCGCGTGTTATCACCGGCTGTTGTCGTGGACAGAGTCTCTGGTTGTTCCGGTTCTTGCTCTGTTTTACTTGTGGGTGGCTATTCTCCTTCAGCTTTTGCACTAAACTGGCTATATCTGGTTCTCCAGGGGGTGTATAAGCTCAGCGGGAGGAGCTACACTTTTAAGTGTAGTACTTTGTGTGTCCTCGGGAGGCAGAAGCTAAACACCCATTGTCTGGGTCTCCCCATACGGAACTATAAGAAAAAGAATTTACGGTAAGTAAACAAAATTCTTTTTTCTGTTTTTTCATTTTTATGTATTTATGTGAGGTGTAAATGAAACAAACTTTATTTTTTGGATCCATACAATTACAGTTAGGTCCAGAAATATTTGGACAGTGACACAATTTTCGCGAGTTGGGCTCTGCATGCCACCACATTGGATTTGAAATGAAACCTCTACAACAGAATTCAAGTGCAGATTGTAACGTTTAATTTGAAGGTTTGAACAAAAATATCTGATAGAAATTGTAGGAATTGTACACATTTCTTTACAAACACTCCACATTTTAGGAGGTCAAAAGTAATTGGACAAATAAACCAAACCCAAACAAAATATTTTTATTTTCAATATTTTGTTGCGAATCCTTTGGAGGCAATCACTGCCTTAAGTCTGGAACCCATGGACATCACCAAACGCTGGGTTTCCTCCTTCTTAATGCTTTGCCAGGCCTTTACAGCCGCAGCCTTCAGGTCTTGCTTGTTTGTGGGTCTTTCCGTATTAAGTCTGGATTTGAGCAAGTGAAATGCATGCTCAATTGGGTTAAGATCTGGTGATTGACTTGGCTATTGCAGAATGTTCCACTTTTTTGCACTCATGAACTCCTGGGTAGCTTTGGCTGTATGCTTGGGGTCATTGTCCATCTGTACTATGAAGCGCCGTCCGATCAACTTTGCGGCATTTGGCTGAATCTGGGCTGAAAGTATATCCCGGTACACTTCAGAATTCATCCGGCTACTCTTGTCTGCTGTTATGTCATCAATAAACACAAGTGACCCAGTGCCATTGAAAGCCATGCATGGCCATGCCATCACGTTGCCTCCACCATGTTTTACAGAGGATGTGGTGTGCCTTGGATCATGTGCCGTTCCCTTTCTTCTCCAAACTTTTTTTCTTCCCATCATTCTGGTACAGGTTGATCTTTGTCTCATCTGTCCATAGAATACTTTTCCAGAACTGAGCTGGCTTCATGAGGTGTTTTTCAGCAAATTTAACTCTGGCCTGTCTATTTTTGGAATTGATGAATGGTTTGCATCTAGATGTGAACCCTTTGTATTTACTTTCATGGAGTCTTCTCTTTACTGTTGACTTAGAGACAGATACACCTACTTCACTGAGAGTGTTCTGGACTTCAGTTGATGTTGTGAATGGGTTCTTCTTCACCAAAGAAAGTATGCGGCGATCATCCACCACTGTTGTCATCCGTGGACGCCCAGGCCTTTTTGAGTTCCCAAGCTCACCAGTCAATTCCTTTTTTCTCAGAATGTACCCGACTGTTGATTTTGCTGCCTGATAGATGTCTGCTATCTCTCTGATGGATTTTTTCTTTTTTTTTTTCAGCCTCAGGATGTTCTGCTTCACCTCAATTGAGAGTTCCTAAGACCGCATGTTGTCTGGTCACAGCAACAGCTTCCAAATGCAAAACCACACACCTGTAATCAACCCCAGACCTTTTAACTACTTCATTGATTACAGGTTAACGAGGGAGACGCCTTCAGAGTTAATTGCAGCCCTTAGAGTCCCTTGTCCAATTACTTTTGGTCCCTTGAAAGAGGAGGCTATGCATTACAGAGCTATGATTCCTAAACCCTTTCTCCGATTTGGATGTGAAAACTCTCATATTGCAGCTGGGAGTGTGCACTTTCGGCCCATATTATATATATAATTGTATTTCTGAACATGTTTTTGTAAACAGCTAAAATAACAAAACTTGTGTCACTGTCCAAATATTTCTGGACCTAACTGTATGCTGATACCAAATTTATGTACCCCACATTTGCCCTCTCACTGACTATATACTAGAACCTTTCTGGATCTGAGTTATATCTGATCCTGGCTCTTGCGGCAGTAGAATGGCTGTTGTTATATATGATCTCCCTCCATGACCATGAAGAAATGCATGTAATGAGACCTTAAAGAGTTATTCCCATCATCAAGCTCCTATCCCAATATATAGTAGGTATAATAATAATATTAGGAAATATCTCCAATTAGAAATGTACTATAGTTCTCCTGATATAGCCATGTCTCTTACCTCATATGCGGGGCATTGCAGCTTAGGTATCCATGGTTACGACCATGAGCAACTAACTGTCACTATATAAGTGGTTGTAACCATGTATGCCTAAGCTGCAATGCCCTGCACATAAGGTAAGAGACATGGGGCTATATCAGGAGAACTACGGTATATTACATTTGTAATTGGAGGTATTTGCTAACATTATTACACTTGCTACATATTGGCATAGGATCTTGGAGATGGGAATATTCCTTTAACTGATATTTTATGTACATTTTCATCCTGAGCTATTAAGATGTTAATAAACTGTAGAAGGGGAAAAAAAATCTCTGTACAAAGAGTAATTTCCTAATTTCTGCTCCTTTTTTCTTTCTCGCAGGAGTATAAATCCTGACGTCCAGTTTGAAGTTCATAACTATAACATCACCACTATAGACAATTTTCAACACTTCATGGACAGAATAAGGTAAATTATTCTTATCAAAAGCATATAATGAGACGGCCAAGTACCATGCTCAGTTGTTTCTATCAGCCCCACTGACTTTATATGGAGCGGCAGTGTACGTGCTCCACCACCGCGTCATTCACACTAATATTCACCCTGACCGTGCAGTGAAGAGGGAACTGAGACTTTGGGATTCCATCCTAGAGATCAGACATTTATCACTTCAATTAAAAGCACAGGTTTATTAGAAAGATTTACACCTTTAAATCAACCTTAAAACGTTCTACAACTTAGTAAAAGCTTATTATTTAGTTAAAAAGGTTGGTTGTCCAGTACTTTTAACATTTGATGGCCTATCCCGCAGGATAGATCATCAATATCTGGTTGGCCGGGGTCCGACACCCCGCATTCCCACTGATCAGCTGTTCTCGGTGATGGTGACTGCGGCGCCTGCAATTGCTCAGTTCCAGAGCTGCCAGGTCTTCTGTTAGCCGTTGTGTGCTGCACATCTGCCTCCTATTGATTTGATCAGACGTTGATGACCTACCCGAAGGATAGACCATCCATGGGCTGACATTTCATGGGTGCAACCTGTGCGACCACAATGTCCCAAAATGTAAGGAGCCCCATTTCTATCTCCAAAGCAGGTGGAATTGTGCATTATGAAAAGCTCTTGAGCTGCATGGGGCTCATATATTGTTCTTGCACAGGGACCCTCTTCTGATTATGTCCGCCACTGAGGCCATAAGTGTTAAAGTACTGGCCAACCTCTTTAATCATCAATGTTGGAAAGTGCAGATTTACTGTATAGTTCTGTAGTGATGGAGGTTTAGTTACGTGGTAAAGGACCAAAATAAAAGCTGTTACTAAAATGTTGCATATCAACTTTCTTATGTTTGTTTTATTTTGATGATTTTTCTTTTTTAACTTATTTTTCTTTCAATTTTAGTAAAGGTGGATTAAAAGAAGGCGAACCAGTGGACCTTGTGCTTAGCTGTGTTGACAACTTTGAAGCACGTATGGCCATTAACACTGTGAGTAGAATATATAATTTTTACACAGCATTTTTGAATACTAGTAATATCCATACAAGGAACATGACCTTCTCAGACACTAAGCTATGATTGGAGAGGACAAGATACCTTATACCTCTAGGAAGAGATCTTAGTATTAACCTCTTATCGACATCAACTGTACATGTATGGCTCACCACCAGGTGTATGGAGCGTGCAGGTGTTGGTTCACATGGTGAGCTTGTCCTATACCCGGCAGATAATGGCTGTGACACACAAGCAGGACCTGCCACTAACAGCTGGGGTGAAGTGAAGCTCCGCCCATGACTGTTAAACTGTTTAAATGCCACTGTCAAGTCTGACAGAGGAATTAATAGCACACAGAAATGGAGGCGCATCATTCCATGTGCTCATCAGCGCCTCCGTGCTGTGATCGCGGGTCCTCGAATGGTTACTATGAGAGGTCTGATGAAGACCTCAATGCCTACCATCTTGGATCTTCTTTTGAAACCTAGCTTGTGGTTCGGCTGCAAAGGGGTTTGATTTTTGCTATGTGCAGAAATCAAGTGGTATTGCTGTTACAATTGTTTTTGGGTTTTTTTCGCAAACTCATAACACTTGCAATTTTTTTCCCATTTTCCAGTACATTGTGTGGTAAAATGAATGGTGTCATTCAAAAGTACAACTCGTGCCACAAAAAACAAGCCCTAATATGCCCTAATATCTCTATGTGGACAGAAAGATTAAAAAACATTATGGCTCAGGAAAAAAGGGGAGGAAAAAATGAAAATAGCTGCATCGGAAAGGGGTTAAAAAGGGACCATTTAAAGTGAACTCAGAACTTGCATGACACTAAAATAAAGTTTCTCAATGTATAACCTGTAGAATAAAAGGGTTATTCCTAAAAGAACACATTATCTCCGATCCATAAGATGACTCTGATCTTTGGAGGTCTCACATCTGAAACCTCAAAAGAAAGCTGAACGTTGTACTCTATTTGCAGAAGTCCCATTGAAAATGGATAAAGGGGAGGCTGAGACCCTACGCTCCTTTCAGCAAGTTATACCTTGTCCTCAGGGATTTGGAAATAACTAATACACAGCCATCACCTGCCTCTCACGGCAGCAATCGGAGCTAATCCTGATTGCTGCTGTTTAACTATTTAAATGTCCCTCTCAATCACCGACAGTGGTATATAAATAGCGCTATTGTTGATGTCTGAGGGGACCGATGAGATACCATGGCAGCTGAGGTCCACTAAAGGCTCCCATCACAGACATTTTTGTATTCCTCTGAAACGCCGCTATGGGTGAAGCTTCAAAGGAAACTGATTTACACTATATACTGTGGCATTGTATGTATAATAAGTGATCAGACTTATAGTTCAAGTTCCCTAGGAGGATTTAAAAATAATATAGAAAATTAAAAAAGTTATCACAGTTCCCAAAAGCAATGCAGAGGTGATCAATATGGCATATTTACCCCAAATGGTATAAATAAAAATGTCAGTTCGGCATCCAAGAAATAAGTCCTCACAAAGATCCATTAAAAAACCCTGATTTTTGTGTACTCACCGTAAAATCGTTTTCTCTTAGCTATCATTGGGGGACACAGGACCATGGGTGTTATGCTGTTTATCCATAGGAGGACACTAAGTAGATGCAAAGATGTTAGCTCCTCCCCTGCAGTATACACCCCCTGGCTCAGCCAGGCTACTTCAGTTTTAGTACACAAGCAGTAGGAGAACAAGTAACAAAAAACGTGAGTGAATACTCATAACAAAAAAGTACTGAGACAGAAAAAAGTTAAGGCCCAACAGGGCAAAAGGGAGGGTGCTGTGTCCCCTAATGATGGCTAAGAGAAAACTATTTTACGGTGAGTACACAAAAATCCGTTTTTCTCTGACGCCTCATTTGGGGACACAGGACCATGGGACGTCCTAAAGCAGTCCATGGGTGGGTAAACAATAAACAACGCAACCCAAGGACTAGGAACCAGTCCCAGATAGCCAGGAGCGCCTACTGAGATAGGTACTCCACTATCGTTTGCAGAATTTTCCTACCTAGGTTCGCCTCAGCCGAAGCCTGGGTATGGACTCAGTAATGCTTTGAAACAGTATGTAGGCAAGACCAGGTCGCAGCCTTACACCTCTGTTCCACTGAAGCCTGATGCCTAATGGCCCAAGAGGCGCCAACTGCTCGCGTGGAATGAGTCTGTAGCCCACTAGGAATGGGCTTGAGTTGCAAGCGGTAGACCTCCTGGATCACAGAGCGAATCCAGCGAGCCAGCGTTGCCTATGAAGCTGCCTCTCCTTTCTTAGGCCTTTCAAGAATGACGAACAAGGAGTCTATGTTCCTAAAGGAAGCCGCGGAGACATGATCACATGTTTCTCAACGCTGGCAGGAAACTAGCCAGGTCTTTCACCGGGAAGGAACAACCACGGGAAGGGTAGTCTCCAGTCAAGGAGACCACCTATACCAAACATGGTATCCATCCACAGACAGCCGTTTCGGGGTATTTGCCCCTCATCAGTGTGGAGTAGGAATCTGGCTAGTGGGGGCAATGCCTAGTAAAAGACTACTTAAGCAAGCATTGTTGACCTTAGGGAGATCAACATATCCACTGCGGAGACACCATCACGTGTTTCTCAACGCAGTGATTCTAGAGCAAAGCCCCCTGGGAAGTATGCAAGATATGTTGATCTCCCTAAGGTCAACAATGCTTGCTTAAGTAGTCTTTTACTAGGCATTGCCCCCACTAGCCAGATTCCTACTCCACACTGATGAGGGGCAAATACCCCGAAACGGCTGTCTGTGGATGGATACCATGTTTGGTATAGGTGGTCTCCTTGACTGGAGACTGCCCTTCCCGTGGTTGTTCGTTCCCGGTGAAAGACCTGGCTAGTTTCCTGCCAGCGTTGAGAAACATGTGATGGTGTCTCCGCGGCTTTCTCATTTGCATACTTCCCAGGGGGCTTTGCTCTAGAATCACTGCGTTGAGAAACACGTGATGGTGTCTCCGCAGTGGATATGTTGATCTCCCTAAGGTCAACAATGCTTGCTTAAGTATGTTCCTAAAGGGGCTGTCCTAGGTACGTAATATATGAGAGCCCTCACAAGGTCTAGCGAATATAGAACCCTTTCCACCCCATGGACTGGGTGTGGACAAAAGGAAGGCAGAACAATGTCCTTGTTCATATGAAACTGGGAAGTAACCTTCAGAAGAAAATCTGGAAGGGGGCGTAGAACCACCTTGTCCTGATGAAAGATCAGAAAGGGTTCGCGGCAAGAGAGTGCTGCCAGTTCCGAAACTTGTCTAATGGACGTAATCGCCACTAAGAATGTTACCTTCCAGGAAAGAAGAGCAAGAGAAGATTCCTTAAGAGGTTCAAAAGGGGACCTCTGGATACCGTCCAAAACGAGATTGAGGTCCCATGGGTCCAGCGACCGTTTATTCAGGGAAACTAGATGGGAAACACCCTTGAGGACAGTCTTGACTTGCAGATTGCAAGCTAGGCGGTATTGATAGAATATCTAGAGAGATGAAACCTACCCCTTAAGGGAGCTGAGGGCCAACCCCTTTTGCAACCTGACTGCAAAGAAAAAAAAAAATCAAGAATTCTGGGGATCGCCAGAGGCATAGGTTGGACATTAGATTCCCTGCACTGGGAAAGGAAATTTTTTCACGTACGGTGGTAAAAATGGGATGAAGGCCGGGTTTCGGGCACTGTACATGGTGGAGATGATTGCAGGAGAGAACTTCGCTCTTGTTAAAGTCCAGGTCTCAATGGCCAGGCCGTCAGCTTCAGGGCTCTGGAGTTCTGATGGGAAATGGGCCCTTGGGTCAGCAGGTCTGGGATGCTTACGAGGCGCCATGAGCAATTGTACTAATTCAGCATACCAGGCGCACCTGGGCTAGTCCGGTGCTATTAGTATCACCGGGACTCCTTCTGCCTTGATCTTCCTGATTACTCGCGGCAGCAGGGGCAGAGGCAAAAAACATGTAAGGCAGACTGAAACGACTTCAGGAGACTAGAGCATCCGCGCCAATGGACTGTGGATCACGTGACCTGGCTAAGAACGCGGGTACCTTTTGCGTTCAACCTTGAGGCCATTAGATCCACGTCTGGTGTACTCCAGTGAGTGCAGATGTGTGGGAACACTTCTGGGTGGAGAAACCACTCTTCGGCAGCCAGTCCTTGGCGACTTAGAAGGTCCGCCACCCAGTTCTCTACTCCCAGTATGTGTAATGCTGAAAACACAGACCCCCGTTGATTCGGCCCAGGTGAGGATCCTGAGGACCTAGAGATAAGCTGTCTTGCTGCTGGTACCTCCCTGTCGATTGACACAGCTGTTGCATTGTCCAATTGGACCCGAATCAAACGACCTGCTAGCAGAAGGGGGGAATGACCTGAGCGCGAGAAGATCGCGCTGATTTTCAGGATGATTTCTGGGAAGGGAAGACTCCTGGGGTGTCCAACGTGCAGCACTGCCTCTATAGCCGCTGCTATCCTACCTAGCACTCTCATACTGAATCGTATGGAGCGAGAGGAGAACGTAGAGGGCAGTGTACCGCTTGTTGTTGAGCAGTCGCCTTGTCTTGAGGGGAAAATATCAGGCCCCGAAGAGTGTCCAGGGACATGGCCAGGGAGGTGACTGATTTTGATGGGACCGGGGATGATTTGACTGGAGTCAGAAGCCGCCCTAAGCGGGATAGGGTGCCCACATAGATCTGCACGGTGGTTGAGCCCTTGATGAGCTGGTCATCCAAGCAAGGCAGAACAGCCACTCTCCTGGCGTGAAGGGCACTCATGGCGGCCGCCATGACCTTACTTAAGACACTTGGTGCTGTGGCAGAGCCGAGGGTAGGGCCACAAATGTAAAAAAAAAAAAGTCCTGAACCGCGAAGCGGAGGAACTTTTGGTGAGCTGGAGCGATGGGTATGTGCAGGTACGCGTCCCTGATAGGGAGGCAAGGAATTCTCCTTCGACCATAAAGGTAACAATGGACCCTAGGAAGTCCATTCTGAATCTCCTTACGTGCACATGTTTGCTCAGGTGTTAGAGGTCCAAGATGGGACGAACTGACCCGTCCTTTTTGAGGACCACGAGAGGTTGGAATAGAAGGCCTTGAACCTCTCGCCGTACGGAACAGATACCATCACCCCTGCTGTTTGGACGGAGTGGATTGCTGAGGAGAAGGCCTCGTGGTGTTTTGGATCCTTTGGGGAGGGGGGGGGGTTGAGAGAAAAGACTGACCAGGGGATCGGGTCCAGAATTCAATGTGGTAACCGGAAGACACAAGGTATCACACCCATTTGTGGTCTGAGGCGGCGGCCCAGATGGAGGAGGACGAGACTCCTCGGTCTTTGTCTAGACTGCCAGGACGAGGTGGACTCGAGGAGGGCTGAGAAGGTCGGGCCCTGCGTGTCTAGTAAAAAACGTCCTGGGCTGGAGTTGGGGGAGGGAGGTACTCTTTTCCTCCCGTGGCGTCAGACAAAAAAAAGAGCCTGTCCAGCTGATCGGCAAACCATTGGTCTGGAAAGGAGTACTGTGAGAGGCTTCTTAGAGACAGAGTCTGCTCTCCATTATCGGAACCAGAGGGCCTTACGGATGGCTATGGTATTTGAGGCGGCAATAACTGCGCAGGTAGCAGCGCCAATGGAGGCCTGCATGAGGTACTCTGCCGCCGCAGCAATGTGAACTGTTATATCTGTGAGGGTTTGAGGGAAACTGGTAGTCCTGGTGCCTGTGCGACCCACTTGGAAGGGGAGAGGAACCCGCGGCCTCAAGGCAGAGCGATCGAGCTGCTCCACTTGTCTGTCTGTCGGGTCCTTGAAGGAGGATCCATCAAGTAAAAGACAGGAGTGGTCCTTCAGGCAGGCGGAAGCCGGGTGAGGGTCCACCGAGGCCGGATCAGCCCAGCCCTTAGAGACAGCTAAGCCAAAGGGGTACCGGGACTCCATGAGTTTGTGGCTACCGAAGCGGCGTTAAAATCCATTTTTTTTTTTTTTTTTTTTTTTTTTTTTTTTTTTTTGAGGTTTCTTCACACTTTTGAAAGGAGACCGCAGGGTCAGTAAAAGTGGATGGGAGATCTTACACACGCAGAGTTTTGGTTGATTGCTGCAATAAGTTCATCGCAGCTTGATCGCTCGGCGAGGTTGAAACCAAGGAATCATCCCGGTACAAACATCATTCCCCTTCCTCCGGCTCCTCAGAGACCGCGGAACATGTGGGAGAACCCCATCTGTGTACCCCAGAGGGAGAACCATGGGGGTCATGCCCTTTTTCTGATCTGCAACCGGTGAAGCAGAGGGCTGATTCTTATCAGAAGGACCCTTTTATAGACGTGTCATCAGGCTGCGTTCTGTCCAGGGGCCCCGAGGGGTGTGAGGACGATGTTTCATAGCCAGCACCAGGTTCTGGGAACTGCCCATTCCGGGGGACTGGGAGCCGTAGGCTCTGGGCTGGCAGTGGTTGCTGCGGTGGTGGCGGGGGGGGGGGGGTAAGCTACAGGGGCACCTGACTCACAGAAGGAAGAGGTGCTATCATCCCCTAGTAGCTCAGCGTCTTATAGTTGTTGCTGTAGTTGTGCAGGGCATAAAACATGTGACTGCAGCCCCTGGCTGATGAGCCACAAACTGATTGTAATGAGGGAGCAATGCTCTGCATAGCTAATATGCAAGTGAGGCTATAACGCACCCAGAACACTGATAGCCCTTCCCCCCCCCCTTCCTCCTGTGTCACAGTTCCTGTGGGAAGGAGGAAGCCAGCTCTAAGAGACGCCCACAGGCTCTGATCACAACAAGAGGAAGCAATGCTCTGCAGATCCTGTATGAGGGGGGGGCGTGGCTTATCGAGTGTTGGAGGCGACGGGGCTTAGCTCTGACAAGAAGGCATGAGAAAATATAATAAACAAAAAAGCAAAAAATGGTGGGAAGGGACTCCCCTTCCCTCCTCCAGCCCTGCACAACAATGGTGGACAGAAAAACCTCTATAAGTCTACCACAGCTGCGGCTGCACTGAGTCCTGCGAGCTCTCCCCTCCCCCCCGCCACAGGTGGAATGCTATGCAGGTGTCTGCAATCACAGACCATGTGCATCCAGTCAGTGTGACCTTTGCTCCAATTTCCTGTCAGGGAGCCAGTGTGCAGATTGACGCCTGCTGGCAGAACTTGTATCAACTCAGACCCTGCCAGAGGGACTGAGGAAGTTTTCATCTGCTCTGTGCTCTGGAAAAATCGGAATGATCTCACCTCAGCTCCTGTGGAGATGGCAGTCTGATGCCTGGTCACACTTGGTGCAGAACGTGTGTCAACTCAGAGCCTGCAAGAGGGGCTGAGGAAGTTTTCATCTGCTCTGGGCTCTGGAAAATCAGTGCCATGAGACCTGTCGTCCAGTGAGTAACAGCCCAGGAACCAGCATCGCAGGAAGGGGGTACGGGGAGGCGATATTCCGCTTTCCCGCCTGTTGATGGTTTTGGGAAATTGGTCCTCGAAGGAACCATCGCCCTCTAAAAACAAAAAATTCTTGCTGCAGTAGTCTGCAGAGATGTGCCTCCTATAGACACTAAGCTAAAACTGAAGTAGCCTGGTCTGGCCAGGGGGTGTATACTGCAGGGGAGGAGCGAACATCTTTTCATCTACTTAGTGTCCTCCTATGGATAAACAGCATAAACACCCATGGTCCTGTGTCCCCCAATGAGGCGTCAGAGAAAAAAAAAAAGTTTGAAATCTATAATGGGTGTAAAAGGCAACTTTCCGCCTGCTTATTAATCAGACTACTCACATACAGTAGTCTTCATCGGACAAAGTCCTGACGTTTATTGAAAAAGAGCAACAAGCGGTGAAACAAATCAACAGCTGGTATGTCGACATTCAGGAGGCCGCACTGTTTGGAAGATTTATATAGATTTTATGTATTTTTTGTTATTGTTTTTCCCCTTAAATATCCTGTATATTTGATAGGCTTGTAATGAACTTGGCCAGATCTGGATGGAGTCTGGAGTCAGTGAGAATGCGGTGTCAGGACACATTCAGCTTATTAAACCCGGAGAGACGGCATGTTTTGCGGTATTTATTCCCAATCTTTCTTTCTTCTAATCGGTTTATACACTTAAGCTGTTTATTTTATTTCTAAGGCTTAAAGGAAACCTGTCTGCAAATTCATGCTGCCCTGACTATGAACACCAACACCAATTACGTTTTCTTATGAAATGCGGCAACATTTCAGAGAAAAAAAAATTGGGGAAAAAAAACTTGGGCACAGATAACCCTGAACGGCTCCCCTAATGGTTTCCCTTTTAGCTTCTGGTTTGTGCCATAGTGAAATTAAATGTAGATATGTGGTTAATCTGCAAGTTAATAGCGTTTTGAACCTGCCCATCACTACCATTTAGAGGCTCACTGCCAGGAAGAAACTTACTTTATTTCTACCAGCAGTGTTTGACTACCAGTCATATGGGTGACGCCAATGCGGATTATGTCCGTTCAGTGTACTGAGTGGCGGCTGTTGCTGAGTCGGCTGTCAGAGGTTCAGTATTAGTCCTGGCTGTCAGTCATTGCAGAGGGCACAGTTACATCCAACCCTCACTATATGCTGAGTGGTGACTGAACCATTGTCGGTGCTTCCACTACGACTGACTGCTTGGGAGGTTATAAAGTTAATTTCCTCCCAAATGTGGGGCTCTAAATGCCGGCATCTGAACGGTTCAAAATGGTATTAATCTGCAGATTAACGTCCTGTCAGTTAATAGCATTTTTTCATATGACGAGTTCCCTTTAATTGCCTAAAAAATAAATAATCTTAATTTGACCAGTACTAGGGTAAGTCAAGAGCAAAACCTGTGCCTATCTATCAAGATACAAAAATTACTACATTTGCCACTAATCTTATTCATCCCCGAGGGCAACTTAGGTTTATTAACAACATTACAAACCTCATGGTGGTTGCAATAAACCAAACAATTTTTATATACCTCAAAACAACTAATCTAGCCAGTTTCTCCAAATTCAAGACAAAATGCCACTTTTAATGACTACTGCAGTTTCATAATTTCACCCTCATGACTTGTGTCTTTAGCTCTTAATGGAGCACTTCTGGCTATTACCTGCTACAGACCTGATGCATAGCCAGACACCAGATTCTGTCAGCGTTCCTGAGCAATCTTGGTCTATTCCTCAAGAGCAATGGCCCCCTGGTCACTAATATTTTTGGGTTGCCAAGAGAGTTGTCCATAAAGCTGAGAGATCGTTGCCTTGCACAAACAAGAAAAGTATAAATTAAGCAACAAATGCATTCTATGTTCTTAGATAAACAGTAAGAAACATAGTTCTCGAATTTCAAAGTTAAATGGATTGTCTGCAGACTTTTATGATAAGCCCAGTCACTGTGACTGCAGATTTATGAATCCTCACATCTGGAACATTGCACGCTATGTGGATTCTCTGGTGCCACCATAGACGCCGAGCAATCATGTGACCACATTCCAAATAGAGGTGTGTGGCCTCGCTTATTTCACTTGTACTGAGCAAGGCCGCTCACGTCTAGTTGGAATGTGGTCGGGAGTATGCATATCTCATATTTGTGGTCACATGACTGCTTAATCTTGCCGCCAGCACTGGAGAATCCTAATGGCACACAATGTTACTGTGGAGTTTGATGATAAGCCTGGATAACCGCTTTAAAAGAACACTGGCTACATTATCTGGACGTGGCAGAAAGTCAAATTTCTCACCGGCTGCCACCTGATTAATGAGAAGGCAAATTATGAAAAATCCTCGAGTGACTGCTGAAGACCTGCAGCACAAAGTAGGCACTGAGATTTCAGTTTACTCAGTAAGACTCATACTAAACAATGAAGGTCTCCACTGCATACATCTCTAATGGTCCAAAATCAGTAGAAAAGCCTGCTTCAGTTTAGGGATTTTGTTCTGTTGAGCAGCGAAGCAAAGCAGAAACTATTTATTAGTGGTATATCTTTAGAAGAAAGAATAAAGCATACCCTCAAAAGAACATTCTGCCTACAGTGAAGCATGGTGGTGGCTCAGTGATGCTCTAGGACTACTCAGCTTCCTCTGGCACTGGAAATTTGTAGCATGAGGAGGGCAAGATGGCTTCAATTAAGTATCAGGGAATCCTATCCTAAAATATCAAGTTTTAAAGGAGTTGTCCGACATAAACTCCAAAAAAAATTGTAAGCTAATCTGTGCTGTATTGTCATATAAATCACCCCTACATTGTTATTTTTAGTTTTCTAACTTTTGTTCCTCTTGAATTCACCCTTTATTCTCTGCAGCACCTTGTTTACATTCAGCTCCAACAAACATGACAATTTCCTGTATTCTTGGTTGCCAAACCTCAGTCAGAGCTGGCACCACCCAGCCTCAGTGTCCAGCCCCATCCCCTGCCCGGCCTCAGTGTCCAGAAACGCCCCCTGCACATTCAATGGCTGTCAGTATTCTGCCCAGCACCTGACCTCTCAGCATGTGACAGAGCAGAGATCCAGCTTCTCTCATCTGTGACACAGCAATCAGCTCACATCCCATCCACAATGGTAACAGAAAGAGTTGTTACATGTTCCTCACCCCTTATAGATAAATGAATGCTGTGTAAGGCCCCTTTCACACGTCAGTGATTCTGGTACGTTTGTGCTTTTTTTTTTTAAACGTACCAGAATCACTGACATACGCAGACCCATTATAATGAATGGGTCTGCTCACACATCAGTGATTTTTCACTGCACGTGTCTCCGTGCGGCGTACCCGCGTATGCGTGATTGCCGCACGGAGACATGTCCTTTTTTTTTCTGGCATCACTGATGTTCCACGGACCACGCAGTGGTGTGGTCCGTGAAACACGTGCCAGAAAAAAAACGTGCTTTTAAAATAAAAAACATTTTAACTCACCAGCGATGTCCTCTGCAGCCCGTTCTCCCTGCTGCTTCTGAGCCGGCTCATTATTGTCGCGCATATTCATGATGCGCGACACAGCCGACCCGGAAGCAGTTACTGTGTGGGATCCGTTCCGTTCTGTATATGGTCCGTGTGTCATCTGCGTACCTTCCTATTTCTTCATCGTTCCTTATGGGAGACCCAGACCATGGGTGTATAGCTTCTGCCTCCGGAGGACACACAAAGTACTACACTCAAATGTGTAGCTCCTCCCTCCTAGCATATACACCCCCTGGTAGCCAGTCCTAGCCAGTTTCAATGCTTTGTGTTCAGGAGGTCACACACACACATGCATTCTCTGATTTTTGATTTTTTGATTTCAAAGATTTGGAAGAAAAGCGGGTCCAGTCTGGACTCCCGGCATGTTGCTTCTCACCCCACTGTGTCGGCGGTGCTGTTAAGGTTGATTTTACAAGGCTGGAGCCTTCACATGCCGCGCTCCTTCACCATCCTCTGAGGCTCTGGCTTGAAGTGGGAGCCATCACGGTTCTCACTGCTTTGCAGGAGACCGGTCTCCATCCGCAGCCCTGTCAGGATCCTGCCGGACGGAGCGATCACTCCTCAGGGACCTGGCCCTGCGTCTCATAAGCTAAGTATTGAGACGTTATTCAGGGGTCCCTTGTACATTTATTGTGGGGAGTTGTGTTATTTCACTTTGTTGTGATTTCCGGCCGGTTCTCTGGTTTTTACCCGAGAACCGCGCCGATGGTGCCTGTTTGCCGGCCGCATTGTTAAATCTAGGCCCCGGCTTCGCCTGAGGCCTAGTTTCGATTTCACTGCCCCTCCATGTCAGTCATGCAGAGGGACAGTGCGGCTCCGCCCAGCGGCTGTTCGGCACAGGGGAGAGACACTCCTCTTTGAGGAAAGATTCCCTCCCCTGTATATCTCCTTGGCCCTCCGGATCCCGCTCTTAGAGTAGGCCCCGCCCCCTCTCCTCGCTCCGGCGCCATTTTTTTCAGCGTCCTTATGCCATGTCTGCACAGCGATCGGCGCTGACTGCAGCATCTCTCTGGGGCTCCGGGCTGTGGGATCTGGAGGGCACAGAGACAATGTTAAAAACAGTCTGGCAAGCCACAACCTCCGGTTGTGGACCTGCTTATATACCACTTATATACTGCTTATATACTGCTTATATACTGCAATACTCTGCTGGGGGTCATTCTGCTCAGAGCCCCCACTTCAGCAGCATGTCTCACACGAGAAGTAAGGCTGCAAGGCTGCACTCAATATGCACTGCATGTAGGCTCGTTCTGCCTGTACCGAGCACATAACCACATTGTGATTCCTGCTCTAACATGGTGGTGCCTCACCCTGGAGTCTCATCCCCAGTGGTCCCTCCGGCTGCTCCGTCTCCGGTGGCTGAACCCCCGGCTTGGGTAGAATCCTTCCCCCCATGGGACAGCTGTCCCGGACTCTGCTGAGCATGCATTAGCCCCCTTCTCAGGGCGCCTCTGCTGCTACGGCTCGCTCAGCGAGGCCCACAGAGGATTCTTCTTCTGGTCTCAGACCCCGTTCTCCTCAGAGAAGCAGGGTCCCTCCTCGTCCCGCGGGTCTGATTCAACGAGCTGACTCGCAGGACGACGAAGATCCCTTTACTGGGGGCTCGGACGCTTTCCATGTCCCCCATTGATCGGTCCGAGGGTGACGCAGATATTAGTGTTTCGTTTGCGTACATTAATTCTGTACTGGACCTCAATCCGCCAGTATCAGAGGAGCAACCCTCTCTGGCAAAAAGGCACCAGTTTACCTTGCCTAAGTGAACAAGGAGTGTGTTCCTTAACCACTCCAGTTTTCAGGCCACTGTGACCAAGCCCAGGGTCTGTTCTGACAAACACTTCCCAAAGCGTGGTTCTGATGACCGTTTTCCCTTTCCACCAGAGGTGGTCAAGGAGTGGGCTCATTCACCAAAGGTGGACCCTCCGGTGTTTAGACTCCGGACCGTTGTATCAGTGGCTGATGGCACCTCACTTAAGGTTTTGCTGTCCGCCAGGTTGTCCTTCTGGCCAAATCTGTATGGAGGCGGCAGGGGCCTCGTTCTCCCCATCTTTTGCAGCAGTGCGGGCTTTCAAAGCCATCTCTGCTTCTCTAGAGGAGATGCATTCCCTCACAGGGACTCTATGCCCGAAATGGTTGCCTTAACTTCCAGACTTCAGTCTTTTCATCCTATGCCATGTCTGCCATGCTGGAGACTCTCACCGCACTGCGGTGGCCTCGGCTAATTTCCTCGCTATCCGCAGGCTCCTGTGGCTTCGAGAGTGGAAGGCAGATGCTTCAAAAGAAGTTCCTTGCTGGGCTCCCTTTTGCTGGGACCAGACTATTCGGGAACAACTGGATGAAATTATTAAGGAAGCTCTTGGCGGGAAGAGTTCTTCCATGCCACAAACCTAAACCAGGAAACCTGTCCAGGGCAGGAATCAGTCGAGGTTTCGTTCCTTTCGTTCCTCCATCTGATCGTTCTCTAAGCCCTCGGCCTCGTCCACTAGCTCAGCCAAGGATCGTAAACCCAACTGGCGCACGAAGCCGCGTCCTCAGAAGACCGCAGGAGCTGCTGCCACTAAGTCAGCCTCCTCCTGGCTATCGGGCCACGCCAGCAACGTCCTTGGTCGGTGGCAGGCTCTCCCACTTTGGCGACGTATGGTTTTAACACGTCTCCGATCAGTGGGTGCGGGATACCATCTCCCACGGCTACAGGATAGAATTCTATCCAGCCCGCCAAACAGATTTTTTCTGTCAACTCCCCCCTGCTCCAAGGCCGCCACTTTCCCTCAGGCCGTGGCATCCCTGCAGGCCAACGGAGTAATTGTACCGGTTCCCGACTGGGAACGGTTCTGAGATTTCTACTTAAATCTATTCCTAGTCCCCGACCCCGACCTAGATCTCAAGCTTCTCATCAAGCATGTTCAGGTGCGGCATTTTCGCATGGAGTCTCTGCGATCAATCAATGACCCAAGGAGATTCCCTAGCATCCATCGACATCAGAGATGCCTATCTGCATGTGCCAATCGCAGTTTCACACCAGCGTTGGCTACGTTTTGCAATCGGAGTGGTCCAATTCGTGGCTCTTCCCTTGGGGTTAGCCACGGCCCCTCGAGTATTCTCAAGGTCGGGGCAGCTGTGATTGCGTCCTGCACCTCTAGGGGTTGGCAGTGATCCTTTTGTCCTGGACGGCCTTCTAGTCAGGGCTTCATCCAGTGCAGACTGTTAGCGGAGTGCCTCGCTCACTCTCGCCACTCTAGCCAATTCGGGTGGCTTGTCATTCTGTCCAAGTCCACTCTGACTTCGACCCAGAAGTTCACGTACCCAGGGACGCAATTCGAGACTGTCGGCACTTGTGAAGCTGCCCTTAGTCAAACAGCAGTCCCTCCTCTGGCGGTCGACGTCGTTCCATCAGGCACCTAATACAGGTGCTGGATCAGATGGTGGCGTCAATGGAAGCGATTCCCTTGCCCAGTTCAATCTGCGTCCTCTGCAGCTGGACATTTTCCGCTGTTGGAACAAGCGGACTTCCTCCTTCCACGGGGTGGTGGCTTCGCCACAGACCAGGGGCTCGTTTCAGTGGTGGCTTCGGCCCCTCTGTCTCAGGGACGCTCCTTCCTGACCCCTTACCAGGATGCTAGTCTATCCGGCTGGGGAGCAGTATATCTCCACCATGGAGCGCAGGGCACTTGGACTCTGTCCGAATCAACCCTCTGGATCAATGTGCTGGAAATCAGAGCTGTTTCTAGCTCTCTAAGCCTTTCACCATCTGTTGACGGCCAGGCACATTCGAGTCCAGTCAGACAACGCGACAGCGTTTGCCTACATCAACCTCCAGGGCGGGACACTCAGCCGCCTGGCAATGTTGGAGGTTCAACGCATTCTTCAGTGGACGGAGGACTCCTAGTCCACCATATCAGCAGTCCACATCCCAGACGTGGAAAACTGGGAGGCAGATTATCTCAGCCGTCAAACCGTGGACAGCGGCGAGTAGGCTCTGCATCCGGCAGTGTTTCGGTCAATCTGCCGCAAGTAGGGCTCTCCGGACGTGGATCTTCGCTCCACGATCCTCAGGCTTTTGCAGCAGACGCACTGGTTCAAGTTTGGTCCCAGCTTCGTCTGTCTTACGTGTTTCACCCTCGAGCTCTTGCCCAGAGTCCTGCGCAAGATCAGAATGGAGGGCCGTCGGGTCATTCTCATTACTCCAGGCTGACCCAGGCGAGCTTGGTACCCTGACCTGCTCCATCTGTCCGTAGAGGTGCCATGGCATCTCCTGGACTGTCCAGACCTTCTCTCACGAGGTCCGTCTTTCCGCCAGAATCCTGCGGCTCTCAGATTGACGGCGTGGCTTTTGAGTCCTGGATCTTGACGACTTCTGGTATCCCTCCTGAAGTCATCTCCACTATGACTCGGGCTCGGAAGTATCCTTTGGCTTTTTTGCCTTGCCGACCCTCAAGGGACAGGTCTCGGCTCTCAGTGTTGTGCCAGCGGCGTATCGCGCGGCTGGCTCAGGTGCGCTCCTTCATGCAGGGCGCATCTCACATCATTCCGCCTTACCGGCGGCCTTTGGAGCCCTGGGACCTTAATCCGGTCCTCACGGCTTCCGGAAACCCCCCCTTTGAGCCTCTTAGGGAGGTTTCTTTGTTTCGTCTTTCACAGAAAGTGGTCTTTCTAGTGGCCATAACTTCCCTCAAGAGAGTCTCTGTTTTGGCTGCACTCTCTTCGGAGTCACCCCTTTTTTGGTTTTTCATCAAGACAAGGTGGTTCTCCGTCCGACTCCGGACTTTCTCCTTAAGGTGGTTGCTGCTTCCACCTTAACCGGGGCATTTCCCTGCCTTCCTTTTGTCCGACTCCTGTTCATCGCTTTGAAAAGGCGTTGCATACTCTGGATCTGGTGCGGGCGCTCCGGATCTATGTGTCTCGCACCGCTGTTCTTAGGCGGTGCACCTCTCTTTTGTGCTGACCACTGGTCAGCGTAAGGGCCTCTCGGCATCTAAGCCGACCCTGGCTCGTTGGATTAGGTCAGCCATTTCCGATACCTACCAGTGTACTCAAGTGCCTCTCCCGCCGGGGATCAAGGCACACTTGATCAGAGCTGTCGGTGCCTCTTAGGCTTTCAGGCCCAGGCTATGGCTCAGCAGGTCTGTCAGACTGCCACTTGGATTAGTCTGCATACCTTTTCGAAGCACTACCAAGTGCATGCTCATGCTTCGGCAGATGCGAGCTTGGGCAGACGCATCCTTCAGGCGGCTGTCGCCCATTTGTGAAGTTAGGTTTCGCCTACTTCTCAGTTTTTCTGTTTATTCCCACCCATGGACTGCTTTGGAACGTCCCATGGTCTGGGTCTCCCATAAGGAACGATGAAGAAAAAGAGAATTTTGTTACTTACCGTAAATTCTTTTTCTTCTAGTTTCGACATGGGAGACCCAGCACCCTCCCTGTTGCCTGTTGGCAGGTTTCTTGTTCCGTGTGTTTTCACCGGCTGTTGTTGTTGTAGACAGAGGTTCCGGTTGTTCCGGGTTTTGCTCTCTCTCTACTTGTGGGTGGATGTCCTCCTTCAGCTTTTGCACTAAACTGGCTACCAGGGGGTGTATATGCTAGGAGGGAGGAGCTACACGTTTGAGTGTAGTACTTTGTGTGTCCTCCGGAGGCAGAAGCTATACACCCATGGTCTGGGTCTCCCATGTCGGAACTATAAGAAAAAGAATTTACGGTAAGTAACTAACAAAATTCTCTTTTTTTTTTTTTTCATACTGCAAAAAAACGGAAGCAGCTAGATAGAGGGATAGATAGATACAGATAGCTAGAGGGATAAATAGAGGGATGGATGAATGAATCAAGGGATAGATAATAGATGAGACCAATATAATGTCCCCCCCCCCTCCCCCCGCATAGTCTAAGCTGGCACCCTTTAGTGCCTTTCATGTGGCACAAAAGGGTGCTTAGCCTTGTATTTAGCCAATAAATAAATAAATAATTAAAAAAAAAAGACGTGAGGTCCCCCCTATCTTTTGTAGCCAGCTAGGTTAAAGCAGACGGCTGCAGCCTGCAGACCACAGCTGGCAGCTTCACCTTGGCTGGTAATCCAAAACAGAGGGCACCCCACGCTATTTAAAATTAAATAAATAATTTAAAACAAAAAACGTGGGGTCCCCCCCAAATTGCATCACCAGCCAAGGTAAAGCGGACAGCTGTGGTCTGGTATTCTCAGACTAGGGAGGTCCACCGTTATTGGACACTCCCCAGCCTAAAAATAGCAGGCTACAGCTGCCCCAGAAGTGGCGCATCCATTAGATGCGCCAATTCTGGTGCTTCGCCCCAGCTCATCCCGCGCCCTGGTGCGTTGGCAAACGGGGTAATATATGGGGTTGATGCCAGATGTGTAATGTCACCTGGCATCAAGCCCTGGGGTTGGTGAGGTCAGGCGTCTATCAGATACCAGACATCACCAACCCAGTCAGTAAGAAATAAAAAATAGACAACAAAAAAAGTTTTATTTGAAAAAACACTCCCCACATTCCCTCTTTCAACAATTTATTGACAAGAACAATCCAATCCGGGTCCGGCTTAATCCAATAAGGGGGTCGCACGGCGATCCATACCATAGTCAATGAGACTCCCAGTCAATGAAGAACAAAATGTTCCCCATTGGCTGGGAGAGCCGTGCAGTGACCTGAGCTAACATCAATAGGTCAGCCCAGGTCACTGCAGGGGATACCAAGCGCTGCCGTCAGGAGGTTAGATGAGATCATTACCTGCAGTAACTATCTCCTGCTCTCCTGATGTCAGCGCTGTCACTGACTTCTATGCCCGCCGCGTTCTACGCAGTATCGCGAAAGCCCGTGACGTCACTGCTAGTGACAGTCTCGGGCCGCCCGCGAGACGGGCAGAGAAGGCAGTGACCGCGGTGACGTCAGGAGGCAGGAGATCGTCACAGCAGGTAATTATCTCATCTAATCTAACCTGCAGCTACATGTGCAGGGAGCAGGGAGCCGCGCACACTGAGCGCTGGCTCCTTGCTCTCCTAGCTACAGTACACATCGGGTTAATTAACCCCATGTGTATTGCAGCTACATGTCACAGTGCAGAGAGCAGGGAGCCGCGCACACTGCTTAGCGCTGGCTCCTTGCTCTCCTAGCTACAGTACACATCGGGTTAATTAACCCCATGTGTACTGCAGCTACATGTCACAGTGCAGAGAGCAGGGAGCCGCGCATACTGCTTAGCGCTGGCTCCTTGCTCTCCTAGCTACAGTACACATCGGGTTAATTACACGATGTGTACTGCAGCTACATGTGCAGAGAGCAGGAGCCGGCACTGGCAGCAAGGGCGGAGGCTGGTAACGAAGGTAAATATCGGGTAACCACCTTGGTTATCCGATGTTTACCTTGGTTACAGCTTACCGCAGCTGCCGGCTCCTGCTCCCTGCTCGCTTCATTTCGTCGCTCTCTCGCTGTCACACACAGCGATCTGTGCGTCACAGCGGGAGAGCGACGACCAAAAAATGAAGCTGGACATTCAGCAACGAGCGGCGACCTCACAGCAGGGGCCAGCTCGTTGCTGGATGTCACACACAGCGACAGCGACGTCGCTGCAACGTCACAGAAAATGGTGACGTAGCAGCGACGTCGTTGTCGCTGTGTGTGATACCACCTTTAGCAGTCAGTGTCCCGCTCCCTGCCAGCCCCGCGGCGTGAGAAGTGCGGGCATCCGCGGGGCTGGCGCAGGACACAGACTGATGCACATACACAGATGACCCATGATGACACAGACAGCGCGCACGGGGGAGGGGGAGGGGGTTAAGGGGGGGGGACAGTTCCCCGGGCGTCAGGCAGTAAACATGATAAAGCGCTGGGGACACAGCGCTGACAGTGTATCTGACAGCAAGTGTTCCTTGCCTTATTGAACTGGACACTGAATCGGCTGGAATTCAGGGCGCACGTAGCTGGGCACAGGAGGCGGGGGAGGGAGACTACGGAGTGTGTGGGAGGTTGTGGGCAGAGTACGGGGTGCAGGGGAATGTGTGGGAGGGTGCAGGGAAGGGGGGGCGGTTACTCCACGCACTGTACAGCCCAGCAGGGAGGCGACAAGCTGTTCCAGATTTGCATGTCAACATGGCCCTGCCCATGTTGACATGAAATGACCGGAAGCAGCAAAATCGCGGCAGGAGCGGTCACATGACCACTCTGAGCCGGGGGGAGAGGGGCTGACAGCAGGGCAGGTAAGTGGTCTCTATCTACTTACCTGCCCCAATGTAGCCCAATAGTGTAATAATGGAAAAAAGTCAAAAGAAGCCGGATAACCCCTTTTAAGCTGAAGCTTCAGTGTCTTTGGCCCCTCCAAATGGATAATGAGCCCAAAAGTCAAAGTCCACAAAGATTTGGTTTCCACAAACATCTTGAAAGATTCTCAAGTGGTTGGCACAGTACACTGACAAGAATCCCATAAAAAATCTTAAGGAAGGAGGTGTCAGCATCCAAACTTAAGAATATTGTTGAACAGGAGGTTGTTGCCAATGAGGAATGGTGTAAGATTCCTCAGGAACGTTGCCAGTCTTGTTTCTGGCTAAGCATTATGTTTGCAGCAGATCATAACAGCTAAATGGGCTCCACGAAGTCTTAAAGACATTTGTCATGGAAGGTTTGTATAATTTGGAAACTGCCTAGGTCAATATTACTTGGCTTTTTGTGTTGAATTTGAAGAAGCCACTTGTTATATTAGTTGTGTTGAGCTATTTAATTTAATTGTTCTTGTTTCATTGGTTTATTGCAGAATGTTGGTAAATTTTACTGATAAATCTAATTTTATACTGAGGCATGAATAATGTTGACTCATGAAAGGGACATGTTTGTTTAAAGTGGAAAAATTCTATTGACTTTCCTATCTGGTTCACCTTCTGCAGTGTGCTCCACCTCTAGTGGTGGCAGCCAACATCGATGAAAAGACTCTGAAACGAGAAGGTGTTTGTGCTGCGAGTCTCCCCACCACGATGGGAGTGGTAGCAGGAATACTTGTACAGAATGTACTCAAGTAAGTGATGGAAAAAAGACTGCATAAAAATGTATCAGATGCAAACATGACAGGGTCAACTCAGAAAAGGATTTCCTCAAGTGTCATTTTATGAACATTCTGCTCCTAATACAGACAGAACGTGGTGAGGTGACAACTTGTCGATAATGCAGCAGGACATGCACTTAATATAGGGATCAGAGATTAGCAAAAAATATACACACTACACTGCAACCAGAGCAGAACTCTCAATCATGACATCTTGGTGGCCTAGTAATCAGAAAAGGTACCCCAGATGCCGACAGCCAAGTGTTGGCTACGGAAGTTAACACTGCCCTGATCCTGCTGTCATAAAGTACTAAAGTGGATATCAGACCAAGCTAGTCTGAATCTTTTTGCTCATCTCTAAGGAAGTGAAAGGGGGGGGGGACCTCATACAATATATGACATATAAGGTGGTTTTGGCGTTGTACTTTTTACCAAAAGTCATTAGGAAACATGTATCAAAATGGATTCATTAGAAATAATGCAGTAATTGTACATAGCAACATATGAAATCGCTGCTACCATTTTCCAAATCTGCTTTAAAAAATAAACTTGTTTTTCTGAATGAACCATTATCGCCTAATCAGCAGTTGGACCCCAATGATCCTGAGACTGAGACATTGGAACCCTAAAAATAGGGCTCTGCAGCCTCGTTCTGAATGGAGTCGAAATTGAGCTTGTGCTCCTCTGCTTCATTCTAGACACATCTGCATAGCCCTCTTTATGGGGCTGAGGAGCCTTAGTGTTGGGATTGCAGCCAGGTCTCAGTATTGGGATTGTAGCCAGACCACCAGCGATCCACAAGGTATTACCTTATGTAACACGCTTTTTGGGGAATAACTCTCTAAAGGTGGAATCCATTTGCTTGCTAGGTCATAAAATATCACAATTGTTTTTTAAAAAAAAAAAAAAAATTAATCTTTTTCCCTTGTAGATATTTGTTGAATTTTGGCACAGTCAGTTACTACCTAGGATACAATGCAATGCAAGACTTTTTCCCAACTATGACCATGAAGCCCAACTCCTCGTGTGATGATAGATATTGCAGGCAACAGCAGGAGGCTTACAAGGTGAGAAGCCCATCTTACTTTATTAAGGCACCAGGCCAGCGTTTGTTACAGCATTTTTTGTGGTATTGCAGGGACAAAAACAATCAAAATGTCATATCTAGCCCAAAAAGGTATCAGTAAAAACGTTGTCTCGCCCCAAAAAAGATAAGCCGTCACACAGCTTAATTGACCAAAAAAGTTTGGAAAATGGAAACACAACAAAAAATTGTTTTCTTCATCGTTCCTTCCATGGGAGACCCAGACCATGGGTGTATAGCTACTGCCTCCGGAGGACACACAAAGTACTACACTTAAAACGTGTAGCTCCTCCCTCCGGGCTATATACACCCCCTGGATGACAATCTAACCAGTTCAATGCTTTGTGTTTCAGGAGGTCACACACACACATGCATTCTCTGTTTTTTTTTTTTTTTTTTTTTTCATTTTTAAGATTTTATTTTTAAAGATATGGAAGAAAAGCGGGTCCAATCTGGACTCCTGGCATGTCCGTTCACACCCCACTGTGTCGGCGGTGCTGTTAAGGTTGACTTTGCAAGGCTGGAGCCTTCACATGCCGCGCTCCTTCAACATCCTTTTCAGGCTCTGGTTTGAAGTGGGAGCCATCACGGTCCTCTCTGCTGTGCAGGAGACCGGTCTCCATCCGCAGCCCTGTCAGGTTCCTGCTGGACGGAGCATTTGACCTTCCCTCAGGGACATGGCCCTGCGTCTCAAAAGCTAAGTATTGAGACGTTTTTCAGGGGTCCCGGGTACTTTTATTGAGGGGAGAGTATGTTATTTGTCTTTTACTGTAATTCCGGCCGGTTCTCGGTGTTTTTCCGGAGAACCGCGCCGGGGGTGCCTGCTCGTCGGCCGCACGCTACTAATCTAGGCCCCGGCTTCAGTTTGGGCCTAGTTTCGGTTTCAGCGTCCCTGCATGTCACTCATGCAGATGCATAGGTGGCGCCGCCCACCGGCCGGCTAGCAGAGGGGAGGACACTCCTTTCTGTGGAGATGTTCCCTCCCCTGTATCTCTCCCTGGCCCTCTGGTTTCCCGCTCTTGGGCTTCTCCCCGCCCCCCTCCTCCTTCCAGCGCCATTTTCTCAGCGTTCTTACACTGATCGGCGCTGGATGCTGCAGCTGCTGCTTTTGGAGAAGGCTAACGCTTTACTGGGGGTCTGAGCTGTGGAATCCGGAGGGCACACAGAGAGCGGTCTGGTAAGCCACAACCTCTGGTTGTGGGCTTTTTATTATACACTCTCAGGGCATTCTACAGGAGTGTATTCCAGCTGCAGAGCCTCACCTCAGCAGCATGTCTGTCACTAGGAGCAAGGCTGCAAAGCTGTACGCTATATGCACTGCTTGTAAGCTCATTCTGCCAGAGCCAAGCACATACCCACATTGTGATGCCTGCTCTAACATGGTGATCCCTCAGCCTGGAGCCTCCTCAGGGGTTCCTCCGGCCACTCCAGCCCCGGTGGCTGATCCCCCGGCCTGGGTAGCATCTTTTTCCAGAGCTATTTCCCAGTCTTTTGCCGACTCTATGGGACAACTGTCCCGGACACTGCAGACCATGCATCAGCCTCCTTCTCAGCTCTGCAGAGCCCTCAGAGCATGTTTTAGGACTCCGTCCTCCTAAACGGAGACGCAGGGACCCTTCTCCTTCCTCATCCCACGGCTCTGATTCTCGGGCCGAGGTGCAGGGCGAGGAGGATACTTTTACTGTGGGTTCAGACGCTAGCTCTAGGTACCCCATTGCCTTGTCTGAGGATGATGCGGATGTTAGTGACTTGATTGCGTCCATTAACTCCGTTCTGAACCTCACGCCACCAGTGTCAGAGGAACCAGCCTGTCTGGTGGAGATACATCAGTTTGCCTCACCTAAGAAGGCTCGGAGTACGTTTTTTAACCACTCCAGTTTTCAGGCCACTGTCACCAAACCCAGGGCCTGTCCTGACAAACGCTTTCCAAAGCGTAGTTCTGATGACCGTTTTCCCTTTCCACCAGATGTGGTAAAGGAGTGGGCTCAGTCCCCAAAGGTAGACCCTCCGGTGTCTAGAATCTCAGCCCGCACAGTCGTAGCGGTGGCTGATGGCACCTCTCCTGGGTGATTCTCATCTCCCCGTCTTTTGCGGCAGTGTGGGCTCTTAAGGCAGTCTCTGCCTCTCTGGCGGAGATACATTCCCTCACCAGGGACTCTATGCCTGAGATGGAGGCCTTAACTTCTCAGGCTTCGTCTTTTTCATCCTACGCCATGTCTGCCATTCTGGAGGCTTCTCACCGCACGGCGGTGGCCTCCGCTAACTCTCTCGCGATCCGCAGGATTTTGTGGCTTCGAGAGTGGAAGGCAGACGCTTCTTCTAAGAAGTATCTTGCGGGCCTCCCCTTTGCTGGGTCCCGGCTGTTTGGTGAACAACTGGATGAAATAATTAAGGAAGCGACTGGAGGGAAGAGTACTTCCTTGCCACAAGCTAAAGCCAAGAGACCTGTCCAGGGCAGGAACCAATCGAGGTTTCGTTCCTTTCGTTCCTCTAACTGGTCAGCCTCTAAGCCCTCAGCCTCGTCCACTACCGCAGCCAAGGATCGTAAACCCATCTGGCGCGCAAAGCCGCGTCCTCAGAGGTCCGGAGGAGCCGCTGCCACTAAGGCAGCCCCCTCTTGACTATCTGGCTGCGCCAGCAACGTCCTTAGTCGGTGGCAGGCTCTCCCGCTTTGTCGACGTGTGGTTTCAACACGTCTCCGATCAGTGGGTGCGGGATATCATCTCCCACGGCTACAGGATAGAATTTTCTTCCAGCCCGCCAAACAGATTTTTTCTGTCCACCCCTCCCTGCTCCAAGGCCGCCGCCTTCTCTCAGGCCGTGGCATCCCTGCAGGCCAACGGGGTTATTGTTCCGGTTCCCGCTCGGGAACGGTTCAGAGGTTTCTACTCCAACCTCTTTCTAGTCCCCAAGAAGGACGGTTCCTTCCGGCCCATCCTGGATTTCAAGCTTCTCAACAAGCATGTTCAGGTGCGGCGTGTTCGCATGGAGTCTCTGAGATCGGTGATTGCATCAATGACCCAAGGAGTTTTTCTGGCATCCATCGACATCAGGGATGCCTATCTACACGTGCCTATCGCGGTTTCACACCAGCGTTGGCTCCGCTTTGCAATCGGAGAGGAACATTTCCAATTCGTGGCTCTCCCCTTCGGGTTAGCCACGGCCCCTCGTGTTTTCACCAAGGTTATGGCAGCAGTGGTTGCGGTTCTGCACCTTCAGGGGTTGGCAGTAATCCCCTACCTGGACGATCTTCTAGTCAAGGCCTCATCCAGGGCAGACTGCCAGCGGAGTGTCTCGCTCACTCTCGCCACGCTTGTTCAGTTCGGGTGGCTTGTCAACCTGCCCAAGTCCACTCTGACCCCGACCCAGGGGCTTCTGTACCTAGGGATGCAATTTGAGACTCTGCCGGCACTTGTGAAGTTGCCCTTGGTCAAACAGCAGTCCCTTCAGCTAGCGGTGCGCTCTCTGCTGAGGCACCGCCGTCATTCCATCAGACACCTCATGCAGGTGCTGGGTCAGATGGTGGCGTCAATGGAAGCGGTTCCATTTGCACAGTTCCATCTGCGTCCCCTGCAGTTGGACATTCTCCGCTGTTGGAACAAGCGGACCTCTTCCCTGCACAAGCTAGTGGCTCTGTCGCCACAGACCAGGAGCTCTCTTCAGTGGTGGCTTCGGCCCCTCTCTCTGTCACAGGGACGCTCCTTCCTGACTCCGTCCTGGGTGATTCTCACCACAGATGCCAGCCTCTCCGGTTGGGGAGCAGTTTTTCTCCATCACCGAGCACAGGGCACTTGGACTCCGTCCGAATCAGCCCTCCCGATCAATGTGCTGGAGATCAGAGCTGTGTTTCTAGCTCTCCTAGCCTTGCACCACCTGTTGGCGGGCAGGCACATTCGAGTCCAGTCGGACAACGCGACAACGGTTGCCTACATCAATCACCAGGGCGGAACTCGCAGCCGCCTGGCGATGTTGGAGGTTCAACGAATCCTCCAGTGGACGGAGGACTCCAAGTCCACCATATCAGCAGTCCACATCCCAGGCGTAGAAAAGTGGGAGGCCGATTATCTCAGCCGTCAAACCGTGGACAGCGGCGAGTGGGCCCTACACCCGGCAGTCTTCAGGTCAATCTGCCGCAAGTGGGGTACTCCGGAAGTGGATCTAATGGCATCCCGGCACAACAACAAGGTTCCGGTTTACGTGGCTCGCTCCCACGATCCTCAGGCCTTCGCAGCGGATGCGCTGGTTCAGGATTGGTCACAGTTCCGTCTGGCGTACGTGTTTCCCCCGCTAGCTCTCTTGCCCAGGGTTCTGCGCAAGATCAGAATGGGGGGCCGTCGGGTCATACTCATTGCCCCGGACTGGCCCAGGCGAGCTTGGTACCCAGACCTGCTCCACCTGTCTGTAGAGGTGCCGTGGCATCTCCCAGACCGCCCAGACCTTCTCTCTCAAGGTCCGTTTTTCCGCCAGAATTCTGCGGCTCTCAGATTGACGGCGTGGCTCTTGAGTCCTGGATCCTGACTGCTTCAGGTATTCCCTCTGAGGTCCTCTCCACTATGACTCAGGCTCGGAAGTCTTCTTCGGCCAAGATTTATCACAGGACTTGGAGGATCTTCCTGTCCTGGTGTCGCTCTTCCGACCATGCTCCTTGGCCGTTCTCCTTGCCGACCATCCTGTCTTTTCTACAGTCTGGTCTACAGCTAGGACTGTCCCTCAATTCCCTCAAAGGACAGGTGTCGGCTCTGTCGGTATTATTCCAGCAGCGTATCGCCCAACTGGCTCAGGTGCGCACCTTCATGCAGGGCGCAGCTCACATCATTCCTCCTTACCGGCGGCCTTTGGATCCCTGGGACCTTAATCTGGTCCTTACGGCCTTACAGAAACCCCCCTTTGAGCCTCTTAGGGAGGTTCCCTTGTTTAGACTTTCACAGAAAGTGGTTTTTCTAGTAGCCATAACTTCTCTCAGGAGAGTTTCTGATTTGGCTGCGCTCTCTTCGGAATCCCCCTTTTTGGTGTTTCACCAAGACAAGGTGGTTCTTCGTCCGACTCCGGATTTTCTCCCTCAGGTGGTGTCTTCCTTCCACCTTAACCAGGACATTTCTTTGCCCTCTCTTTGTCCGGCCCCTGTGCATCGCTTTGAGAAGGCGTTGCACACCTTGGATTTGGTGCGAGCGCTCCGAATCTATGTGTCACGCACCGCCGCTTTTAGGCGGTGCACCTCACTTTTTTGTGCTAACCACGGGTCAGCGCAAGGGTCTCTCTGCTTCTAAACCGACCCTAGCTCGTTGGATTAGGTCGGCTATCGCCGATGCCTACCAGTGTTCTCAGGTGCCTCCCCCGCCGGGGATTAAGGCGCACTCGACCAGAGCTGTCGGTGCCTCCTGGGCTTTCAGGCACCAGGCTACGGCTCAGCAGGTTTGTCAGGCTGCCACTTGGTCCAGTCTGCACACTTTTTCGAAGCACTACCAAGTGCATGCTCATGCTTCGGCAGATGCGAGCTTGGGCAGACGCATCCTTCAGGCGGCTGTCGCCCATTTGTGAAGTTAGGTTTTGCCTACTTCTCAGTTTGGTTTATTTCCCACCCATGGACTGCTTTGGAACGTCCCATGGTCTGGGTCTCCCATGGAAGGAACGATGAAGAAAAAGAGAATTTTGTTTACTTACCGTAAATTCTTTTTCTTATAGTTCCGACATGGGAGACCCAGCACCCTCCCTGTTGCCTGTTGGCAGTTTTTGTTCCGTGTGTTTTCACGGGCTGTTGTTGTAGACAGAGTTCCGGTTTTTCCGAGTTTTACTCGATCTCTACTTATGGGTGGATGTCCTCCTTCAGCTTTTGCACTGAACTGGTTAGATTGTCATCCAGAGGGTGTATATAGCCCGGAGGGAGGAGCTACACGTTTTAAGTGTAGTACTTTGTGTGTCCTCCGGAGGCAGTACCTATACACCCATGGTCTGGGTCTCCCATGTCGGAACTATAAGAAAAAGAATTTACGGTAAGTAAACAAAATTCTCTTTTTTCAACTTCTGACTTTTCTTTTTGTTTTTATTTTTCAACGCTAAATTAATAAAAAAAAAACAAAAAAAACTGGACATGTTTGGTATTGCAGAATCCTACTGATGAGGAAAATCCTATTGCCAGGTTTTTTTTTTTCACTTGTAAAGCGCCATGGGGTAAATGGCGCTATAATACTAATAATTTCAGCATTCAGGGGGCTTTTCCACCCGATTGTGTCCCCTGTGATGTGATCACGGGGTCCTGATCATTGCCATGGTCATTCGAGGTCAAATTACTACCTTCGGGTTACCCGGCTACGTTAAGCCTGTTAGACCATGCAGCGCATGGTCTAACAAGCGTTCTGATAGCTTTAATCCATTGCAATAGATTATACCAATGATCAGAGTAATAAAAGTTAAAGTCCCATATAAGGGACTAAGAAGACTGAAAAAACAAATTGTAAAATAGAAAAGAAAAATTCTAATATGTATGTGTAAGAACAAAAAAGTACCGTTCGCATATTTGATATCGCCACATCCGAAACTACTATTATGCTGGTCAACCATTCATTGAACATCATAAAAAAACGAAGTAGCAAAAACTGTCTTTTCATCATGAAACTGACAAAAAAGTGGAATAAAATGCAATCAAAAAGTCATATGTAAATAAAAATGGTACTCCTGGAAATGTCATCTTGTCCCGCAAAAACAAGATGCCATACAGCTGCATCAGGAAAAAATAAAAGTTATAGCTCTCAGAATTATATTTTCTTTGCCCGATGGTATAATATGCTGTGGCTCACCTGTGGTGTCAATATGCTCACTGCACTCCTAGATTAATTACTTTAGAGGTGTGAATTCCAGAATGTGTTTACTTGTGGGGTGTTTTTGCACTTTAGGCACATAAGGGGATCTTCATATGTGACATGGTGACCGCAATCTATTCTAGCCAAAATGGTGCTCCAAAATTCAAATGGCGCTCCTTCCCTTGTAAGCCCTGCTGTGGGCCCAAAGAGTACTTTTCCACC
The DNA here is from genome assembly GCF_048569485.1 of Anomaloglossus baeobatrachus. NCBI lineage: Eukaryota > Metazoa > Chordata > Amphibia > Anura > Aromobatidae > Anomaloglossus > Anomaloglossus baeobatrachus. The sequence continues at coordinate 429,739,932 of NC_134358.1, forward strand.
ACATATCTCTGTACTCAGGAGAAATTGTGCAACAAACTATATGGTCCACTTTCTCCTGTTACTGTTGTGAAAATGAAAAAAAAAAGTTGGGTTCAAAGCAACATTTTTGTGGTAAAAATGTTTTTGGTTTTTTTTTATTATTATCATATATTATAAAACTCTGTGAAGCATCTGTGGATTCAAGGTGCTCCCCACACCTCTAAATTTCTTAAAAGGTGTAGTTTCCAAATGGAGTGACTTGTGGGGGGGTTTCCATTATTTAAGCATATCAGGGGCTTAACAAATGCATCATGGTGTCCACTATCAATTCCAGACAACTTTGCACTCCTAAATTCAAATAGTGCTCCAACCCCTGTCGTGCACCCAAATAGGAGTTTTTTCACTACATATGGGGTATCTATGTTCTCTGAAGAAATTGTACAACAGATTATATGGTGCATTTTCTCCTGTTACCCTTGTGAAAATTTTAAAAAAAAAGGGCTAAAACAATATTTTTTTTGTGGGGAAAAAAAGTTCAATTTTCACTTTCTGACTTCCACGTTGCTTTAATACATTTGAGGCTCCTGAAGGGTTAATAAACTTCTTGAATGTGGTTTTCAGTACTTTGAGGGGCGCAGTTTTCAAAGTGGTGTCACTTTTGTGGGTATTTTGTGTCACCCAGGCCTCTCAGTCACTTCCTTATCTGAAGTAGACATGTGGCAAATGCCATTTATTAATGATTTTGTGTGATATAACTATCTGGTTTACGGGCATAAAATCTCAGTTCAAAAATTGCAAAACTTTCAACAATTTGTCAAATTTTCGATATTTTCATAAATAAATACATATGATAACAACCAAAATTTACCAATAACATAAAGTACAATATGTCACAGAAAAAAAAAAAAAAGAATCACTGGGCTCTGTTGCAGCGCTCCAGATTTATTACCACATAAAGTGGCAATGGTCAGTAAAATTTTGACCTGGTCACGAAGGTAAAAAAGACTGGTTGGTGAAGGGGTAAAATTATAGACTAAATGTAAGTCACTATACAAAAGAAAATGTAAAGAAGATAAAACTTTTAATATGAATAGGCCCAAAATGAAGTAATTTGTTCATCTATGATTCCTTATTCAGTGAGCCTCTACTAGTGACTGCTTCACACAATCTGAAGTTCATCATTTTAGTAGGTTATCTCATTAGGACAAGACCTTATTAGAAATAAAATATAAAGAACTGTGTTGGATATTGTTGGTTTATAGGGAATAATATTATTCTCATTTTTCAGCTCAGAGAGGCATCCGAACCAAAGCCAGAGGTGGTTGTGGTAGAAGAATCACCAGTTGTACATGAGGACAATGAGTGGGGTAAGGACTGTCGCTGTATTCCCACGTCCATGCCATATAACAGAGAACATTATGATCTCCTCCCCTGTTCCCGGGTCTGGAACAGAACAAATCTGGATTTCAATTCTAAATTAATTTGATTGATGTTTTATACAAGCATTCAGCCTGCAGACACGTAGTTTGCCTATGTGAGCCCAGAACAAAGTCTTCCCTTGCTGTAGATATAAATCCGGCGCAGACTTTTGAGAGTTTGTGCCGGTCTCTTTTTCTCACAATTCCTGCTGTGATCAATGAGGACAAGATATAAAAGTGATGAGCAAAGTTGTCAGAGATCCTGCATCCTAATGAGAACGAGCAAAAAGGTTGAATTATAATGAAAGGACATAGCAGTGCTGGTCTGTTATAACGACCTGGAGGACACACGTCTCCTAATGAAAGGAGGTGTGTGTCCTACTCATCTTTATACTAGAGCAGCAATATGGAGCTATTAACTTACGGAAAACGCTAAGTAATTGCAGGTCGGTAGCATTACAATGCTGTCCAATGTCCTGACTGATAATTGTCGCCAGGTAGCCGCACTAACTTATTTACTCTCAGGAGCCACCAGCTTTGGCTCATGGGGGTGTTCACCAAGCAGCTACAGTCACTGCTGAGCGAAAGCTGTAAGACCTCCCCGAAACCTTGACAGCTCACTATGTGGTGCATCCGAGGAGAGCGAGCTGTCCGGGTGCCTAGGTGTGCTTATAGCCTCCACTCATAGTGTGCTGCTGTATGCGCACCGTCATGACTGAAAGCCGACTGCTCCCATGAGTAAATACATTAATTTTCTTCAGGTAGCCACGCTTTCAGTGTAGTGGCTAGGCAGCAATATAACACTAGTTATCTTCAAACTAAAGGCCGCTTTACACCAACAACATCGCTAACGAGATGTCGTTTGGGTCACGGAACTTATGACTCACATCCGGCCTCGTTAGCGACATTGTTGCGTGTGACACCTACAAACGACCGCTATTGATCAAAATTACTCACCTAATCGTTGATCGTTGACACTTCGTTCTAATCCCAAATATCGTTTCTATTGCAGGACGCAGGTTGTTCGTCTTTCCTGAGGCAGCACACATCGCTACGTGTGACACCCCAGGAACGAGGAACAACACCGTACCTGCGTCCTCCAGCAACGAGGTGGGAATCACTTTCTTTCAGCTGTTCTCCGCCCCTCCGCTTCTATTGGACGGATGCCGTGTGATGTCGCTGTGACGCCACACGAACCGCTCCCTTAGAAAGGAGGCGGTTCGCCGGCCACAGCTACGTCGCTAGGCAGGTAAGTATGTGTGACGGGTCCTAGCGATGTGTGCCACGGGCAACGATTTGCCCGTGACGCACAACCGAAGGGAGCGGGTGCTTTCACTAGCGACATCGCTAGCTATGTCGCTGCGTGTAAAGCAGCCTTAACCCCATATCTGCAGGTTAATAGTGTTTTCTGAGGTGGCAGGTTCCCTTTGAGAGGGAGTGGTTTACGTGGAGTTTGAAGGAGTTGTGTGGTCAATTACTGGCTTTTAAGACGGACAAAACGTTATGGAACTTGTAGTCAGCGAGCAAAGGAAGAGTAAGGAGCAAAAATAAGAGCTGGAGCCTGCAGATCAGAAGAGAAGCAAAATGCATATCAAAAGGCTGAATATTGCAAAAATTACAATCTGGATGTATTCAAAGGCATTTAACTGGCTACCTATTTATTCATAAATATTCAAGAACCTTTTTAATTAGCTAATCACACTCATTTTATCTAGGGAGGTTATCACTATAATACATTAAAAGGGCTATGGAACTGTTCCTAGGATGCGTGCCCATGAGCATGTGAAGTAGGAAGCTCCAGGTCACAGCAGCTACTTAACATTAAGTAACCCTTGTTGTCTTCAGTATTGCATTAGAAAGACAGGGTAGGCAGCAGTGTGAGCGGTCTCATCTCAGCATCCCTGGTATCTCCAGTATTAGATCAGGAAAACATGGTGAACAGCAGTGTGAGCAGCATCTTCTGACGTCAGCATCCCTGGTATCTTCAATATTAGATTAGAAAGACAGGGTGGACAGCAGTGTGCACAGCATCTTCTGACATCAACACTCCTTGTATATTCAGTATTAATATTCTTTTATATTAATAAAGGTTCCTAATGTTCTCACTTTTTTTTTTTTTTTTTTTTTACAAAAAAAATTAAAAATGGTAACTGAATTATATAAAGCCACATGTATCATATCAATGTGTGACATGCTATGTAGGTAGTGTTGGCTTTTCTAGGTTATGGAAAATGCAGAGGAAACGGTTTGTGTATATATTTTCTAGGCATTGAGCTGGTGTCTGAGGTTTCTGAAGAAGAGTTGAAAGCTGCTTCTGGACCTGTCCCTGAGCTGCCGGAGGGAATTACTGTGGCATATACAATTCCTATAACGGTACGAAAATAAAGGTTATCTGGTTATGTATGCAGTAAATGGGAGTGCTAATATTTAAGAAATTATTCCAATATCTGTATTTTATTCTGGTCTCTTCAGTGTAAGAAGTTTTAGGATCTAGTATTAAAATTGACAAAAAATAAGATGAAAATTTCACTCTGTCAAATGATCAGGTTTTCCTGCAAATTACTCTTGAAAGGGAGAAATCTGAGACCAGCATGATGTTTGGGCAGAGACTCTGATTAGAGCGATACATCACATCAGCGGTATTCTGCTGCAATGCCGGACCCGGCACAAATGCATTTCACTTCAATGCATTTCCTATGGAATCGTGGCAAGTTCCGGTCACATGTGGTTGTGTATGACGCACGCAACCACATGTGACCGGAACTTGCTGCAAGGCCATAGAAATGCATTGAAGTTAAACACATTTGTGCCGGATCCGTCGTTGCGGCAGAATACTGCTGGTGTGAAGCCCGCCTTACTCTGAAGCTTGCTACCTTTATGATAAAATCACTGTTTTCTCTGCTGCAGATCTACCAGGTCTCTGAATACTGAGCTCTGTATAACCCCGGTCACCCTATTGACAGCTTTCTGTGTACAATCTGCATAGGCAAAAAACTAATAATTAGTGAAGGGGGTTGGTTTATATAGAGTACATGAATATGGACAACTACATGGCCATAGGTTTACTAGTCTTCCTAGTGTTAAGTGATTTTACGAAAACTACAGCAAGCAGCACAGTGACACATTGCTGTAATTGAACAAGGCAATAGAAAAGATCCAGCTGAACTCCAACGGATAAAAATTCTTCTTTATTTCGTCTTAGATTAAAAAATATCAATGTTACAGATAATGACACCGGCTTGTACACACTTGTAGATGGCGGATAATTACCACACTACGCGTTTCGGCGGGATGCCTTCCTCAGGTCAATTTGCCTGAGGAAGGCGTCCCGCCGAAACGTGTAGTGTGGTAATTATCCGCCATCTACCAGTGTGTACAAGCCGGTGTCATCTGTAACATGGATATTTTTTAATCTAAGACGAAATAAAGAAGAATTTTTATCCGTTGGAGTTCAGCTGGATCTTTTCCATTACCTTGTTCTATTGTCCGTTCGGCTTGCTGCCGTGATCCGTGCTGTCCATGGGATTTTCCTGGAGGACCTATACAGGCTTGTCTCGGCAGTGGTGAGCGTTTTTTCTCAGTCTGTGTTTTATCAAAAATTGCTGGAATTGGGGTCTCTGTCTCTATATTAGGCTGCTCTCAGATTAGGTTGAAAGATCTTTGTGACCGATTCCCTTTAAAATGTTATTGCAGTGGTGTGAGTGGGATAAGGCAGCATTTATTGTAAGGGAAACCAAAGATTATATGGTTAACCATAAACCCTAACGTCCTCATATATGGGACAGACCCAATATACACACATTGTTGGTGGATCCCATAGAAATAGATGGGAAACTGATAAGGTAACTACTTTGTATGGCAGTTTTATGGATGAGAAAGTGAACAAACAAGGACTGTATATCCTGTTACTCAGAGATTTACTAGTCTAAAGGTGGCTTCACATACTCCTCTCCGCCCCTCCGCTTTGATTGGGCGGCCGCTTAGTGACGTCGCGGTGACGCCGAACACACTTCTCCCTTGAGGGAGGGATTGTTCTGCAGTCACAGCGACGTCGCAGAGCAGGTATGTGCGTGTGACGCTATTGTAGCGATAATGTTCGCTACGGCAGCGATAACCACATATCGTTACAACGACCGGGGCGGGTGCTATCGCGTTCGACATCGGTAGCAATTGCTAGCGATGTCGTAGCGTGTAAAGTGGCTCTTAGTGATGTGTGTGGATTTCATTTGGAATTTTTGAAGACAACTTTGGAGATTGAATGTTCCGTGGTTTAGTAGAAAACCTATAGAAAACTATACAGAATAATTTCCTTGCAAAAAAATAAAATGCTAAGTTTAAAAACAGACAAATTACCTCTAAGCAGAAAGGTCTGCTCTTTTTATTACAGAAACCCTCATCAGGAGATACAGTGGAAGACACAGATCAGAGTCTGGAGGATCTCATGGCCCAAATGAAAAGCCTGTAACATTCGTTGTCTCGTCCCTTCACCGTGAGGCTGACTGTTGACGTTCCCATGTGTCCTCGTGTAATGCATTAGTATATTTCTTTGCTCTACTGACATCAGACAGTTAGTCCGGTCTTCTTACACTGTACTAATAAATTTCTCAGCGCATTATTTAAGTATATTTAGTCTCTTACCTTTATTATTTATATGTGCTAATGGAAATGATTAAACTGGATTTTCAATTAATTGGTTTCCAAGTGGAAAAGTTGTTCAAGAAGCATTTTTTTAGAATTTGCTTTTTCTAATTATTACAAATTGTAGTGAACGCTTTACTAACCTTTTATTTTTAAAGCCTATCCATAGAATAGGTGATGAATGTAGGATTGCCGGGCCCAAACCCTCCTTTTCTTTATCGTTCCTATGGGAGACCCAGACCATGGGTGTTTAGCTTCTGCCTCCGGAGGACACACAAAGTACTACACTCAAAAGTGTAGCTCCTCCCTCTGAGCTTATACACCCCCTGGAGAACCAGATCTAGCCAGTTCATCGCTTTGTGTTCAGGAGGCATATATCCACACATGCATTCTCATCTGATTTGTTTGATTTTTGGAAAGAGTTTGAAGAAAAGCGGGTCCAAGTCTGGACTCCCGGCATGTCCCTTCTCACCCCACTGTGTCGGCGGTGTTGTTAAGGTTGATTTCCAAGGCTGGAGCCTTACATGCCGCGCTCCTTCACCATCCCTCCTGGGCTCTGGCTTGAAGTGGGAGCCAGCACGATCTCCATGCCTGGCAGGAGTCCGGTCTCCATCCACAGCCCCTTGAGGATCCTGTTGAACCAGAGCACTCATCCCCAGGGACCTGGCCCTGCGTCTCAGCAGCTAAGTACCTGAGACGTTTATGTGTTGGGGGTCCCGGTTCTTTATTGTATGGGGAGAGTATGCTGTATATGATTATTTTGCCTTTTCCGGCGGGTTCTCTAGCTGGTGCCTGCTTGTCGGCCTCGCCGCTTAAATTTAGGCCCCGGCTTCGCCGGAGGCCTAGTTTCGTTTTCCTGCCCTCGCATGTCACTCATGCAGAGGGACAGGCTCGGCTCCTCCCGGCGGCCGTTCTACACAGGGGAGGGACACTCCCCATTGCTGGGGCGTCCCTCCTCCCCTGCAGGTCTCTATAGCCCTCCAGTTCCCGCTCTCCTATAGGAACGCCGCCTAGTCCCGCCCCCTCTCCTCGCTCCGGCGGCCATTTCTCACGCAGAGTTCACTCTGCTCTGGGACATTCTGCACTCTGCATCTCTGCTGAGGTGCTGTGCACTGGGGGACCGGGCTTCGGTATCTGGAGGGCACACAACACCGCGCCCAGCGGTCTGGTAAGCCACAGCCGGTCTCCGGTTGTGGACCTCTGTATATTCTCCCTGGGGTTCATTCTCTGAAAGCCCCCACTCCAGCAGCATGTCTCACACAAGGAGCAAGGCTCCAAAGCTTTATTCCGTATGCACTGCATGTAAGCTCCTGCTGCCTGAGCCGAGCACTTATCCACACTGTGATGGTTGCTCTAACTTTGCGGTGCCACAGCCTGGAGTCTCACCCCCAGTGGTCTCTCAGGCTGCTGCTGCACCTGTGGCTGAACCCCCGGCCTGGGTAGAGTCCTTTTCTAGGTCCATATCCCAGTCATTTGCTGAGTCCATGGGACTTTTGTCCAGGACTTTGATGAATATGCATCAGCCCTCCTCACAGGGTGCCTCTAATACTCTTGACAGAGGATTCCTATCCTCTGACCTCCGTCCATTAGAGCTCACAGAGGATTCATCATCAGGTCCCAGACCCCGTCCTTCTAAGAGAAGGCGCAGGGTTTCCTCCCCCTCCTCATCCCACGGCTCTGTCTCAAGAGCTGACTCGAAAGATGAGGAGGATGCCCTCACGGGTGGCTCGGAGGCTATGTATCCCATCGATTTCTCTGACTGTGACTCAGATCTTAGTGACTTGATTGCTTCTATTAATTCTGTGCCGGATCTCAATCCGCCAGTCTCAGAGGAGCAACCCTCTTTGGCAGAAAAACATCAGTTTACCTCGCCTAAGAGAGTGAAGAGTGTGTTCTTTAACCACTCCAGTTTTCAGACCGCTGTGACCAAGCCCAGGGCCTGCCCTGACAAACGCTTTCCAAAGCGTGGTTCTGATGATCGGTTTCCATTTCCACCTGAGGTGGTCAAGGAGTGGTCTCACTCCCCAAAGGTAGACCCTCCGGTGTCTAGGCTCTCAGCCCGGACCGTTGTGTCGGTGGCTGACTGCACCTCACTTAAGGATTCCACTGACCGTCAGATTGACCTTTTGGCCAAATCTGTGTATGAAGCTGCGGGGGCCGCGTTTTCCCCGACTTTTGCAGCAGTGTGGGCTCTCAAAGCCATCTCTGCTTCTCTGGAGGAGATGCATTCCCTCACCAAGGAATCTATGCCTGAGATGGTTACCTTAACCTCTCAGGCTTCAGCTTTTTCATCTTATGCCGTGTCTGCAATGCTAGAGGCTGCTCACCGCACGGCGGTGGCTTCAGCTAATTCTCTTGTTATCCGCAGGATTTTGTGGCTTCGAGATTGGAAGGCAGATTCTTCTTCCAAGAAGTTTCTTGCTGGGCTCCCTTTTGCTGGTTCACGGCTGTTTGGTGAACAGCTGGATGAAATCATTAAGGAAGCTACTGGCAGGAAGAGTACTTCCATGCCACAAACCAAGACTAGGAAACCCGCCCAGGGTAGGAATCAATCAAGGTTTCGTTCCTTTCGTTCCTCCAACTGGTCATCCTCTAAGCCTTCCGCCTCGTCCGCTAACTCAGCTAAGGATCAGAAATCCAACTGGCGCACAAAAACGCGTCCGCAGGAGGTTCTGCCACTAAGGCAGCCTCCTCATGACTCTCGGCCCGCTCCAGCCACGTCCTCAGTCGGTGGCAGGCTCTCCCACTTTGGCGACGCTTGGTTAAAGCAAGTCTCCGATCAGTGGGTGAGACATCATATCTCACGGCTACAGGATAGAATTCTCTTCCAGCCCGCCAAACAGATTTTTTTTCTCTCACTCCCCCCTTCTCCAAGGCCGCCGCCTTCTCACAGGCCGTGGCATCCTTGCAGGCAAACGGTGTGATTGTACCAGTTCCTGCTCGAACGGTTCAGAGGTTTTTACTCAAACCTCTTCCTAGTTCCAAAAAAGGACGGTACCTTCCGGCCCATCCTGGATCTCAAGCTTCTCAACAAGCATGTCCGGGTGCGGCATTTTCGCATGGAGTCTCTGCGATCAGTCATTGCCTCTATGACCCAAGGGGATTTCCTGGCGTCCTTCGACATCAGAGATGCCTATCTACATGTGCCAATCGCAGTGTCACACCAGCGTTGGTTACGTTTTGCGATAGGAGAGGATCATTTCCAATTCGTGGCTCTCCCCTTCGGGTTAGCCACGGCCCCTCAGGTATTCACCAAGGTCATGGCGGCAGTGATTGCGGTCCTGCACCTCCAGGGGCCGGCTTCCTTATCTGGACGACCTTCTGGTCAAGGCTCCATCCAGCGCAGACTGTCAGCGGAGTGTCTCGCTCATTCTCGCCACTCTAGCCCAATTCGGGTGGCTTGTCAATCTTCCCAAGTCTACCCTGACTCCGACCCAGAGTCTCACGTACCTAGGGATGCAGTTCGAGACTTTGCCGGCACTTGTGAAGTTGCCCTTAGTCAAACAGCAGTCTCTTCGGCTAGCGGTGCGCTCTCTGCTGCGGCCCCGCCGTTATACCCTCAGGCGCCTGATGCAGGTGCTGGGTCAAATGGTGGCGTCCATGGAGGCGGTTCCCTTTGCCCAGTTCCATCTGCGCCCCCTGCAGCTGGACATTCTCCGCTGTTGGGGCAAGCTGCCTTCCTCCTTACACAGGTTAGTGGCTCTGTCGCCACGGACCAGGAGCTCTCTTCAGTGGTGGCTTCGACTCCTCTCCCTGTCCCAAGGGCGCTCCTTTCTGACTCCGTCCTGGGTGATTCTCACCACGGATGCCAGCCTATCCGGCTGGGGAGCGGTATATCTCCACCACAGGGCACAGGGCACTTTGGACTCCGTCTGAGTCAGCCCTTTCAATCAATGTGATGGAAACCAGAGCTGTGCTTCTAGCTCTCCTAGCCTTTCACCACCTGTTGGCGGGCAGGCACATTCGAGTCCAGTCACACAACGCGACAGCGGTTGCCTACATCAATCACCAAGGCGTGACACGCAGCCGCCTGGCAGTGTTGGAGGTCCAACGCATTCTTCAATGGGCGGAGGACTCCAAGTCCACCATATCCGCAGTCCACATCCCAGGCGTAGAAAACTGGGAGGCAGATTATCTCAGCCGTCAATCAGTGGACGGTGGCGAGTGGTCCCTGCACCCGGCAGTGTTTGTCAATCTGCCGCAAGTGGGGCACTCCGGACGTGGACCTAATGGCATCCCGTCACAACAACAAGGTTCCGGTTTACGTGGCTCGCTCCCACGATCCTCAGGCCTTCGCCGCGGACGCTCTGGTTCAAGACTGGTCCCAGTTTCGTCTGTCCTACGCGTTTCCCCCTCTAGCTCTCTTGCCCAGAGTCCTGCGCAAGATCAGAATGGAGGGCCGTCGAGTCATCCTCATTGCACCGGACTGGCCCAGGCGAGCTTGGTATCCGGACCTGCTCCAACTGTCCGCAGAGATGCCGTGGCATCTTCCGGATCGTCCAGACCTACTCTCGCAAGGTCCGTTTTTTCCACCTGAATTCTGCGGCACTCAATTTGACGGCGTGGCTCTTGAGTCCTGGATTTTGACGGCTTCTGGTATTCCTCCTGAAGTCAGCTCCACTATGACTCGGGCCCGTAAGTCTTCCTCCGTCAAGATCTATCACAGGACTTGGAAAATTTTCCTGTCCTGGTGTCGCTCTTCCGGCCATCCTCCTTGGCCATTCTCGTTGCCGACTCTTCTGTCTTTTTTACAGTCCTGTCTGCAGCTAGGACTGTCCCTCAACTCTCTCAAGGGACAAGTCTCAGCTCTATCAGTGCTGTTCCAGCGGCGTCTCGCCCGGCTGGCTCAGGTCCGCACCTTCATGCAAGGCGCGTCTCACATCATTCCGCCGTATTGGCGGTCCTTGGATCCCTGGGACCTTAACTTGGTCCTCACGTATTGCAGAAACCCCCTTTTGAGCCCATTAGGGAGGTTTCTTTGTATCGTCTTTCTCAAAGGATGGCCTTTCTAGTTGCCATAACTTCTCTCAGGAGAGTCTCTGATTTGGCTGCGCTCTCCTCGGAGTCACCTTTTTTGGTTTTTCACCAAGACAAGGTAGTTCTCCGTCCGACTCCGGACTTTCTTCCTAAGGTGGTCTCTCCCTTCCACCTTAACCAGGACATTTCCTTGCCTTCCTTCTGTCCGGCCCCTGTTCATCGCTTTGAGAAAGCGCTGCATTCTCTAGATCTGGTGCGTGCTCTCCGGATTTATGTGTCTCGCACCGCTGCGCTTAGGCGGTGCACCTCTCAAGCTTTTCAAAGCACACTCGACCAGAGCTGTCGGTGCCTCTTGGGCCTTTTAGGCACCAGGCTACGGCTCAACAAGTCTGTCAGGCTGCCACTTAGACTAGCCTGCATACCTTTTCGAAGCACTACCAAGTGCATGCTCATGCTTCGGCAGATGCGAGCTTGGGCAGACGCATCCTTCAGGCGGCTGTCGCCCACTTGTGAAGTTAGGCTCCGCCTACTTCTTAGTTTTTTCTGTTTATTCCCACCCAGGGACAGTTTTGGAACGTCCCATGGTCTGGGTCTCCCATAGGAACGATAAAGAAAAAGAGAATTTTGTTTACTTACTGTAAATTCTTTTTCTTATAGTTCCGTATTGGGAGACCCAGCTCCCTCCCTGTTGCCTGTTGGCAATTTTCTTGTTCCGTGTGTTATCACCGGCTGTTGTCGTGGACAGTCTCCGGTTGTTCCGGTTCTTGCTCGGTTCTACTTGTGGGTGGCTATTCTCCTTCAGCTTTTGCACTAAACTGGATTAGGACTGGCTCTCCAGGGGGTGTATAAGCTCAGAGGGAGGAGCTACACTTTTAAGTGTAGTACTTTGTGTGTCCTCCGGAGGCAGAAGCTAAACACCCATGGTCTGGGTCTCCCAATACGGAACTATAAGAAAAAGAATTTACGGTAAGTAAACAAAATTCTCTCTTTTGAGGTTGACTAAAGCAAACAAAGCAGAAATTGTCTGACATTTATACATTGTAATTGCAACGTGTCTATATAAGAAACAGCAAAATAGTGAACTGTTAAATACAAAGCACTAAGCAAATCATTACTATATTTTACAATTGATAAATAGAATCCAAGAAGCATAGAAAATGTGTGTGCTTTTACATTATCATAACATACGCTACTCAAGAACAGTCAAATCTAAAATTCAGTTTCCAGTATGTGGAGTGTTTTATTTTTTTTAAAACTGAAGTTTATTAGAATTTGTATTACATACAGAAAATGAAAAAGCATAATCCAAAACCATATTGAATCAGATAACATCTCGTTAGGTGAGGTATTCCGTGTATCCGTTAAAGGTGCTGTCCACTAAACAAGAACCCTTTCTTCGTCGCTCTATTGGGAGACCCAGACGATTGGGTGTATAGCACTGCCTCCGGAGGCCACACAAAGCAATTACACTAAAAAGTGTAAGGCCCCTCCCCTTCTGGCTATACACCCCCAGTGGGATCACTGGCTCACCAGTTTTCTGCTTTGTGCGAAGGAGGTCAGACATCCACGCATAGCTCCACTGTTTGTAGTCAGCAGTAGCTGCTGGCTATATCGGATGGAAGAAAAGAGGGCCCATATGGGGCCCCCAGCATGCTCCCTTCTCACCCGCGGTGGTGCTTGTAAGGTTGAGGTACCTATTGCTGGTACAGAGGCTGGAGCCCACATGCTGTTTTCCTTCCACATCCCCTGGGGCTCTGTGGAAGTGGGATCTTGCCGGCCCCCAAGCCCTGGGGCCGGGCTCCATCCACAGACCCATAGAACCTGCTGGATTTGGAGCGGGAGTGCCGTTCAGGGACAAGGCCCTGCAACTTTCAGGTACTCTGTGTCCCCGGCAGGCACGGACACTCTCAGGCTTGCTGAGCGTTATAGTGCGCCGGGGACAGTAGCGCTGTGCGCCGGGGTTAGGTCACTGCAGCTTTGCTGAGTGACGTTTCATGTTGGGAACTACTGCGCCGACCGCTCCTGGAGCGGCGGCGCAGCTGCGACTTGTAGTGCGCCGGGGACTTTGCGCCGACCGCGCTTTTACGGCGGCGGCGCTTCTAACTTTAGCCCCCGGCTTCTGCGGCCTAGTGCCGCTTCGTTCCCGCCCCCACCCTGTCAATCAGGGTAGGGGAGAGACGCTGCTCAATTAACAGCGCCGAGGGCTGGAGCTTTATTTACATGCTCCAGCCCTCTCACTAGGCACAGGGGGAAGCAGACTTCCCGCTCTTCGTCGGTGTACGCCCAGGGCCCGCCCCCCCTCTCCACAAGGACGCCGGCAGCCATTACACATGCGGCTGGCTGGGGAAAGGCAGCAGGCTCTGGGAGACCCAGACTAGAGGGATTTCTGGCGTCCACACACCGCTCCTAAGCGGGTGGTAAGCAGCACAGTAGTGCTGGCCCCTCTAGTGCCTCAGTGTTATATTAGTGTACTTTTTTCTTGGTACCATATATATATATATATATATATTTATATAGTGCACTGTAAGGTCGCTTCTTGGCTGGACACCCTGTACTGCTCTGAGGAGGCAGCAACATGTCATCCGCAAAACGCAAGGGTGCCAAGGCACAGGCTGTGTACACTGTTTGTACTGCATGTGGGGCTGATCTACCGGCAGGCTCCAAAGACTCACATTGTGTTCAATGTTCAATCCCAGTGGCACTTCGTCAGCCAGAGCCTAATGTGGTGGTAGCCCAGGCAGAGACGCCTGTGAACCCTGCCCCAGTGACGGGGACAGACTTTGCAGTTTTTGCTGATAAAATGTCTGTGACTATGGCAAAAATCCTGGAGACCTTGCAGTCCAGGCCAGTTGCTCAGGCCATGGACACTGCTGTGTCTATGCTCCCCGGTCCCCCTCAGTTGGAACTAATCCGTACTTCAGGGGGGTCTCAAGCATCACAGGCTGAAGTCTCTGACTCAGATGACAGTCCCAGGCAGCCTAAGCGAGCTCGCTGGGAAAGACCCTCCACGTCCTCACACTGTTCAGGGTCTCAGCGACAAGAGTCTCTCTGTGATGAGACTGAGGAAGGTGACCAGGATTCTAATCCTGAGGCCCCTCTCAATCTGGATGCCCCTGATGGTGACGCCATGGTTAATGACCTTATATCGGCAATTAATAGGCTGTTGGATATTTCTCCCCCAGCCCCTTCTGCAGAGGAGGCAGCTGCACAGCAGGAGAAGTTCCATTTCCTATATCCCAAGCGTAAATTAAGTGCTTTTTTGGACCACTCTGATTTCAGAGAATCGATCCAGAAACACGACGCTCATCCAGACAAGCGTTTCTCTAAACGTTCTAAGGATACCCGTTATCCTTTTCCCTCTGAGGTAGCTAAACGCTGGACCCAGTGTCCAAAGGTGGATCCCCCAATTTCCAAGCTTGCGGCTAGATCCATAGTCGCAGTAGAGGATGGCGCTTCACTTAAAGATGCCAACGACAGACAGATGGACCTTTGGTTGAAATCTGTCTATGAATCTATCGGCGCGTCGTTTGCTCCAGCATTCGCGGCCGTGTGGGCACTCCAAGCTATTTCAGCTGGTTTAGCACAGGTGGATGCTTTCATACATCCAGCAGTGCCGCAAGTGGCGTCCCTAACTTCGCAAATGTCTGCGTTTGCGACCTATGCTATCAATGCTGTCCTAGAATCTACGAGCCGTACCGCTATGGCGTCCGCCAATTCTGTGGTTTTGCGCAGAGCCTTGTGGTTAAAGGACTGGAAAGCAGATGCTGGTTCCAAAAAATGCTTAACCAGCTTGCCATTATCTAGAGACAGACTGTTTGGTGAGCCATTGGCTGAAATCATAAAACAGTCTAAGGGTAAGGACTCTTCCTTACCACAGCCCAGAGCAAGTAAACCTCAACAGAAAAAGTGGCAGTCGAGGTTTCGGTCCTTTCGTGGCTCGGGCAAGGCCCAATTCTCCTCGTCCAAAAGGACTCAGAAAGAACAAGGGAACTCAGATTCCTGGCGGGCTCACTCACGCCCCAGGAAAGCAAATGGAGGAACCGCTTCCAAAGCGGCTACCTCATGACTTTCGGCCTCCTCCCTCCGCATCCTCGGTCGGTGGCAGGCTCTCCCGCTTTTGCGACATTTGGCTGTCTCAGGTCAAAGACCGGTGGGTAACAGACATTCTGTCTCGCGGGTACAGAATCGAGTTCAGTTCTCGGCCTCCACTTCGGTTCTTCAGAACCTCCCCACACCCCAACCGAGCAGATGCCCTGCTGCAGGCGGTGGACTCTCTAAGAGCAGAAGGAGTCGTGATCCCTGTCCCCCCTCTCGAACGGGGGCGAGGATTTTACTCCAATCTCTTTGTGGTTCCAAAAAAGGACGGCTCCTTCCGTCCTGTTCTGGACCTAAAACTACTCAACAAGCATGTGAACGCCAGGCGGTTCCGGATGGAATCCCTCCGCTCAGTCATTGCCTCTATGTCTCAAGGAGATTTCCTAGCATCAATAGACATCAAGGATGCTTATCTCCACGTGCCGATTGCTACAGAGCACCAATGCTTCCTACGCTTCGTGATAGGAGACGACCATCTTCAGTTCGTAGCTCTGCCATTTGGTCTGGCGACAGCCCCTCGGGTGTTCACCAAGGTCATGGCGGCAGTGGTAGCAGTCTTGCACTCTCAGGGACACTCTGTGATCCCTTACTTGGACGATCTACTGGTCAAGGCACCCTCTCAAGAGGCATGCCGACTCAGCCTAAATGTTGCACTGGAGACTCTCCAGGCGTTCGGGTGGATCATCAACTTCCCAAAGTCAAATCTGTCACCGGCCCAATCACTAACGTATCTTGGCATGGAGTTTCATACTCTCTCAGCGATAGTGAAACTTCCGCTGGACAAGCAGCGGTCTCTACAGACTGGGGTGCAGGCTCTCCTTCAAAGTCAGCCGCACTCCTTAAGACGCCTCATGCACTTCCTCGGGAAGATGGTGGCGGCAATAGAGGCGGTTCCGTTTGCGCAGTTTCATCTGCGTCCACTTCAATGGGACATTCTCCGCCAATGGGACGGGAAGTCAACATCCCTGGACAGGAAGGTCTCCCTTTCCCAGACGGCCAAAGACTCTCTGCAGTGGTGGCTTCTTCCCACCTCATTATCACAGGGAAGATCCTTCCTACCACCGTCTTGGGCGGTGGTCACGACAGATGCGAGTCTGTCAGGGTGGGGAGCAGTCTTTCTCCACCACAGGGCTCAGGGTACGTGGTCTCAGCAGGAGTCCACCCTTCCGATCAATGTTCTGGAAATCAGAGCAGTGTATCTTGCCCTACTAGCCTTCCAGCAGTGGCTGGAAGGAAGGCAGATCCGAATTCAGTCGGACAACTCCACAGCGGTGGCATACATCAACCACCAAGGGGGGACACGCAGTCGGCAAGCCTTCCAGGAAGTCCGGAGGATTCTGATGTGGGTGGAAGCCACAGCCTCCACCATATCCGCGGTTCACATCCCCGGCGTAGAAAACTGGGAAGCAGACTTCCTCAGTCGCCAGGGCATGGACGCAGGGGAATGGTCCCTTCACCCAGACGTGTTTCAGGAAATCTGTCGCCGCTGGGGGGTGCCGGACGTCGACCTAATGGCGTCACGGCACAACAACAAGGTCCCAACCTTCATGGCACGGTCTCGCGATCAAAGAGCGCTGGCGGCAGACGCCCTAGTGCAAGATTGGTCGCAGTTCCGGCTCCCTTATGTGTTTCCACCTCTGGCACTCCTGCCCAGAGTGCTACGCAAAATCAGATCCGATTGCAGCCGCGTCATACTTGTCGCCCCAGACTGGCCGAGGAGGGCGTGGTATCCGGATCTGTGGCAGCTCACGGTCGGCCAACCGTGGGCACTCCCAGACCGACCAGACTTACTGTCCCAAGGGCCGTTTTTCCATCGGAATTCTGCGGCCCTGAACCTGACTGTGTGGCCATTGAGTCCTGGATCCTAACGTCTTCAGGATTGTCCCAAGGGGTCGTTGCCACCATGAGACAGGCTAGGAAGCCCACGTCTGCTAAGATCTACCACAGAACGTGGAGGATATTTTTATCCTGGTGCTCTGCTCAGGGAGTGTCTCCCTGGCCATTTGCATTGCCTACCTTTCTTTCTTTCCTGCAATCTGGGTTAGAAAAAGGTTTGTCGCTCTGCTCCCTTAAAGGTCAGGTCTCGGCGCTATCCGTCTTTTTTCAGAGGCGTTTGGCACGCCTTCCTAAGGTGCGCACGTTCCTACAGGGGGTTTGCCATATCGTACCCCCGTACAAGCGGCCGTTAGATCCATGGGATCTGAACAGGGTACTAGTTGCCCTCCAGAAGCCGCCTTTCGAGCCTCTGAAGGAGGTTTCACTTTCTAGACTATCACAGAAAGTGGCTTTTCTGGTAGCGATCACATCTCTTCGGAGAGTGTCTGAGCTGGCAGCACTATCATCCAAGGCTCCCTTCCTGGTCTTCCACCAGGACAAGGTTGTGCTGCGTCCTATTCAGGAGTTTCTCCCGAAGGTGGTATCCTCTTTTCATCTTAATCAGGATATCTCTTTGCCTTCGTTTTGTCCTCATGCAGTTCATCGGTATGAGAAGGATTTACATTTGTTAGATCTGGTGAGAGCACTCAGAATCTACATTTCCCGCATGGCGCCCTTGCGCCGTTCGGATGCACTCTTTGTCCTTGTCGCTGGTAAGCGCAAAGGGTAGCAGGCTTCTAAAGCCACCCTGGCTCGATGGATCAAAGAACCAATTCTTGAAGCCTACCGTTCTGCTGGGCTTCCGGTTCCATCAGGGCTGAAGGCCCATTCTACCAGAGCCGTGGGTGCATCCTGGGCATTACGACACCAGGCTACGGCTCAACAGGTGTGCCAGGCAGCTACCTGGTCGAGTCTGCACACTTTCACCAAACATTATCAGGTGCATACCTATGCTTCGGCGGACGCCAGCCTAGGTAGAAGAGTCCTGCAGGCGGCAGTTGCCTCCCCGTAGGGGAGGGCTGTCTTTGCAGCTCTAACATGAGGTATTTCTTTACCCACCCAGGGACTGCTTTTGGACGTCCCAATCGTCTGGGTCTCCCAATAGAGCGACGAAGAAGAAGGGAATTTTGTTACTTACCGTAAATTCCTTTTCTTCTAGCTCTTATTGGGAGACCCAGCACCCGCCCTGTTGTCCTTCGGGATTGTTGGTTTGTTTGCGGGTACACATGTTGTTCATGTTGAACGGTTTTCAGTTCTCCGATGTTACTCGGAGAGAATTTGTTTAAACCAGTTATTGGCTTTCCTCCTTCTTGCTTTTGCACTAAAACTGGTGAGCCAGTGATCCCACTGGGGGTGTATAGCCAGAAGGGGAGGGGCCTTACACTTTTTAGTGTAATTGCTTTGTGTGGCCTCCGGAGGCAGTGCTATACACCCAATCGTCTGGGTCTCCCAATAAGAGCTAGAAGAAAAGGAATTTACGGTAAGTAACAAAATTCCCTTCTTCTCACTCCCCTTGTTCGTCACCTGTAAAAATAAAGAAGCCTATATTTACCTCCATGCAGTTCCAGTGATGTCTAAAGCCATGATCCAGGGCCCACGTGACATTGACACGTGGGCCCCACGATCAATCAGCACCAGCCTCCTCCTACCCGCTTCGAGATGTTTGAACAGGAAGTCAGCGCAGCGCTCACATCCTGCTTAAATGTCCAAAAGCGGGGAGACAGATGCCGGGCGATGATTGATCGTGGGGACCACGTGTCAAAACAATGTCACGTGGGCCCTGGATCATGGCTTTAGACATCACTGGAACTACATGGAGGTAAATATAGGCTTCTTTATTTTTACAGGGGACGAACAAGGGGAATGAGAAGAGGTTGTCCAAGTAGTGGACAACCCCTTTTAATTGTTTAGAATTAATAAACCAACTAATACATGTTCAGGACAAGACATTGACACATGAGGGTGGAGACAAGGTTAAATAGCAAGAACTCCCAAGAATTATTTACGGTCCTAATAATCTCTTATAGCCTAATATGTATCGCAAGGAGACCAGGTAGCCTCAAAACATTCTAATGTATTATTAAATAAACTGAAAGATATTCCATTTTTTATTACTTCCTGCACTTGAAGTTGGAGTCAGTTAAGTGACTGGGGTGTACTGACATCCATCCATATGCTATCAAACATCTAGCAGCTATGTACAGTCATATGTAAAGTTTGGGCACCCCTATTAATTTTAACCTTTTTTTTTTTTTTTTTTTTTTTTTTATAACAATTTGGGTTTTTGCAACAGCTATTTCAGTTTCATATATCTAATAACTGATGGACTGAGTAATATTTCTGGATTGAAATGAGGTTTATTGTACTAACAGAAAATGTGCAATCTGCATTTAAACAAAATTTGACTGGTGCAAAAGTATGGGCACCCTTATCAATTTCTTGATTTGAACAAGTTGAACACTCCTAACTACTTTTTACTGACTTACTGAAGCACTAAATTGGTTTTCTAACCTAATTGAGCTTTGAACTTCATAGGCAGGTGTATCCAATCATGAGAAAAGGTTTTTAAGGTGGCCACTTGCAAGTTGTTCTATTTGAATCTCCTATGAAGAGTGGCATCATGGGCTCCTCAAAACAACTCTCAAATGATCTGAAAACAAAGATTATTCAACAGAGTTGTTCAGGGGAAGGATACAAAAAGTTGTCTCAGAGATTTAAACTGTCAGTTTCCACTGTGAGGAACATAGTAAGGAAATGGAAGAACACACTTGTTAAGCCCAGAAGTGGCAGGCCAAGAAAAATATCAGAAAATCAGAGAAGAAGAATGGTGAGAACAGTCAAGGACAATCCACAGACCATCTTCAAAGACCTGCAGCATCATCTTGCTGCAGATGGTGTCAATGTGCATCGGTCAACAATACAGCGCACTTGGCACAAGGAGAAGCTGTATGGGAGAGTGATGCGAAAGAAGCAGTTTCTGCAAGCACGCCACAAACAGAGTCGCCGGAGGTATGCAAAAGCACATTTGGACAAGCCAGTTACATTTTGGAAGAAGGTCCTGTGGACTGATGAAACAAAGATTGAGTTGTTTGCTCATACAAAAAGGCGTTATGCATGGAGGGAAAAAACACGGCATTCCAAAAAAAGCACTTGCTACCCACCGTAAAATTTGGTGGAGGTTCCATCATGCTTTGAGGCTGTGTGGCCAATCCCGGCACCGGGAATCTTGTTAAAGTTGAGGGTCGCATGGATTCAACTCAGTATTAGCAGATTCTTGACAATAATGTGCAAGAATCAGTGACTAAGTTGAAGTTACGCAGGGGATGGATATTTCAGCAAGACAATGATCTAAAACACCGCTCCAAATCTACTCAGGCCTTCATGCAGAGGAACAATTACAATGTTCTGGAATGGCCATCCCAGTCCCCAGACCTGAATAGCATTGAAAATCTGTGGGATGATTTGAAGCGTGCTGTTCATGCTCGGCGACCATCAAACTTAACTCAACTGGAATGGTTTTGTAAACAGGAATGGTCAAATATACCTTCATCCAGGAACTCATTAAAAGCTACAGGAAGCAACTAGAGGCTGTGATTTTTGCAAAGGAGGATCTACAAAATATTAATGTCACTTTTATGTTGAGGTGCCCATACTTTTGCAGCAAATTTTGTTTAAATGCAGATTGCACATTTTCTGTTAGCACAATAAACCTCATTTCAATCCAGAAATATTACGCAGTCCATCAGTTATTAGATATATGAAACTGAAATAGCTGCTGCAAAAACCCAAATTGTTATAAAGAAAAAAAGTTAACATTAATAGGGATGCCCACACTTTTTTTCATATGACTGTATATGAAACAGTTGTAAAAAGGGAATATTAAGTAGGCATAATTTGGGGTCTAACGGTAGCTGGAGATTATTTACCACACAGATAAGGGACCAAACGTTCTCCCAGAGGCTTTGGATGTTGGGGCATGTTAAAAACTAAGTGTGGCAAGTCACCTCCTATCAGCCCACATCTCCAGAACTGCCCGGAATTGCGGGGTTCAGTTTGTGCAGGAGAGAGGGGGCATGGTTCCAAAACATGAGTAGCTTATATTAGTTTTATTTGTGGACAAAATACAAGGATGTTTTGTACGAATTTTTCCCAAATCTGTTGCGAGACACAAGGTAGACTCTTCTCTACGAAACCCTCCTACTTGCTCATGTAGGTATGTTTTGGGTGATCAATCAGTATTCGATAGATGTTTGATATACGACCCTTAGTGGAGACAACAGTCTTGCACAATCTTTCAGAATGAGCGGGAAGGGAAACTTTGAAGGAGGAAAAACGGGAGTGCATAAAATTGTCTAATTTGTAGATATCAGTAATGTGAGTTGGCCAGAAGGTTGTACCTAGTGGATATGCTAACAAAAGGTAATAAGATCCTGCAATGGGTATCCACTGTCTGCTAAACAATAAAGATGTTTGTTCGAACATAGTCTAAGTGACTATATGACTAAATTATCAGGTAACCTAGGATTATATATAAATGAGGTCAGGGTGGAGTGTTCAGAGGTAAGATTTGTGGTTTATTGGGACCAGCCATATACTCTCCACTTCCATCCACCTTGAAAAAACTCTGGGATTGGTACAAGCTGGTATATAACACAGATGAGCTGTTGAATAGTTTTTAGCTATATCAGAAACTCTCAGTCCACCTATGTTTGCCGGCAAGTAGAACCTGTTTTTTTTAATCCTATGTCTTTTGTAGGCCCAAATAAATTGCAGGATAAAAGATTGAACATTGCATAGCTCCTTATATGGGACACACACTAGAAGGGTCTCTAACAGGTGAAAACGTTTCGGAAGAATGGTCATTTTGGATTGGCGAGATTCTTCCAAACAAGGACAGCAGGAGGTTGTTTAGCTTAGTTAGTAGTCTTTTCAATTAAATAAGTAGAGATAGTTGTGTTGGTACTAGTAATAGGTCCGATGCCATCGCATCAGGAGTGTGGTGAAATGAACATCTGTCTATGCTTAGTGGTGCTGACAGGAGCAATGGACATGTGTCACACTGTTTGCGCTTTCCAACATATCTTTTGTGTATTGTATGTGTTGCGTTATTTTAAGTCTTTCACCCCTGGGCATTGTCTCTTCCTTGTTGTGTGCTGTATATTGGTATATGGTGTTGTGTTTCTTGAGCTGTGCTATGTGTACGTGTCATCTGTGTATGTGTCTGTATATGGCTGTACGCTGTGTATAAGTGTCGTCTGTCTACATGTGTATGTGTGTATATGACTGTACGCTGTGTGTACGTGTCGTCTATGTACGTGTGTGTATGTATATGACTACACTATGTACGTGTCGTCTGTGTACGTGTATGTGTGTGTATGTGGCTGTACGCTATGTACATGTCGTGTGTGTGTGTGTGTATGTATATATATATAATATATATATATATATATATTATATGGCTGTACGCGGTGTGTACGTGTCATCTGTACGTGTCTGTATATGGCGGTACTCTGTATGTGTTGTCTGTGTACGTGTGTGTATATGGTTGTACGCTGTGTGTACGTGTATATGGCTGTACACTCTCTCTCTGTCTCTCTCTCTCTCTTCCCTTCTCTCTTCCCTTCTTCTTCCCAGAAAACACGGGTCTTTTAAATTAAAAAGATGTTCTATATTTACCTGTATCCAGCACTGCTGTCTTCGGCTCTGCTGCCTCCCGCTCCTGACCGCCTCTCATTATACTCACTGAATATTCACTGCACTGAAGAGCTGGAAGCAGGAGCAGCGCTGGGGACCGCATTGCTAGGGACAGGTGAGCGTGTGTGTGTTCAGTGTATACATGCATTGCGTGTGTGAGAAGAGCGGTAAAGTCACTGCTACTTACGCACACACAGTTCGTGCCCGGAAGCTGTGGTGACATGGATGTCACTTGCACAGGCGCAGTTCAAACTGCGCCTACGCAACTGACAGTGCCGCGGTACATTTCAGAATAGGGTTATAGACACAACTGGCAGTTATGTATGTAGATATCAACAATATCCCATAATATGTTACAAAGGTGTCTTTCCACCAACAGTTCTAATTTCCTTTAGGTCACGATGTATAAACTGTAGCCAACGGTTCTCTACATAGAGCAAAAGGAAGGGGGGATAAAGGGTACCCCTGGCGTGTGCCCTTATGGATTTGAAAAGCCTGGGATAATGCATGGGGGAATTTGACCGAAACTAAAGGGTAAAAGAAAAGGCCCCTCAAGGCCGTAATGAATAAGCCTGAGAGTCCAAATTGTTTTCAAGGTTTTAAAATGAATGGTCACCCTAGCTGATTAAAGGCTTTCTCCGAGTCTAAGCTGAGGAGGAGTGCTATGTCGTCCGTTGTTACCACCTCTATGAGGTCTATTATTTTACTTGTATTGGCTCCTCCCTGCCTGCCTAACACAAATTCCACCTGGTCCTCATGGACAAAGTGAGGAAGTAAAGCAGATAAACGTAATGCTTTTGTTTTAGTGATGGTTTTAAAGTGAACCTGTCATCATAAATTTAGCTATAAAGCTAAACGTTTCCCCCTCTGCAGCTCCTGGGCTGCATTCTAGGAAGCTTCCTATAGTTTTTGTGGCCCCTTTTATACCAAAATAAACAAACACTTTATAAACTTGTACCTTTTCTTATGCAAATTTCGTAAATCTTCCATGGGGGCGGGCTGCCTGGGGTCCGTTGCTGTCCTCCTGCCGATTTACGCCGCCCTCGAACGCTGAATTTCAAAGCTCAGGACGCCACCCCTGGGTGCCCGTGGTCCCGCGCATGCGCTGTTCCACTGTAGCGGTGCCGTGCACTGTGTGCACGTGTGACCGCTGGTGACGCTTTGCGTCGCTGTGAGTGTCATGCTCTCCTGCTCCGTCCGCTCCTCCCATCTATTTCCTGTTGCTGAGCAGGATGGGAAGGAGGTGACGTCCGGTCATCGGGCCAGCGAGCGCTTGCGCATAACGCTGGAGTAATAGGGGAAAGTGTGGTCACGAGGTTATGGGCGGCACTTGCTGATGACACTTACAGCGCCGCCCATAACCTCGTGCCCACGCAAAGCGGCACCAGCGGTCACACGTGCACACAGTGCACGGCACCGCTACAGTGGAACAGCGCATGCGCGGGACCACGGGCACCCAGGGGCGGCGTCCTGAGCTTTGAAATTCAGCGTTCGGGGGCGGCGTAAATCTGCTGGAGGACAGCAACTGACCCCAGGCAGCCCGCCCCCATGGAACATTTACGAAATTTGCATAAGAAAAGGTACAAGTTTATAAAGTGTTTATTTTGGTATAAAAGGGGCCACAAGAACTATAGGAAGCTTTCTAGAATGCAGCCCAGGAGCTGCAGAGGGGGAAACTTTTAGCTTTATAGCTAAATTTCTGATGATAGGTTCCCTTTAAGGTCCGCATTGAGTAAGGCTATGGGCCTGTAATTGACACTTTCTAGACGATCTTTTTCCAGTTTTGGGATTAGGGTAATGTATCAGTGCACCATTGCTGTGGGAATTGGCAAGCCTGTAAGGAAATCATTAAATAGTGTTACTAAGCAACGGCTTAAGTAGTGGTTTAAATGTCTTATAATATAAGCGAGCCAGACCGTCCGGACCAGGGCATTTACCATTGAAGAGTAACTTAAGCACTTCATCTATTTCCTCTTGAGTGATTTCTTTAAGAGAGGTTACAGCCTCCTCAGTTCCTCTTGAGTGATTTCTTTAAGAGAGGTTACAGCCTCCTCAGTAAGGGTGGGCAGCCTACATTGTTGGAGAAACGAGAAAACCATTTCCCTCCTCTCCTCTGGACTGGCTGTGAGAACATCTGGGAGGGAGTATAGTTCAGGTCATGGAAGATCTTTGCGATTTTGGTAGGGTCATAGAGGACAGTTCCTATATTGTCTTTGAGTGCATATATAGAAGATTTCCCCCTATCCTCCCTGAGTTGCCTTTCTAAAAGAGAGTGGAATTTATTTTCTTTATCGTACTATTTATGCCTGCCATAGAGCTATCATTTTTCCCATTTAAAATTATTAAGGTCCTGTAGCTGTGAGCAAGTCGAAACCATGTCTTTAAGAGTTATAGCCATTTTAGCTCATAGGGTCTGTGCCTATGGGACTATGTATCTGCGGATATATCCGCAAGTTTCCCGCAGCAGCTCCCCGGAATCCGCAGCTATCCATTGCTGCGGGATTCCAGCTAAATATCTGCGGAAAACCTGCAGACATTTAGGCGACTTACCTGCGGAAGTCCCGGCCTCTATCTCCATAGTGGAGGGCTAGGATTTCTGTAAGTAATTCCGCAGGAATAATTGACATGCAGTTATGTGCGTTGGCGATCAAAACGTAGCATCTGCACAAAAATGGTACCGTTAAAAACGTCAGCTCGAGACGCAAAAAATAAGCAGTCATTGAGCCATAGATCCCGAAAAATGAGAACGCTACGGGTCACGGAATATGTTGTAAAACATGCGCCACTTTTTTTTGGACAAACTTCCGATTTTTTTTTAACCCCTTATATAAAAGTAAACCTATTCATGTTTGGTGTCTACGAACTCGCACTGACCTGAGGCATCATACCCACACATCAGTTTTACCATGTAGTGAACACCGTGAATAAAATATCTCAAAAACCATAGTGCTATTGCACTTTTTTGTGCAATTTTTCAGCATTTGGAATTTTTTTGCCGTTTTCTAGTACACTATCTGGTAAAACGGATGGTTTCATTTAAAAGTACAGCTCGTTCCGCAAAAAATGAGCCCTCACATGACCATATTGACTGAAAAATAAAAAAGTTACGTCTCTCAGAAAAAGAATGGCGAAAAAAAAAACGGAAAGCGAAAAATCAGCCGGTCGTGAAGGGGTTAAAGTTTAAAATAAGCAATAAATTTTATTCACCTTCACAATTGTGTCCCACTTGTTGATTCTTCACCATAAAATTTAAATTTTTTATCTTTTGTTTGAACCCTGAAATGTGGGAGAAGGTTGAAAAAATTCAAGGGACCGAATATTTTCGCAAGGCACTGTACTTGATGGGTGGCCAACAAGGGAGAGTCTATTCATGGAGTCAGAGAAAAGAAATATAAAACTCTCCTCCAATTATCCATGTAGACGAAGTCAAGCATAAGAATTTTAAAAATGCACGATTTAGAAATGGGATTTGGAAGGTATTAGGTGCGCATATGTTGTATAGCTTAATAGGGATCTCTCCATTGGTACAATCTAGTATAATGTATATTCCCATGGAATCTGTGGTTGTAGATGAGATTTGAAAAAATCAGGTCCCCGAAATCAGCATTGCCTTGGATATAGATGTTCAGCGAAATTACAGTTCCCATTCAGGTTTAGATGGTTTTCCTGCAGGAAGGCTGTCTGCTCGTTGCGTGCATAGCTCATTGAGTGCCATATGTCTTTTAATATTGGAATTTAAACCCTTGACATTTAATGTTATATAATCTTAGCCATAATCTTGTGTGTGGTAGGGTAAAGCATAAGAAGTGTTATCTGTATTCTTAACTTGATGGCTCATATACTTAGGTCACAGGAGGCATCAGGGTGAGACAAAGCCACTACAATTATCACATGAACAAAAATATGTACACCTTCGAAAGATATTGCCCGTGGGGGAGGGAAGAAAGGGAGGATGGAAGAAGACTGCTCTCCTCCCTTTGGCAAGGGTTAAAGCAAAGATTTCTGAAACAATATTATCCAACTATAAAGTTACCCCGACCCTTTCCACTAACTCTTCCGGAGAAGGATCCAGGGACCTTCTAGCCCTCGTACGGGGTTGGTGGCAATGGACACTCTACAGTGGTATCTCGAGCATCACCATATGCACTAGTCAATAGAGAGAATGGATAGACACTACCACAGAAACACAGTTACCAGAATTCAGGCGTGGGAGCGCAGATCTTAAAAGCAGTACCCTGTCACTAACAAGGTTCTGGGGTGTAAGATCAATCATATTCATCTTAAAGGCTAAGTAATTATATAAAACCTTGCCATTCCAAGACGCTGGTGTGTTATATTGACCAGGACTCAGAAGATACCTATTTTCTTATTACATCATTCAAGGTACCTACCATTGGTTACCACTGATGGATATAGCCATGGGAGCGCCTCTTGCACTACATATCTGAGCGACAACGTGAACAAGACCCATGTAGGCTCGAAACGTTGTTTTAGTCGCTCATTTCTTTGTCGCTCCATTGGGAGACCCAGACAATTGGGTGTATAGCTTCTGCCTCCGGAGGCCACACAAAGTATTACACTTAAAAAGTGTAACCCCTCCCCTCTGCCTATACACCCTCCCGTGGATCACGGGCTCCTCAGTTTTATGCTTTGTGTGGAAGGAGGCACACATCCACTCATGCATTCTCATACTTTGTTATGTCGGTTGGAAGAAAAGAGGGCCCCCACGGGGCCCCCGGCATGTTCCCTTCTCACCCCACTACGTCGGCGGTGTTGTTAAGGTTGAAGAACCCATTGCGGGTACAGAGGCTGGAGCCACATGCCGTCTCCTTCACCATCCCTTATGCGGCTCTGGGAGAAGTGGGATCCTGAGCGGTCATCCATTTACTGGGACCGTGCTCCATCCGCAGCCCCTGTGGGAACCTGCCGGACCGGAGCCTCTTCAACCTCAGGGACCGGGCCCTGCAACTCAAAGGTACTCTGTGTCCCCATAGGGGACTGTGCAGGGAGCGCACCTTCTTCCCGGAAACCGCGGCAGCTGCTGAATTGAGGAGGCCGGTGGACTTCCGCGCCGACCGTGCCTGCTTGTCGGGCGCGGTCTCAAATTTAGTCCCCGGCTTCATCGCGGCCTAGTCGCAAAAATGCCGCCCCCGGGCCTGCCTGTCAGGGGTAAGGGCGGGATTACCGACCTGACGTCGGATGTGAGGGCTGGAGCATCCTGCATGTTTTCCTCCCCCCTCACTGATCACTGTGGGGACCCCAGATTCCCGCACTTTACTGGCGCCGCCCACGGCTCCACTCCTCCCCTGAGAGCTCCGGCAGCCATTTTTTGGCATTCTGCCGGTGGAGGATTCTCAGTGAACAGCTCTGCAGCTCCGGGGGATCCAAGGCAGGGAATCTGGAGGACACACTCCGCTCGTTAGCGGTCGGTAAGCCACACCGGTCATCCGGTGCTGGTCCCCCTAGGGTGCCGGAATATAGATATATATATATATATATATATATATATATATATATATATATATATATATATATATATATATACGTATCTGTTCGGTTGGGCTGTGAACCCCTTGCCCATATACCCTCAGTGATCTCTCTCCTAGGAGACAACAGCATGTCGTCCACAAGGAGCAAAGCTGTTAAGGCACAGGGTTTTTTGCGGCCTGTACCTCTTGTGGGGCTATGTTACCTGCGGGTTCCACCTACCCTCACTGTGAGCACTGCTCGACCCCTGTTTCGCTTGCTCAGCCGGAGCCTCGGACACTGGTGGGCCCCTCGGCTCATGTAGACCCCCCTGCTCCCCCTGACCAGGCTGCAGGGACAGAGTTCGCCTCTTTTGCTGAGAAACTCTCTGACTCACTTTCTCAATCCATTGCACAGTCTATGGACAAATGGTCTTCTAAGCTGCTAGAGGCTTTGCAGTCCAGACCGGACCTTTCACAGGCCCCGGCCCCTGTTAGCTCGTCGCCTCCAGGCCCCTCTCGGTCCGCGCTGCAGCGCGCTCCCAGGTTGGCCCCTCGGTCTCAGGCGGAAGACTCCTGCCCAGACCGCAGTCCTAGACCGGCTAAGCGGGCTCGCTAGGACTCTTCCCCGACTTCCTCTCGCTGCTCGGGATCCCAGCTTGAGGACTCTCTGGAGGACGAGGCGGACATCGCAGCTCAGGGCTCTGACCCTGACGTCGCCCTTAACCTTGATACACCGGAGGGGGACGCCTTAGTAAATGATCTTATCTCGTCCATCAACCAGGTGTTGGATCTCTCTCCCCCGCCCCCTCCTGTAGAGGAGTCGGCGTCTCAGCAGGAGAAACACCAGTTTCGGTTCCCCAAACGTACACGCAATACGTTTTTTGATCACTCTAACTTCAGGGATACTGTCCAGAAGCCCAGAGCGGTCCCGGACAAGCGCTTTGCTAAATGCCTCACTGACACGCGTTACCCCTTCCCATCTGAAGTCGTTAAGGGTTGGGCTCACTGTCCCAAGGTGGATCCTCCAGTCTCCAGATTGACGGCTAGATCCGTGGTGTCGGTTGCAGATGGCTCATCCCTAAAGGATGCCACTGATAGGCAGATAGAGCTCCTGGTGAAGTCCATCTATGAGACCACGGGCGCGTCTTTTGCCCCGGCCTTTGCAGCCGTGTGGGCACTCCAAGCTATCTCGGCTTGTCTGACTGAGATTAATGCTGTCACACGTAATTCTGCTCCGGAAGTTGCGTCTTTGACCTCTCAGGCGTCAGCCTTTTCGTCCTACGCCATGAACGCCGTCCTGGACTCGGCTAGCCGTACGGCTGTAGCATCCGCTAACTCTGTGGCAGTCCGCAGGGCCATGTGGCTGCGCGAATGGAAGGCAGACTCGGCTTCCAAGAGGTTCTTAACCGGTTTACTGTTTTCTGACGACCGTTTGTTTGGCGAACGATTGGATGAGATTATTAAGGAATCCAAAAGGAAAGGATTCCTCCTTACCCCAGGCCAAACCTAAGAGACCTCAACAGAGAAAAATTCAACCTAGATTTCGGTCCTTTCGTCCCTCCGCCAAGTCCCAATCCTCTTCGTCCAACAGGCCGGAGAAAGGCCAGAGGAACTCCTATGCGTGGCGATCCAAGTCTCGCCCACAAAAGGCCGCAGGTGGCACTGCCTCCAAGACGGCTTCCTCATGACTCTCTGCCTCCCCTGGCCGCATCCTCGGTCGGTGGCAGGCTCTCCCGCTTTGGCGACGCCTGGTGGCCACATGTTCAAGACCGATGGGTGAGAGACATTCTGTCTCATGGTTACAGGATAGAGTTCAGCTCTCGTCCTGCGGCTCGTTTCTTCAGAACCTCTCCGCCCCCCGCTCAGGCCGACGCACTTTTTCAGGCAGTGGCCGCTCTAAAGATGGAAGGAGTTGTGATCCCCGTTCCCCTTCAGGAACGTGGTCGCGGTTTTTACTCCAACTTGTTCGTGGTGCCAAAAAAGGACGAGTCATTCCGTCCTGTTCTGGACCTCAAGCTACTCAATAGACATGTGAGAACCAGACGGTTCCGGATGGAATCTCTCCGCTCAGTCATCGCCTCGATGTCACAAGGAGACTTCCTAGCATCGATCGACATCAAGGATGCTTATCTCCATGTACCGATCGCGCCCGAGCATCAACGTTTCCTCCGTTTTGCCATCGGGGACGAACACCTCCAGTTCGTGGCATTGCCTTTCGGCTTGGCGACAGCCCCACGGGTTTTCACCAAAGTCATGGCATCCGTTGTGGCGGTCCTGCATTCTCAGGGCCACTCGGTGATTCCCTACTTGGACGATCTCCTAGTCAGGGCCCCGTCTCGGGTGGGTTGTCAACAAAGCCTATCTGTCGCTCTGGCGACTCTCCAGCGGTTCGGGTGGATCATCAACTTTCCAAAATCCAAGTTGACACCGACCCAATCACTGACGTACCTTGGGATGGAGTTTCATACCCAGCAAGCGTTAGTCAAGCTTCCGAGCGACAAACAGCTTTCTCTGCAGGCAGGGGTGCAATCCCTTCTTCGGAGTCCGTCACACCCCTTAAGGCGCCTCATGCACTTCCTGGGGAAGATGGTGGCAGCTATAGAGGCAGTCCCGTTCGCGCAATTCCATCTTTGGCCACTCCAATGGGACATTCTCCGCAAATGGGACAGGAGTACGGCTTCCCTCGACAGGAAAGTCTCTTTCCCCTGCAACCAAGACGTCACTTCAGTGGTGGCTCCTTTCCAATTCTCTGGCGCAGGGAAAATCCTTCCTACCCCCAACCTGGGCTGTGGTCACCATGGACGCGAGCCTGTCAGGTTGGGGAGCGGTTTTTCTCCACCACAGGGCTCAGGGAACCTGGACTCCGATAGTCATCCCTCCAGATCAATATTCTGGAGATAAGAGCAGTGTATCTAGCCCTATTGGCCTTCCATCGGTGGCTGGAGGGCAGGCAGATCCGTATCCAGTCTGACAACGCCACTGCCGTTGCATACATCAACCACCAAGGCGGCACTCGCAGTCGTCAAGCCTTCCAGGAAGTCCGACGGATTCTGCAGTGGGTGGAGGCAACAGCCTCCACCATCTCCGCAGTTCACATCCCGGGCGTAGAAAACTGGGAAGCAGATTTTCTCAGTCGTCAGGGCATGGACTCGGGGGAATGGTCTCTGCACCCAGACGTGTTTCGAGAGATCTGTCGCCGCTGGGGAACGCCGGACGTCGATCTCGTGGCGTCACTGCACAACAACAAAGTCCCGGCATTCATGGCACGGTCTCAGGATCATAGAGCTCTGGCGGCGGACGCGTTAGTTCAGGATTGGTCGCAGTTTCGACTGCCTTATGTGTTTCCTCCTCTGGCGATGCTGCCCAGAGTGCTACGCAAGATCAGGTCGGACTGCCGTCACGCCATTCTCATCGCTCCAGACTGGCCGAGGCGGTTGTGGTACCCGGATCTGTGGCATCTCACGGTGGGTCAACCGTGGGCGCTTCCAGACCGCCCAGACATGCTGTCACAAGGCCCGTTTTTCCATCTGAATTCTGTGGCCCTCAACCTGACTGTGTGGCCATTGAGTCCTGGCTCCTAGCGTCTTCAGGGTTATCTCAGGATGTCATTGCCACCATGAGACAGGCCAGGAAGCCTACGTCCGCCAAGATCTATTATAGGTCTTGGCAAATCTTCCTATCCTGGTGCTCTAATAACGGTTTTCCCCCATGGCCGTTTGCCTTACCCACTTTTCTTTCATTCCTTCAATCCGGAATGGACAAGGGTTTGTCACTCGGCTCTCTCAAGGGCCAAGTATCGGTGCTCTCCGTGTTTTTTCAAAAGCGTCTAGCCAGGCTTCCGCAGGTCCGCACGTTCCTGCAGGGAGTTTGCCACGTAGTCCCACCTTACAAGCCTCCGCTGGAACCCTGGGATCTTAACAGGGTGCTAACGGCTCTTCAGAAACCACCTTTCGAGCCGCTGAGGGATGTCTCTCTATCACGTCTTTCGCAGAAGGTGGCCTTCCTAGTGGCAGTCACATCACTTCGGAGAGTGTCTGAGCTAGCAGCGCTGTCATGCAAAGCCCCCTTCCTGGTGTTTCACCAGGATAAGGTGGTTCTGCGTCCGGTCCCGGAATTTCTCCCTAAGGTGGTATCCCCTTTTCATCTCAATCAGGATATCTCCTTGCCTTCATTTTGCCCTAATCCAATTCACCAGTGTGAAAAGGATTTGCACTCTTTGGATCTTGTGAGAGCACTCCGGCTCTACGTGTCTCGCACGGCGCCCCTGCGTCATTCAGATGCGCTCTTTGTCCTTGTCGCTGGCCAGCGTAAGGGCTCGCAGGCTTCCAAGTCAACCTTGGCTCGGTGGATCAAGGAACCGATTCTCGAAGCCTACCGTTCTTCTGGGCTTCCGCTTCCTTCAGGGCTGAAAGCCCATTCTACCAGAGCCGTGGGTGCGTCCTGGGCATTGCGGCACCGGGCTACGGCTCAGCAGGTGTGTCAGGCAGCTACGTGGTCGAGTCTGCACACTTTCACGAAACACTATCAAGTGCATACCTATGCTTCGGCAGATGCCAGTCTAGGTAGGCAAGTCCTTCAGGCGGCGGTTGCCCACCTGTAAGAGGGGGCCGTTTTTCGGCTCTTTTTTACTGAGGTATTCTTTTACCCACCCAGGGACTGCTCTTCGACGTCCCAATTGTCTGGGTCTCCCAATGGAGCGACAAAGAAGAAGGGAATTTTGTTTACTTACCGTAAATTCCTTTTCTTCTAGCTCCTATTGAGAGACCTAGCACCCGCCCCTGTACCCTTCGGGCTGGTTGTTCTTTTGTGTACACATGTTGTTCATGTTGAATTGTTCTTTGGTTCATGGTTTTCAGTTCTCCGAACATCCTTCGGATTGCATTTACCCTAGACCAATTTATAAGTTTTCTCCTTCCTGCTTTTGCAGCAAAACTGAGGAGCCCGTGATCCATGGGAGGGTGTATAGGCAGAGGGGAGGGGTTACACTTTTTAAAGTGTAATACTTTGTGTGGCCTCCGGAGGCAGAAGCTATACACCCAATTGTCTGGGTCTCCCAATAGGAGCTAGAAGAAAAGGAATTTATGGTAAGTAAACAAAATTCCCTTCTTCTTGACACCACCTTCTGCCCTGTATCATATTTGTTAATAAACTTTGAACACTTTTGAATACTCACATGTACCCGCGATGCTGTCCTTGGCGGTGCTGTACCCAGTGCTGTCCCTGCGATGCTTCGGCTTCGAGCTCCTCACTGCGGTGAATATTTTATGAGTATAATGAGCGGCGCTCAAGAGCGGGAGGCAGCAGAGTTGAAGAAAACACCGCTGGATACAGGTAAATATAGAAAATATTTTTATATAAAAGACCCGTGTTTACTCTGGTATGTGTGACACGTATGATCACAACCATGCGTGTGACTTGTACCTGGTTAAACATGGACGTCTAAAACCAGTCTCAAAACTATTTTTTAGCCATTTTTGGGGCATTGCTGTATTCGCAGAGCTATAATTTTGTTATGTTTCTGCTGATGGAGCTGTGTGGCGGCTTGTTTTTTGTGGGACAAGATGTAGTTGTCAGTAATACCATTTTTACTTATGTTCAACTTTTTGATTGCATTTTATTCCACTTTTTTCCTTTTGGTATGATGAAAAGGCATTTTTTTTGCCATATCTTTTTTAAACTGTTCACTGAAGGGGTTAAATAGTGTGACAATTTTATAGATCAGGTCTGGCCAGACATGGAGATACCAAGTACGTGCACTTTTTTATTTGATTTTTTTTTTTTATGTTAAACATTTTGCAGCGTGTTGTTTCTTGTTTTGTTTTTTTTTTTCTTAGTCCCTATTCTTCATTTGATCGCTGGTATAATGCATTTCCATACAGCAGCATCACGGCAATGCATTATATTGTTAGTGTCAGGCTGCAGATTGCCTGCCAGACCCTGCTGTAGGTGGAGTCTGACAGGCCACCGTACATGGCAGACTTGGAGGTCTCGGCTCCCCCGTGATCGTGACTCAGAGGAGTCAGAGAGGTAAGAGAAGGAGAGCCCTGCTTCTCTCTAACTTCTATATGCCATGATTACTATTAATTACAACACATAGAAGATCGCAAAGGTGTAACATCATCTGGACCTGATCCAATCAGGTACTGATTATGTCTCTGGGCAAAAATACCATTCTGTACTGGAACCCTGGCAATTTCAGCATGCAGGGGGTCACAATCCCTACCTGACCGCCAACAGTAATTAAACGGCGGCTCTGCACAAAGCCCAGCAGAAGCCTCTATATATTTACGTATTTAATTAAGTGTATACATAAACTGCTCTCTGACACTTTATTCCTTGTTATTTATAATATCACATATTACATTTATACAATGACCAATTGAATATGTAATTTTCCTTTTGATATATATAAATCTTCCATGATATATTTACAATTCTTAATCATAAGGATAGTTGTATACCACTGCCACCTAGTGGATTACTTTAGGAACTTCTGTCTATATTCATTTGTACAATTTTTAATAGTGTGATTTTTCTTATGTTTATCCAGGGTTGCTCAGTATATTTTGTCTATGTCTCCTTGTTACATTTTTTTCAATCAATAAAATTTATAGTTTGTTCATTTATTGTTTCACTTTCGCTTGTTTTGGTTTTGTCCTTTAAAGGCCATTTCCAAAAAATTTGAAGTCCATCCTCTATATATAGAAAGATTACTCACAGGTGGAAAACATTCAAAACATCTGACAGTCTTCCTAGGAATGGAAATCCCAGAAAATTCACCCCACGTTCTGATCAACCAATGCTCAGAGAAATTGATTACAACTAGAGTTAAGTGAGTACTTAACTATTCGTACTCGCTATACTCATGAGTGCTCTCTAATACTCGCGTATTCATTCCGAATAGTGTGTGCAATGCAAGTCAATGGGGAAAAACTCGCAAAGTAACGTGAAATCCGAATGCCGTACTATTGATGTGAGTAGCGAATCGTGCGGAATTCGGGTTACTCGTTACATTGCGAGCATTCCCCATTGACTTGCATTGCACACACTATTCAGAATGAATACACGAGTATTAGACAGCACTCGTTATGAGTATAGCAAGTATGAATAGTAAGGTTCTCGCTCAATTCTAATTGCAACCCAAGAGCTACAGCTCAGACACCAGATTATCAAGTACATTTAGAAAAGGCAGCACATGTATGACTTGTTTGAAATGTAAAGTAATTTATCCAAAAGCTTAAGTTTATGCAACTGTAACTGACTGATTTTTATCAGTTTCTTTGATCAGATTTTCATTAGTGTTTGGTAAGTATCTATTTGTACCATCAAGGCTTCATCAGTGATTTTTTTCATGGTGGCAAAGTCATCATCGAGATTGCCTTGGTGCCTGCCTCAAAGGTCAGGGTGAAACGAGAGTATAGCATCCGATGTGAGAGCATCAGATGTGATATGCGAATGACACTCAGCTCAGACTCTGCTGTGAGCAGACCATTATCTTGCATGTGACAAATGGAGCACAGGTGCGGAGAAGATGGAGAGATTAATCTTTCCATTGCCTGTTTCTTGGTATATCAGACTCTGCACTTGGATGTCATCCGAGTGCAGTCCAATGTTTCACATGCATATAGACATGTATGGGTTTGAGTGAGCCAAATAACGCTCCCAGTCCCAGCACGCTCCAATTTTTCTCTGATGCTGACTTGGCAAAAAAAATTTGCAGATCTGCTCTGTCTCATTGAATACCATTGGTCAGAGAGCAATGTGAGCTTTTCTCGCATTGCACTCGTCAGATTCATACGCTCATGTGACCCTGGCCAAGCAGTCGGGTACTGGTGAAAATGATGTTCAACACATCTACATCATCACAGTAAATGGCCCAGTCTGCACATGCGCCCAAATCCCCTTTTCCAGGAATTCAGACATAAGCCTCGACAGAGCCACTTGACTGACTAGGAGATCAAACGGAATATAAACATAAAGCCTCATTCACATTTGGAAAAAGTTACATTGACCTTAATGGGTACGTGTTCTAGCCATGAAAATCATGGACTACAATACATACGTAAAAAACAGACACATGGCTGATGTCTAATATTTGTCTGTAGTCCCCCGCAATCATAGTAATCATTTAACAATCAAATCGCAAAAAAAAAAAAAATGCAATAGCATTTTATTTCAATAGCAAAGTTAATCTTAAAAGCCTTAGCTGTGACTGAGAAGGGGGCTGGCTAAGCTATTAAGTGAACCAGTCAGCCACTGTGGTCCCAATACATCAAGACCGGTGTTGTTCATGCCGGTGTTGATGAAGAGAGGTGCTGGGGTCAGATGCACCTGATTCAAGAAGAGGCACAAGTCAGACAAATGGTGTACACCTCTGTGTGTCTCGCCACAAATACTCCAGTAACTGCTGGGGTAAGATTTGTGAAGTAGGGAACTGCTGGGATAAGATTTGTGAAGTAGGGAACTGCTGGGGTAAGATTTGTGAAGTAGGGTTAGATGAATTGGGCTGTGACAGAGGCCTCATTCACACATCTATGTTTAAAATCCTATGTGAAAAATAGATCCTGGTTACATCAGTATTTCGGATCAGTGTGTCCGTTTTTATCATCATTTTTTTTCATAAATAGATAGAAGCTTTGTAATTTATCTATCCTTTTCAATGTTAAATGCAGACATCATACAGATTCTATCCATGTGCTGTGTTCTTCACAACCCTTGGACTTGTATTGACTCTTTTTTTATCTTAATTTACTTACCGGTAATGATTTTTTCCAGAAGCCACGACAGTGCCACCAGAGATATAGGTCCTCCCATCTTAGGACAGGAATCCCACTGAAATAAAAAGGGCGGCTACTCTCTCCTGCCTTAGTTTGGTTACAGAGCACAGAGAGGAATACCAGAAACATGATAATACAATAACAAACCATCACCTTCCTCACAAATTGGAAAACAATACCCGTCGGACCGTGGATACCAAAAGCCCCGAAGGGTGAAAGATTGAAAAGCGGTGGGAAGCAGTGGCGCTGTCATGGCTTCTGTAAAAATTCATTACTGGTAAGTAATTTAAATTTTTTCCCTTCACCAAGACAGCACCACCAGAGAGATTCTGAAGACAAACAATAATAGGGAGTGACCACAACCTGTAGCACCTGTCTACCGAAAGTCAAATCCATGGTGGCCGACAAGATTAATCAATAGTGAAAAAAAAAAAAAGGGATTGAAGGAGACAACCATTTTGCTGCCGTATAGATTAGCTTTAAAAGGCACATCCGCCCTCTCGACCCAGGAGGATGCTACTGCTCTGGCAGAAGGAGCTGCAATACCCTGCAGTATAGGTCTGTCCTAGGCTAAATAAGCTACTGTAATTGCTCCCTAGACCCATCTAGCTATAGTTCCCTTGGAAACTGCACACTCCTGCGTAGGATCCCGTCCGAGGAATTCTAGAATGGCCGCCACCGGGGGCCTTCCACTGGACCCCTATCTGAGGAGGGCTGGAATTTCTTCCATACGTTTGCATAACTCCAGGTGGTAGCCGGTGTCCTACTATATAAGAGAGTCGAAGAGAATTCTAGACCCTCTGACCGCTGCCTGGCAAATTTCCAGGCCATGCAAAGAAGGCCCCAAATTTGAGAGTGAAGAGAGATGGGGGGTGCACTGGGATAGGAGATCTGGACCACTCGGCTCGGCCTTCCTTGGTCGCTTTCGTTTTTGTTTTTTTTGTTTTTTTTTTAAACGTCGGAGCAATCAAGAGCGGAAAAGCGTAAAGGAGACCTGCTCCCCATAATCTAGCAGCATCCACCGCACACGGTCATGAGAGTGAAGAGAACAACCCGATCCACTTTCCTGTTGGACCTGGTGGCAAGAGGTCTATAAATCGGTACCCCCAAGGACGCAGTATCTGGCTGAATACTTACTTGTGAAGACAAAATTTTCCCTGACGCACATAACTCCGGCCAGGAAGTCAGTTGTGACATTGTCCACCCCCCAGATAAGAAGTACTGTGAGGGAAAAAAAAAGTTGTGTCAGGGAAAACTCGTGAACATCCCCATAAGGGAGACTTGTGCCTCTTTGGTGATAGATGTATAAAAATTGCCTCCCCATTGTCTGAGAGCACCCTCACGTGCCTGCCCATGAAATGGGGAAGGAGTGCAGAGCCATCGCGCATAGCTCCCTGAAGCTGAGGGGCTCCCACCTTCCTGAGGACTCCAGGCTTCCAGAACTACCTGATCCTTCAAAGGGCCCCCCAACCCAGTGTGCTGGCATCTGTTGTGAGGATGCCCCAAAAACTGGGAGTGACCAAGGGACCCCAGCTAACCGAACCTGTACCACCAGCGTAGGGAAGAAGAACTCGGGAAGAAGAAAGATGTTTGTCCAAACCCCCTCGTAATTGCCTTTGTGCCCTCAACCTTTCCCCTAGAAGTGCACCGGTATGGAAAGGTGTCCAGGGAACCGCAGGATGCCTGCCACCAAAGACCCCAACTGGGACATGGCATCACAGTGTGAGGACTTGGGCAGAGAAGACTGACCAAAGACACCCTCTCCTGGGGCAAGGCTGGGAACAAGAGTTCAGGAACAGACCTAAAAACGTCTGTCTGGTGGAGAGCTGCCATTTTTTTTTTTAAACTGCGTATAGGGGGGGTTCACCGAGAGGGCCTGAAGGTCACTGACTTGTCTAGCTGATGATAGGGCTACCAACAGAGCAACTTAAATGCTGAGAATATCATAGAATCACCAGTCAGGGACGCAAACGGGGACCCTCTTAAAGAGTCCAGAACCAGAGTGAGATCCCATGGAGGAAATGTTAAACAATGAAGAGGCTTTGCCCTATGACAGGAGGAAATAAACTGCTTAACCCACCGATTAACAGCTAAGTCTGAGTCACACAATGACCCTAGGACTGATACCTGGAATGTCAAAGAAATGACTGAGAGTCCTATCTCCTGCCCCTTCTGAAGGAACTCCAGAATGTCCCCCACAGGAGGCTCGCCCAATGGACTCCTCCTGGAAAGGACAAGAACCGTCTCCATATTCTGAAGTATATCTTGGTGGAAGCTGGCTCCCTACTCTGCAGGAGAGTGGAAGCCAGACTAGAGGAGAACCCCTGACCCTCTAACAGTCGTCTCTCAAACTCCAGGCCGTCAAATGAAGGCCCGGAAGAAGAGACTTAAGAAGAGGGTGCTGGGAGACGAGATCGCGTCTCTCCGGGAGGAACCGAGGATCTGACACTGACATCTTCCGTAGCCAGAACACCAAGCCCTCCTGGGCCAAAAAAAGGGGCCATCAGCAACAACCGTGAAATATCCTCCCGGGCCTACCTCAGAACAGCCAGGGTCAAATCAGGGGTGGGAAGGCATAAAGGAGACTGGAGCTCCAAGAAAATTGAAGGGCGTCCACTACCCAGGGCCTGTCCTGCGGGTTGAGGGAGTAGAACTGACCAACCCTTTTTGTTGGCTAGGGTGGCAAAAGGTCCATAGTCGGAGACCCCCAAGCTCCACTATCTGCTAGAAGACCTCTTCATGCAGGCATCAGTCACCCTGACACACGGGATTCCTGCTCAGGAAGTCAGCCCTTACCTTGTCCACCCCCTGGAGGGGAACTGCTGTGAGGGAAGACCGATGTACTTGTGTTAGGGAAAAAACTTTGCTCTGTCACCCGCATATGCCTAGCCCCCTACCGCCACATTGATTGCAGGTTAAAGAATGCATAGGAAGAATCCTCCTCTTGAGATATTACTCCCCAATAAAGAGGGAGGGTAAGCCCTCTGAACATGTCATGTCACTGCGCTTTCACCAAGTTGTTAACTTTGTCATAGAAAGGAAGGAACGACGCCTTATATATATATGTCTGTCCTCTGAACATGCGATCCTCTAGAGATTCTGGTCCAATCGCCTACCGAGACCCTTATGGATCTGCTAACCTTCACTCAGGTGGTTAACATCGGCTGTCGGAAGGCACGCTCTGCCCCCCACATCTTAGTCAGGAGGTCTCTGGCAGTGTGAAGCACCCCTGCCATCTACGGGTTTTGCTGGAGGAGCTTGGAATAACCAGCAGAGAGACCCCCTTGAGGGACTCCCTGTCTTCCGCTGGTATCGTTCTCTGGATACAGGTAAGTTATAACGTCTTCTAGCTCTTAGAGGGCAAGGTGGTC
This sequence comes from Anomaloglossus baeobatrachus, assembly GCF_048569485.1. Taxonomy (NCBI): domain Eukaryota; kingdom Metazoa; phylum Chordata; class Amphibia; order Anura; family Aromobatidae; genus Anomaloglossus; species Anomaloglossus baeobatrachus. Next base: position 429,780,224 of record NC_134358.1, read on the forward strand.
TGTATAAAGGACTGCCGCGATTATAAACTTTTGCTTTACATTTCCACGGTCTATCCACAGGGAAAGAAATAGAAGGAAAAATTCCCATTGATGGGAATATAAACGGAGGTACCTACCCTTTGCAGTCATATACGGCACCGGAGTGATCTGCTGGGGAATTCTGCATGAATCTGCCGACTTCTGGTCAAGCCGCTCATCACGGGAGTGACTACCACCCCGTTCTAGATGCTGCAACCGCGTCTGCGGCTGCAGTTGCTCAGGCTTCTACTGGAGTTCCTCCACGGTATTCCCGGAGGAAGGGCCTGAGCCGAGAATCTGTCATACTGCACTTGCATCCCAGGGAGGCAGAACCGGTGGGCAGCTCTTAGCCATTGGGTTCGAAATGCATCCTCTCTGACAGTTGTTTATACCCTGTTTGGACCTTTTTTTATATGGATTTTAATTTGATTTAATAAAATTTTTGGATTTTAATGTCCCTTGGACTTTGTTGCTGGATTACCTTCTGTCATCAATGTTGAAGAGTGTAAGTAAAAAAAAAAAAATTGTGCACTTTTCACTCTTGCCACTAGCCCTAATATTAGTCTCATATTTCCTTTCTCTTCAGGAGTAGAGGAATATTGACTTCGGCAGCAACAGCTTTACTCAGACGCTATAGGTTTGTACAGAAGTGTTATCTGGGCATGCTTTAATGTCATTGCAAAGCTAGCACAAGGAATTAAACCTGCAAGATTACCTGTTGTGAGTGGCATATCCTATGTTCTATCTGTGTTTAGAGAAGTTATTTGTTATTGTGATTTTGTCTAAGATGATAATGAGACTGTTGAAAACACTTCTGTATAAAGTATGTCTAGTGTAAAAATTGTAAGTTTGATTTTTTTTTAATCTATATTAAAAAAATCAAACGGATTTTTGTGTACTCACCGTAAAATCGTTTTCTCTTAGCCATCATTGGGGGACACAGGACCATGGGTGTTATGCTGCCTATCCATAGGAGGACACTAAGTAGATGCAAAAGCATAGCTCCTCCTCTGCAGTATACACCCCCTGGCCAGGCCAGGCAACCTCAGTTTTAGTACACAAGCAGTAGGAGAAAAAAACATTAAAAACGTCTCAACAGAGGAACATGAGAAAAGAAGAGTCATAACCAAATAAGGTACTGAGAGAACCAAGGCCCAACAGGGCAACAGGGTGGGTGCTGTGTCCCCCAATGATGGCTAAGAGAAAACGATTTTACGGTGAGTACACAAAAATCCGTTTTTCTCTGACGCCTCATTGGGGGACACAGGACCATGGGACGTCCTAAAGCAGTCCAGGGGTGGGAAAAATAAAAGAAGACAACACAACCCAAGGACTAGGAACCAGTCCCACACAGCTTGGAGCGCCTACTGAGAGAGGTCCTCTACTGCCATTTGCAGAATTTTCCTACCCAGATTTGCCTCAGTTGAAACCTGGGTATGGACTCTGTAATGCTTTGAAAACGTATGTAGGCTAGACCAGGTCGCAGCCTTACACACCTGTTACACTGAAGCCTGATGCCGAATAGCCCACAAAGCGCCAACTGCTCGCGTGGAATGAGCCCGCAGCCCACTAGGAATGGGCTTGAGTTGCAAGCGGCAGACTTCCTGGATCGCAGAGCGAATCCAGCGAGCCAGAGTCACCTTTGAAGCTGCCTGTCCCTTCCTAGGCCCCTCAGGAATGACGAACAAAGAGTCCGTTTTCCTAAAGGGGGCTGTCCTGGATATGTAATATCTGAGAGCTCTGACGAGGTCTAATGAATGCAGAGACCTTTCCACCCTATGAACCGGGTGTGGACAAAAGGAAGGCAGAACAAGGTCCTCGTTCAAATGAAACGGGGTAAGAACCTTTGGAAGGAAATCCGGAAGGGGGCGCAGAACCACCTTGTCCTGGTGAAAGATCAGAAAAGGCTCACGGCAAGAGAGTGCTGCTAGCTCCGAAACCCGTCTGATGGACGTAATTGCCACCAGGAACGTTACCTTCCAGGACAGAAGAGCAAGGAAGGATTCCTTGAGGGGTTCAAAGGGAGACCTCTGGAGACCGTCCAGAACGAGGTTGAGGTCCCATGGTTCCAGCGGTCGTTTGTACGGGGGAACTAGAAGTGAAACGCCCTGGAGGAAGGTCTTGACTTGCGGTTTTTGAGCCAGGCGGCATTGGTAGAAGATTGAGATCGCTGAGACCTGCCCTTTAAGGGAACTGAGAGCCAACCCCGCTTGCAAGCCAGACTGTAGAAAGTCGAGAATTCTGGAGATGGCCAGAGACATAGGCTGGACGTTAGTTTCCCTGCACCATGAAAGGAAGATTTTCCACGTACGGTGGTAAATGCAGGATGATGCAGGCTTTCGGGCGCTGATCATGGTGGAAATAACCGCGGGGGAGAATCCCGCTCTTGTTAATACCCAGGTCTCAATGGCCATGCCGTCAGCTTCAGGGCTCTGGAGTTTTGATGGGAAATGGGCCCTTGGGTCAGCAAGTCTGTGATGTCTGGAAGGCGCCACGGTGCGACTGTGAGCATTTGTACTAATTCGGCGTACCAGGCGCGCCTGGGCCAGTCCGGTGCCATCAGTATCACCGGGACTCCCTCTGCCTTGATCTTCCTGATTACCCGCGGCAGCAGGGGTAGAGGTGGAAATATGTAAGGCAGGCGGAAGTGGTGCCAGGAGCAGACTAGAGCATCCGCGCCGATGGACTGCGGGTCGCGTGACCTGGCTATGAACGCGGGTACCTTTGCATTCAACCTTGAGGCCATTAAGTCCACGTCTGGTGTGCCCCAGCGAGTGCAGATGTGTAGAAACACATCTGGGTGGAGAGACCATTCTCCGGCGGTCAGGCCTTGGCGACTTAGAACGTCTGCCGCCCAGTTCTCTACCCCTGGTATGTGTACCGCTGATATCACTGATCCCGACGATTCGCCCAGCTGAGGATCTTGTGGGCCTCGAGATAAGCCGCTTTGCTGCGGGTGCCCCCCTGCCGATTGATATAGGCTACAGCTGTCGCATTGTCCGATTGGACTCGAATCTGACGACCCGCTAGCAGAGGGCAGAACGCTCTGAGCGCAAGGAAGATCGCGCGGAGTTCCAGGATGTTTATGGGTAGGAAAGACTCCTGGGGCGTCCAACGTTCCTGAGAAGTGTGGTGCCGGTACACTGCTCCCCAGCCTAGGAGGCTGGCGTCCATGGTCAGGACCAGCCAGTTCACTGGGAGAAAAGATCTCCCCTTCGATAGGGATGATGACCGAAGCTACCAGCGGAGAGCGTACCTGACTGAAGGCGTCAGGTGAATATGTCTGTCCAGGGAGAAGGGGCTCTTGTCCCAGGCCGCTAGAAGGGCTAGTTGCAGTGGGCAGAGGTGCAGTTGAGCAAAGGGTACTGCTTCCATAGCTGCCACCATCCTGCCGAGCACTTTCATGCTGAATCGAATGGAGCGAGACGGAAGACGTAGAAGGCAGCGTACCGCTCGTTGAAGAGCGATCGCCTTGTCCTGAGGGAGAAGGATCAAGCCCCGACGGGTGTCCAGGGACATGCCCAGGAAGGTGATGGATCGTGATGGGATCGGGGATGATTTGTCCAGATTCACTAGCCACCCTAAGCGGGATAGGGTGGCCACAGTGATCTGTACGCTGGTTGAGCAGTCGTGGAAGGATGGGGCCTTGATGAGGAGGTCGTCCAAGTAAGGGAGAACAACTACTCCCCTGGCGTGAAGGACGCTCATGGCGGCCGCCATGACTTTGGTGAAGACCCTTGGTGCGGTGGCAAGGCCGAAGGGTAAAGCTACGAATTGAAAGTGGGAGTCCTGAATTGCGAAGCGGAGGAACTTTTGGTAATCTGGGGCGATGGGCATGTGCAGGTATGCGTCCTTGATGTATATGGAGGCGAGGAATTCCCCTTCGACCATGGATGCAATAATGGACCTTAGGGACTCCATGCTGAATCTCCGTATGTGCACGTTTGTTTAGGTGTTTGAGGTCCAGGATGGGTCGAACTGACCCATCCTTTTTGGGGACCACAAAGAGGTTGGAATAAAAACCCCCGAACTTCTCGTCGTCTGGGACAGGTATTATCACTCCTGCTGCTTGGAGCGAGTGGATTGCTGAGAAAAAAGCGTTGCGTCGTTTTCGAGTCTTTGGGGGGTTTGAGAGAAAGAACAGACTCGGGGGTCGGGTCCGAAATTCTATGTGGTAACCGGAAGACACAAGGTCTCGCACCCATTTGTCGTCTGAGGCGGCAGCCCAGATGTGTTGAAAGAGCCGCAGTCGACCTCCTACAATGAGTGTGTCTTCCGGGGCGCCGAAGGAGTCATGAGGGGGGAAAACGTCCTGGCTGAGTCTTCCTAGTCCTGGACTGCTTCGGTCTAGGCTGCCATGACGAAGTTGGTTTTGGGGAGAGCTGAGAAGGTCGGTCCCTGAGTAGTCCGCGGCTGGTGGCGGGGACAGCACGGGATGTCGACCAACCCAATGAGTTCCAAAAGGAGCGGAACGAGGACTGTGGACGTCTGGTGAAGGACGTCCTGGACTTCAGCTGGGGGAGGGAGGTACTCTTTCCTCCCGTAGCGTCAGAAATGAGCTTGTCCAGACGTTCGCCAAACAAATCGGTCTGGAAAAAAGGGAAGGCCCGTAAGAGACTTCTTGGAGGCAGAGTCCGCTCACCATTGTCGGAGCCAGAGAGCTCTACGGATGGCTATGGTATTTGAGGCGGCAAACGCTGCGCAGGTAGCAGCGTCCATGGAGGCCTGCATGAGGTACTCCGCTGCAGCGGCAATTTGAGCTGTTACCTCTGTGAAGGTATGAGTGAACTGGGATTCCTCAAGCGAAGTGTTCAGGGATTCTGCCCAGACCGAGATCGCCTTTGCGACCCACACAGCGGCAAAGGAGGGCAAGAGGGAGGAACCCGCAGCCTCAAAAGCAGAGCGGGCAAGGTGCTCCACCTGTCTGTTGGGTCCTTGCTGGAGGAACCATCGGGTAAAGACAGGAGCGTCTTTGTAGCAAGGCGGGAGACCAGGGGGGGGGGGGTGTTCGACCGAGGGCGGATCGGCCCAGCCCTTAGGGGCAGGTGAGGCAAAAGGGTACCGGGACTCCATGAGTTTTCAGTTACCGAAGCGCCTGTCAGGCTTCTCCCTTTGCTTTGTGAGGATATCCTGAAACTCTGGGTGATCAGCGAAAAACCTTTTGGGGTTTCCTTACCCTCTTAAAGGAGATCGCATGGTCAGTGGTAGTGGATGGGGGATCCTCCACATGCAGAGTTTGGTTGATTGCTGCTATAAGGGAGTCTATTGCAGTTTGATCATCTGGGGAGGCTGAAACCAAGGAATCCTCTTGGTATAAAAAGCATTCTCCCTCCTGCAGCTCTTCAGAAGCCGTGGAGCGTGTGGGAGAGCCTGCCCTGTGTGCTCCCGAGGGAGAGCCCGCTGGAGACACCCGGCCGTGTGCTCTTTTCCTGATCCCTACAACCGGTGAAGCATGTGCCCGGATTACCTCAGAAGGATCCATAGGGGTATCCTCCGGCTGCGTTCCGTCCAGGGACCCAGAAGGGTGTGGAGGACGACATTGCATAGCCAGCACCAGGTTCTGTGACAGTTTTTCCATGGATTGGGACAGAAACTGTGCCCATTCTGGTGGGCTGGGAGCCTTAGGCTCTGGGCTGACGGTGGCCGGTGGTGGCAGGGTGGTCTTGGGGGGCTATAGGGGCACAGGACTCACAGAGAGAAGAGGTGTGTTTACGTGGTAGCTCAGCGTTGCAGGCAGTGCAGGCTGAATAATAGACTATGTGGGCCTTAGCACTCTTAGTGCCCTTAGAATTCTGCATGTTCCTAATAGGAGTATGCCAGGAGGGGGAGCAATGCTCAGCAGAGCTACAAGTGAAACGAGCACCTCACCAGAATCAGCCGATGGCCCTGTCCTCAGGAAGGATTAAGCTCTATGGAGATCTTCGCACGCTTTCCTGGGGGGCGGGGCTTATCGTGCCCACGGGGGGCGGGGCTTAGCGCTAAAAGAGCGCGAAGATGAAGTCAGTGTGCCCCCCCCCCTGCTGTGGGTAGAAAAAAACGGCGGGAAGGGAGCTTCTGATAGTTTTCCTCCCTCTCCCTCCAGTCAGCACACAGCTTGTCACTGGTGGTTATCAGCCGGCTTTTCTGCTAGAGCAAATACAACAGAGCAAATAAACAGCGTGAGTCCCTGAGCCCTGGGCCCTCTCCCTGCCACCAGGAAATTATCTGCAGGACTTTCTGCAAACAGGAGTGACTTCCCCCCTCCTCTAGCCAGCAAGCTAGAGAAAAGTTAACACTGTGTGTGCAGGATCCTTGGGGCTCTCCTTGCACTCAGCAAGGGACTTTCTCATAATAAATACTGTAAATGTCCTGGAAGCCTTCCCTGCAGCGTCTTTTCTCCCTTTGTCTGGGAAACAAGTCAGGGGGGATCTCACCTTAAAACACTGCTTCCGTCCAGGCAGTGAAAATAGCAGAGTCATATTGCTGTGTCCGGTCACACCGGTGCCATATTCAACTCAGAGCCTGCAAAGAGGGGCTGAGGAATTGGGCTATAGGGGCAGAGGCCTCTACCCTGGGCTTTGGAAAATCGGTGTCTGTGGAACCCGTCGTCCAGCCCAGGATCCAGCGTCGCAGGAGTGGGTACGTGGAGGAGACACTCCACGTTCCCGCCTGTTGATGGTAGTGGGAGATCGGTCCCAAAAGGAAACAGTCGCCCTCAAAAAATAACAAACCTTGAAAGGAAGTGCCTCCTACAGACACTAAGCTAAAACTGAGGTTGCCTGGCCCGGCCAGGGGGTGTATACTGCAGAGGAGGAGCTATGCTATTGCATCTACTTAGTGTCCTCCTATGGATAGGCAGCATAACACCCATGGTCCTGTGTCCCCCAATGAGGCGTCAGAGAAAGATAGATTTTTGTGTACTCACCGTAAAATCTCTTTCTCTGAGTCTTCATTGGGGGACACAGGACCATGGGTTATGCTGCTGTCACTAGGAGGCTGACACTAAGTAAACAGAAAAAGTTAGCTCCTCCCCAGCAGTATAACCCCTGAGCCAGAGGCGGACTCAATCAGTTTAGTGCACAAGCAGTAGGAGGAGAACCAAACAATCCGGAATAAGACAAGGAAAAAACCTTAACCAAATAGACGTGCGACCAATGGCCTGGGAATAAGGCCACTGAGGCAACAGACCGGTAAAATGTAACTCAAACAAAACACAAGCAGGGTGGGTGCTGTGTCCCCCAATGAAGACTCAGAGAAAGAGATTTTACGGTGAGTACACAAAAATCTATCTTTCTCCATCGTTTCATTGGGGGACACAGGACCATGGGATGTCCAAAAGCAGTCCCTGGGTGGGAAGAGAACCATCACCGGAGATCGGTAGGAAACCGCTACCTCCAGTCGGGCTTGACCCAGACCTACAATTACCTACCTTGTTACAGGTGTGCTACTGCCGCCCGCAAAGATAACGGCAAGACTGGCCACTGCCAAAGCTTGGGTGTGACCTGATAGGAACTAGGAAAGGCCTGCCTACTAGACCAGTAGGGGGCCCGGCAGACCTCGGTCCGTCAACGTCTGTAGTCCAATCATCCAAGAAACTCTCCTTGGACGGTAGAAAAAAACGGCGGAGGTCCGTTTTCCATGCGATAGGCTTCACCTATGACGGAAGGATCTCTATGGAAATCTTAGCCCTGGGCGCCAGCATGCGCCTCCTGGGACCGGAGGAAAAGAGGAACTGTCCTGAAAGATGAACTGACTGTCGGAGTATACCGAAAAGTGCGGTCCGGACTAGGCTCTTTTCAGGCTGAGAGAAGGTACTAGAACCAAACTCGAAACCCCAAACACCTTATCTGGAAGGAAAGCGGGCTGCCTTGGACCGAAGGGAGGGTAGTGGCCGGAGCACCCCCCTTGCCCTACTGGAGGACCTGGAAAAACAGGGGGGGAACAAAGGCAACAAGAGAGAGATGTCCGCCCTGATGCCCCTTGAGACAAGGAGACGGTCACGAGGAGCCCACCTATCCAAACATGTGGGAGTAAGAAGCCCTCGGAAAAGCTCAAACCGAGAGCCGTGAGGTGAACCCATCGCTAGATTAAGGTCCCACGTCACTAGTGGACGGCGATGCCGCTGAGCCAGATGGACGCTTCTCTGCGTGAAACACCTTGGTCGTGGGACGATAAGTGATAAGCCTCTGAACTGAAATGACCGCGTCGACACCAGGCCCCTAGAGGGACGCGCTAGAAAGCCGCATCCAGATCTGACTGTCAGCATGGCAGTAGTGCAGGAAAGGAGCGAGAAAGAGAGAGGAAAGAAGATGTGCTCTTTTACCCCCCGGATGAATGCCACACGTGTGGTAATACATTTCGAGGGAACCAGCTCCCCGGTCTCCAACATTGTCTGCATCCTTCTTGCCAACCGGCCTGTGCGAGCAAGAACCCCGGGATCCGCTCTTAAGGTCGGGAAACTTAGGGGCTTCTAAGTCCTGGTGTCAGAGCGGGCTCGACACGGAAGAACTGGACGGTCTGGAAAGCGCCACAGGGCCTCTGCGAGTGGATTGAGTGACTTCTGTGAACTATGCTCGCCTGGGCCCCACCATAGCCACCCTCTGCCTCGGTCCCTCTTGAGAAGCTCGAGATCATGGGAAGCCGTAGGCAGATGCCGAAGAAAATGAAAAAATGAACCGGCCTCACAGCCGGGCGAGGGCGTCGTCACCTAGCGCAGAAAAGGGGGGCACCCTAGGTGCGCCGTTGACTAGAAGCTGGATCGGGGGGCAAATAGGACCACTACTGGAGGTCTTCCTTCGTCTTAGATCTGGCTGGAGACTACCCGGTTGAGGAGCCATTCTGCCTAGGCGAAGCCCCTCCTGCTGAGAAAAGAACGGCCGTCCAAACGTCCACGGTAGGGAAGTGGACTGCTGAGATTAGAGAGCGCGAGATCCGGCCCAGAGCAAGATCTTCTTGACCTCTTCCTTATTCACGACACTTCCTGCGTCTCCCTGGTGGATGATGCACGCCACCGCTGTGGCATGGTCCGACTGGGACCTGACCGGAACAACCTCGCCCCAGTGAAGAAAACGTAACCAGTCTAACCGGATGGATCTGAAAACCTGGAATGCTGAAGGGGAGACCACACATAGGGGGTGTTCCTAGGGATCGTGCTGTGGAAAGTGGACAAGCCCACCCTAGCATAGGAGACTGGTAATGGCTGATGCTATTCGCCAGAGGAGACGGAGAGGGGATCTTCCCAGGGACCGGACACGAAAGCTGGTCCACTAGGAAGGGAAAGGCGGATCCCCCGGGGCAGACGGAGGTTACTTATCTCCGTTCTTCAGTGGGGACCTCTGGAAGGGCAAGGATGAACACCGGTAAGTGTACCACCGCTATCACCTCCCCCAGCCGCTGCGGAGTAACGTATCGAACCTAACTTGGTGCGGGGAAGGAAAAACTACTCCAGCGTGAAGAGTAACTTCCCTATGGCGGACTCGAAAAACATGCCTAAGGGGATGATCTACCGGGCCGAGATCTGAAAGGACTCCAACCGGTGGAACAGCTGCCCTAGTAGCGAGAAATGACGATGAGAAATAGAGGCGCCCTGACGGTTGCGGCTCGAACGGACAGGAGCCGAGCGGTGAAGGCGACGATCCTGAGCGTCTGGGCCGATGCTGGGAAGAGATGTGCCCTTCCCTCACGCAGCCTATGGAGAGATGTACACTTCCCTCACGTAGTCTAGGGGATCCACTGGACTAACCTATGTCCGAAGGTACGTTCACCTAAAGGCGGAAGGAAGGTCAGCGACTCTTTAGATGTCGCCTCCGCGATCCCGCTCCTGAGGCAGAGGCCTCGACGTGTGGTCACACTGCTGCTATAGGCTCAGACCGTGAAGCTGTGAAAGTGCCAGGGCTATGATGAGAAGGGACTTACCGAAGATGTCAACCAGTTCTGATCGGCAGATATGGAATGTAGTCCTCTGCGTAGGGAGACCGTGTGGTCCCTGAGAGACGTCACCTTAGGGATGATCAGCCAAGAGGCAACCTGGCGAGTCGATCGCAGGGGGGGCATGCCACTTCTCTCCGGAGCCCCTTGGAGAATGAATAAAGAGAATAACAAGACTTACCGCTGGTAACGTCCAGTCTGGCTGATGTCTGTGAAGGAGCAGTAGCTCTGCGAACTATTGGATGTCCACTGACAACCATCCTGGGTCCTCTAGAAAAGTCTTCAAGGAGACCTGTGTGCTCAGAGAGGAGAAGAGAACTATCCGTGGCCTTATGGTCTGACTCACCGTATCTTCCAGGCTAATCGTCATGCGCTGAACCTCGGCGCTTGCCCGGAATCCAGCAGAGGTGGTACGTCTGGGTCATCCCCAGAGAGGTCGGAAGGCTTCTGGACGAGCGGGAGCTTTGGACCTGGGAATGAAGGAAAAACCAGGGGGAGGCGCCGAAGGCGAGACCTGGCGGGTACGCTTCGAGCAGCGGGTGAGGTCCCTGGTACGGGACTCACCTCCCCCGGTGCGTGCACGTAGAGAAGGACTGTCCGTACCTTTAAGGCTTGACTCACCATCCTTACCCGGCTATTAGTCATGCGCCAAACATCCCGGTACTCCTGCTCGAAGTCCAGCAGAGGTGGAAACGCCTGGGCCATCCCCGAAAGGTCGAAAGACTACTAGAGGAGAGGCAGTCTGGACCTGAGGAGTAAGGTGAACCCTGGGAGCGCAGAAGACGAGACCTGGCGGGTCCGTCTTGGGCAGAGGAAAAGATCCTTAGTACGGGACCCAACTCACCGGGGGGAAGGCGCCAGTCTTGCGGACGGTTACGGCAGAGCGACAGCCCGGGGGCGCAGCGCATGCGCACCCACCCGAGGGACGTCAGCACGGGTATGCGGGGTCTGAGAGAGAGAGCGCCAACCCGCCTGCCGGTGCGGGATACCGGTGCGTGCAGTGCCAGGGCCCGCGGAAGCTGGAGTACTAATGTGACAACGTTCGGGGCAATTCATAACTGAGAGAACAGCCCTAAACCAACTGTACCTCTTATGCAAATCAAGAACCCGAATAAGATCTCGTAAGAGTTAATATACATAATCTATATATATATATATATATATATATATATATATATATATATACATATATATATATATATATATATGTACATAGAAAAACCACTTCCAGATTTCCATTATTTAGAACTTATATTGCAGACTCAAACAATAACCCTGAACACAAAGAAAAAAGGGGGAGTCTAGAATGCAACCATGTACTTTTTGCAAATATCAAAAAGTATGTTCTTACTAAGAATAAAAAGAGCAATTTACAACCATCATAAAGAAGCACCTGTAGGATCTCACACAATGAGTCATGATGCAAGAAAAGACAGGTTCAGACATTATGCTGCAGAAAAAATGCAGAAAAAAAAATTCCCATTGAATCAACTCGTAATAGTTAATATACATATATATCTACCTTTACATATTGAAATAAACTGAGCCCATGACAGAAGAACAGAACAACCACTACCGTTCAGTGGCTAATGTTGGCTACTTTTCCCCCCTATGAGTGGTTGCTGTAGCCTCAGCAATCCGCAGACTAGGGAGACTGCTATAATCAGTCTCTTTTTTTTTTTTTTTTTTTCTAAAATGAATGCTGGGGTGGGAGTGGGGGGGGGGGGGGGGCCGAGGAGAGCGGGGAAAAAACCTCCACCGCCCCCTCCTGTGATGCCTGGGGCTGGGAGGAGGGTGGAGATTGAGCGGCCGGCGGCCAATCGCGCTGCGGCAGGAGGCGGGCCCAGGACGCCGGGGACAAGGCCGAAGCCGGGGCCTAAATTTTGAAGACTGCCGGAGCATGGAGGGTACCGGCCGGCTGTTCGGTGGCTGCGGCGCAGCTGCGAAGACCGGATGGCGGCAGTGCGTGCGCTCTGTCGCCCGATGCGGCCCGGGGCGTCCGGTGACTAGGCCCAGGCCGGAGCCTAAAAGGAAGCAGCCAGCGCCGGATTATGTAGAAACCGGCGGTTCTACCTGTGGGGGCGGCGGCGCGGCAGCGACATCCGTGCACCGGCCGTCAGTGCGGACTCCAGCGCTGGGAGAGGACGTGGCCGGGGCGCCCGGTGAGTAGGCCCGGACCGGGGCCCATATTTTGTAACCGCCTGGGGGGAAGGTAGGAGGGGGTGTCCTACCTGGTCGGCGGCGTAGCCTCTGCCAGAGTGCAGGCTGCGGACCGCAGAAGGATGAGGCAGGCAGGCAGGCAGGCAGGGATGGTGGACGCTGGTGGGGGCAGGGAGCCCCCTGAAGCAGCGCTGCGGGCCCCATCATCATCCAGACGCGCTGTGAGGTCCAGTCCCTGCTGTATGCCCTTGCACCCTTTGGGGTGATACCGCAGGGTGAATAGGAGGTGCCCAGGAAGGATTAGCCCAGCGTGCCAACCCGGGAGTGGTACCGTGGAATTGGACGGGGGAGAGGGCCCGAGAACTCAAGCTTCTGCGACCCAGGGGAGCGGTACCCACACGGGCTGCGAGGGCTGAGGAAGAGAAACGATACCTGCAGAAAAAGAAAATTCCAACAGATGAGAGCGACGAGCGTCGCCGAGAGAAAAAAGAAAAAATATACGCAAAAAATCAAGTGGCTGAAGAGGGCCCAGTCGGCCCACATCAGCCTCCTACGACACTAAGCAAAAAACTGATTGAGTCCGCCTCTGGCTCAGGGGTTATACTGCTGGGGAGGAGCTAACTTTTTCTGTTTACTTAGTGTCAGCCTCCTAGTGACAGCAGCATAACCCATGGTCCTGTGTCCCCCAATGAAACGATGGAGAAAAATGCATTTCACAAACCTGATTTAAAAGTGATTTCAGAAAATAAATTATACCACACTTACCAATTTAACTGAAACTGCAGCCTATCCTAAATGGGCTCGAGCCTGAAGATATACAGCGCTTGAGACCGGTGTCCAAACTGACAAGAGCTGTGTCACACATACCTCAGTTGGTTAGGTACAAGGCTGTGCTATGGGAAGAAATATATCTTAACCCCCCTTGTGCTCAGCAGGAGAAGATATATTTCTCCTGGCTGACTGAGGCATGTATGAAAGCTTGTCACAGGTCTTGGGAGCTGTGTGCCTTTAGTCTGCAGCTCGTCCTGACACATGAATAGTACAGGACATATCATTTTTGGCGACTCCCTTTTAACAATTGGAAATTTTTCTGATGACATATTTCCTTCAACTCCAGCAAACCACATCTCTCCTGTGCAGCATCTAACATCAGCCCGCTCTGTTGTGCTCCAAAATTATTGAACACTCACATAGCACTCACATGACATGTGGAATACCAAATGGATTTCACTTTAACTTTTCTGGATGAAAACCTAAATACTTTTTGCATGCAAATGTGAGCAAACAGTTATACACCTCATTCAGTACCTGTTATTCTCATAACAGATTTATTATATCAGACCCCAAAAGGTCAATATTCCTGTCAATCAGTGACAGGAGCCACCTAATTCACAGCATTCTGTGCAATAAAAGATTTCACTGCTGGTTAGGCCTGTGACACACATCCGTGCCGCCGGCACGTGTTTGTCATTTTTTACACGTACCGGCGGCACGGAGACAAGTTAACCAATGCTACCCTATTGTAGCAGGCACACACACGTAAAACCACACGGAACGTGTGTCCGTGTGCGGTTGTACATGTGTGCGTTTTTCAAAGCGCTGACATGTCAGTGTTTTCTCCCGCAGCACGGGTGTCAAACGGCCCGCACCCGTACCACACGGGTGTAGTGTAGATGCGGTCCCGTGTGACACGCGCCGGCGAAAACACACGTGTCAGTGAGAAAAAAAAAAAAATTTACTCACCTTCTCCAGCCCTCCTGTCTCTGCCGCTGCTGCCTCTTGCTGCCGACCGCCGCTCATTATTCTCATTGAATATTCACTTCACTGCCTGGCAGCAGCAGCAGCGGGGAGATGGGAGGGCTGGAGACTGAGGATCAGCACCGCGGACATCAGGAAGGACCAGGTGAGTATGTTAGCACACGTAGAACCGGTAATTATCGCGGATAGCACACGTAGAACACACGTGTCCCGCACGTACCAGAGACACGTACTTACCTGCACGCAACACGCAGGGGAAATACGTGTCTCTCGGCACGTGCGTGATTTTCACGTGAATGTGGCAGAGGCCTTAATGTGAGCCCCTCTGTCTTGCCCACATTTTCAGCTGGATCAGACACTATATATTTCAATGTTGTCAGTCCGAAACATGGAACAAAGAAAATGAAATCACTTCGGGTTCATTTCCATGGCAAAACAAAAATAAAAAATGTGCCTGCAATTTGCATGGCCTTGCAATTGGTGATATGGGTGCTGAAATCTTCAACTAAAGATGAACTGCTGTAGGTTGCCTCCACAGCATGGAGATTGGGAAATGTAAACCACAACTGTAGCAAATTTTCCACACACAATTTCATGGTGGAAAATCATCTGTGCATATGGCTAGGATACGGTTCCACTTGCGTTTTGCATGGACGAGTGCAATTCGATAAAACATCAGATTGCTCTCACTCTAGTGCAAAACTATGGGGCAGTGTAACATCTGTGATTGGTTTCTCATGCCATATTGGCATGCGGAATAAATCACAGCATGCTGCGTTTGGCAGAAAGTCTCGGCTCATGCACCCCCATACAAATGGAGTGTGTGAAACATCGCACTGCACTCGCATGTCATCCGACCACGTGCAATATACGCAGAGACAGGCAGCAGAGGAGATGGGGAGAAAGTGCTCCCTACCTCTTCTCCACAGTTGTGATATGATTGCATCACTATTGCATGACCCTCAGCTAACGCTCACAGCAGAGGGTCACTAGCATATCACTTCCAATGCTCTCACATCAAAATCTATGCGCAAGTGGAACTGATGCCTTAGTGGAACACTCTCAGGAGTGTTTTTGGGAGGTTGCATGTAGGTCCAAGCAATCATTTTTATCTACTGATAGGATTAAAATAACAGGCCAAAAGTTGCACCGCACACGTGTTTGATTGTCAGGAGATTATTGTGTGGACGCAAAACCAAATGTACAACAATATCTACATCAAATTAGCATAAAAGTCACCTTTTTCTAAAGAAATTTAAAGAAATGTGTTGAGGAGATAATTTTGTAACATTTACTATTAATTAATACAAAAGTATACTATCCCCTCTTGTTAGTGCTCTCAGCTTGATCCTGTTCCCACAATGGCCGCTGATGGAGGAGCACATGACCAGACCAGTCTATCAGCCTCCTGCCAATGAAAAAACACTGGCATTTTTTTTTTTAGCTGGAGATATCTGATGGACAAGTCTGGTTACATGTTCCTCCACCAACAGGAAAGCTTTGTAGGTTTTTGTAAGACACCACCCACTGGATAGTGCTGACTTTCTCAAAGAAGGAGATCCTATAATGCTCATTTGAATAGGAACTTAAGAGCGACCACTAAACAATGTGAAGGAGCGGTGATGTTTTGCTCTTACTATGGCCACTGCCGGAACGGTAATCATTGACCCCCTCACCAATCAGATATTACTGATCTATCATAGAATAGGGCATCAATACTGATGTAGTGGAAATTAGGTTATGTTGCCATATTCCCATAAGTATTTGGTGAGTTTTTGATGTTTTAGATATTCTTTACCTATTACCTAAATTAGGCTAAGTGCGTTCTTCATTGTGGTTTTAGTGTGATTTTTCTGCTGTGGTTTTCATCTGCTTTTGGTACATCATGTTTTTCATAAAGCTCCTTTATTTTGGACACTTCCTGGTATTTGCTTTGGCAAAACACCACATTTCATAGAGACCTTGTGGCCATTTATACATTAAATATAGGAGTGTACAGATCTTTAAGACAATGGTTATATTAACTTTGTAAATTACAGCATCAGAGTCTTCATATCTGTTCTGCTTGAAATAGCCTGAGCTAACCAAACGGTCCAGGCCTTCCCATGGGATGGATTTGTAACCATTTGCTTGACCAATGGGCAACCTGGCTTATACTGGGATTTGCCAAAAACATCACAGACCAAGCATTGATATTCATTTCTTTTCAAGTCAAGTCCACATACATGTATTTTATTCTTATGGCTTCCTGATCATGGAAGGCTTCATTTGGAAACTAAATACTGTCTGTGTGATTTGTGAAACTTCGAAGAAATGATGGAAGACCACACTTGGCTCATAATCCACAGCTGATGCTTGTAGTACCTGTGATAGAGGCCAGGCTTGTTTTTCAGATCTTACAGCTTTCTAGCACAGTACAATTCTGTGACTATTTAAGAGTCGATATCATTGTTCATTAACATTTACTGATAGTGTATTCCTGAGACTGGATGTGTCTCCTCCACTAGATGAATGTCCGGAAGGAGCTTTACCCCCTAATACAGAGGTGTCCGCTTCTCTGATCTCCATTGCTCTTTTATAAAGCACTGCTGCCTTTTCAAAATCCCCTTCTTCATACCTGTTAAAAAAAAAATAACATTTTGATCCAAAAAGTCATAAATTGCAATGAACATTGTTGGTGGTGTACATACAGTATTTTCTAAAGATCTCCAACTTCTTTATGCACAAGATTGATGCAATATGAAAACCTCTGTATCTTTCCTCATACCTTACACGTTCAGGCCAAAAAGTGTCCACGTAAAAGGTACTCTCTATCTTTAGATGCACTTAAATTTGAGGATGGTCTCACAAAGTAAAGCCATTCATAGACAGCAGTAAACTATTGTCAATAGATCCCGCTTATCTATAACTGTATGGTAGCTTCATAGGAGTAGGAAAATGTAGAATTACATCTCCGTCATGTAAAGGGAGGCAGACCAGATTCATGAGTGATAGTCCGGCTCTGCTTATTTCACTATAGGTAAGAGCAATGGCAATGGTAATGATCCCCATTACATTACGCCCAGAGATATCCGATGTCTGGCGCAGCCATTGTATGTTAGAATAGAATGATATGCAATACCTGCCGCTCACGTACAGTATACAGATTAATAATAACATTACCTCAATAAAGCAAGATTTTTCAGGGTTTCTCCAACCCTGGGGTGCATACGACCAAGACTATCTTCATAAATCTTCATGGCACGTTCATATAACGGTAAAGCTTCCACTTGTTTTTTCTAAGAGGATAACATAATAAAAAATATACAGATCATGCTACACTTTATGCAATATAAGACAAAGCCTAGACCGAAACAAGACCAAACAGCCCCAGACACATATACTTAATAGGCACGGATACACTTTCAGGAAACTGGTAGTGTTCACATGCAAAAAATCTCTTGGTGAAAACGGGAGCTTTTATTAAAGATCATCAAACTTCCAGGTAAAAAGTAACAAACAGCCTTTGTCTGGCATAACGGTGAAAATAAACGAAAAACAGTCCACACTAATGTACGGGCTCACTCCTTTACAAGGGTCCCCACACAGGTCCGCATAGGATTACATCTTTTCACCTTCGCTCAGACACTTAAGTCCCAGAGGTGTTTTCTCCTCTACTGCCGAACACCACTGAGGCAGCTCACCAAATACCAGGTCCCCTCAATAAAACTCTCAGCGTTATTAGAGCTGGAGCATTCTCTCTGAGTTTGCATCACCGAGAGTATATTTATTATATAATTAAAATCTACATAAAAAGTTGAACTCCCTTCCAGTACTGATCTTGTAGTACTCTGGATTGTAAACGCTGTCACTGATCAGTATAAATGAAGTAATACAACCATTTTAAAAAAAAAAATTATTGAATTACCCAGAACAACACAATTTTGAGCAACTTGTCTTAAAGTGAAATGTTTGGCAAAAAAGTTTACAATAACTATGTGACTGCAGACCTATGGATAATCACCGCGAGTGTTAGGATTCTCCAGTGCTGGCAGTGACACCAGGCAGTCATGTGACTAAAGGACGCAATATGCACACTTCCAGCTACATTTCTACTAGACGTGAGCTGTCTCACTTAATACATAAGAATGTGGCTGGAAGTATGGATATCACATACTTGTGGACACATGACCGCCCAATTCTGATGCCAGAATCGGAGAATCCTCCCAGTGTGCGCTGACTGCAGACTTTTGTGCCACACCTGGGCAACCCTTTTAAGGGGAACCTATCACCACTTTTTTGCCCTATAAGCTGCGGCCACCACCACCGGACTCTTATATACAGCATTGTAACATGCTGTATATAAGAGCCTAGG
This sequence comes from Anomaloglossus baeobatrachus, assembly GCF_048569485.1. Classification (NCBI taxonomy): domain Eukaryota; kingdom Metazoa; phylum Chordata; class Amphibia; order Anura; family Aromobatidae; genus Anomaloglossus; species Anomaloglossus baeobatrachus. The sequence goes on from NC_134358.1 coordinate 429,798,420, forward strand.
CCGCTGTGAGAACATAAAAAACACTTTATAATACTTACCTAACGGTCGCTCGGTGGGCCTAATGGGCGTCTCCGTTCTCTGGTGCTTCCTCTTTCGGCCATCTTCGTCATCCTTCTGAAGCCTCTGTCCATGATGTCTACGTCATACACACTCGCCAATCCTGTGCAGGCGCACTACAATACTTTGATCTGCCCTGCTAAGGGCAGATCAAAGTGCGCCTGCTAAGGACCTGAATGCTTGCAAGTGTGGATGACGTCGGACCCGTAATGCACCGCGGCTAGAGAAGAAGGAGCACAAAGATGGCCAAAAGACGCCGCACCGACACCGGAGAACGGAGACGCCCATTAGGTCCACCGCGCGACCTTTAGGAAAGTATTATAAAGTGTTTTTTATGTTCTCACAGCGGCCTGGGCTCTTATATTACAGCATGTTAGTATGCTGTAAATAAAAGCCCGGTGGTGGTGGCCACAGCTTATAGGGCAAAAAAGTGGTGACAGGTTCCCTTTAATACTCTTTTCCAAGATGCTACTAGTTCGGAGATGTATTCATTTACAATGACACTGTCCATTCAGTGCTACACACCCCTGAGGAATGGTAATACCCACTCGTCAATTTAGGGATAAATCGCTAGGAGGAATAAACGAGGAACAGCACAAGACAGATAAAACAAGGTACAGAAGAGTAAAATGTATTATAGTATTATAGGAAGAGCTAACAGCTACTCTATTTTAGGGTTTTTTCTACGAACAACAGTTTATTTTAATCAATAGATCTTGGAATAAAAATAAGTTCTACAACTGGATATGTTAAAAAAAAAAGAGAATTTTGTTTACTTACCGTAAATTCTTTTTCTTATAGTTCCGTATTGGGAGACCCAGACCATGGGTGTTTAGCTTCTGCCTCCGGAGGACACACAAAGTACTACACTTAAAAGTGTAGCTCCTCCCTCTGAGCTTATACACCCCCTGGTGAGCAGACTTAGCCAGTTTAGTGCAAAAGCTGAAGGAGAATAGCCACCCACAAGTAAAACAGAGCAAAAGCCGGAACAAACGGAGACTCTGTCAACAACAACAGCCGGTGAAAAACACGCGGAACAAGAAATTGCCAACAGGCAACAGGGAGGGAGCTGGGTCTCCCAATATGGAACTATAAGAAAAAGAATTTACGGTAAGTAAACAAAATTCTCTTTTTCTTTATCGTTCCTTTGGGAGACCCAGACCATGGGACGTCTCAAAGCAGTCCATGGGTGGGAAATAAACAGAAAAACTAAGAAGTAGGCAGAACCTAACTTCACAAATGGGCGACAGCCGCCTGAAGGATGCGTCTGCCCAAGCTCGCATCTGCCGAAGCATGAGCATGCACATGGTAGTGTTTTGAAAAGGTATGCAGGCTAGTCCAAGTGGCAGCCTGACAGACTTGTTGAGCCGTAGCCTGGTGCCTGAAAGCCCAAGAGGCACCGACAGCTCTGGTCGAATGTGCCTTGATCCCCGGCGGGGGAGGCACCTGAGTACACTGGTAGGCGTCCGAAATGGTCGACCTAATCCAACGGGCTAAGGTCGGCTTAGAAGCAGAGAGGCCCTTGCGCCGGCCTGTGGTTAGCACAAAAAGAGAAGTGCATCGCCTAAGAGCAGCGGTGCGAGACACATAGATCCGGAGAGCACGCACCAGATCCAGAGTATGCAACGCTTTTTCAAAGCGATGAACAGGAGCCGGACAAAAGGAAGGTAGGGTAATGTCCTGGTTAAGGTGGAAAGGAGAGACCACCTTAGGAAGAAAGTCCGGAGTCGGACGGAGAACCACCTTGTCTTGATGAAAAAACAAAAAAGGTGACTCCGAAGAGAGTGCAGCTAAATCAGAGACTCTCCTGAGGGAAGTTATGGCCACCAAAAAGGCCACTTTCTGTGAAAGACGAAACAAAGAAACCTCCCTAAGGGGCTCAAAGGGGGGTTTCTGCAAAACCGTGAGAACCAAATTAAGGTCCCAGGGATCTAAGGGCTGGCGGTAAGGCGGAATGATGTGAGACGCGCCCTGCATGAAGGTGCGGACCTGAGCCAGCCGAGCGAGACGCCGCTGGAACAGCACTGACAGAGCTGAGACTTATCCCTTGAGAGAGTTGAAAGACAGTCCTAGCTGCAGACCGGACTGTAGAAAGGACAGAAGGGTCGGCAAGGAGAATGGCCAAGGAGGATGGCCGGAAGAGCGACACCAGGACAGGAAAATTTTCCAAGTCCTGTGATAGATCTTGGCGGAGGAAGACTTACGGGCCCGAGTCATAGTGGAGATGACTTCAGGAGGAATACCAGAAGCCGTCAAGATCCAGGACTCAAGAGCCACGCCGTCAATTTGAGAGCCGCAGAATTCAGGTGGAAAAACGGACCTTATGAGAGAAGGTCTGGACGGTCCAGGAGATGCCACGGCACCTCTACGGACAGATGGAGCAGGTCTGGGTACCAAGCTCGCCTAGGCCAGTCCGGTGCAATGAGGATGACTCGACGGCCCTCCATTCTGATCTTGCGCAGGACTCTGGGCAAGAGAGCTAGAGGGGGAAACACGTAGGACAGACGAAACTGGGACCAGTCTTGAACCAGAGCGTCCGCGGCGAAGGCCTGAGGATCGTGGGAGCGAGCCACGTAAACCGGAACCTTGTTGTTGTGACGGGATGCCATTAGGTCCACGTCCGGAGTGCACCACTTGCGGCAGATTGACTGAAACACTGCCGGGTGCAGGGACCACTCGCCACCGTCCACGGATTGACGGCTGAGATAATCTGCCTCCCAGTTTTCCACGCCTGGAATGTGGACTGCGGATATGGTGGACCTGGAGTCCTCCGCCCATTGAAGGATGCGTTGTACCTCCAACATTGACAGGCGGCTGCGTGTCCCGCCTTGGTGATTGATGTAGGCAACCGCTGTCGCGTTGTCTGACTGGACTCGAATGTGCCTGCCCGCCAACAGGTGATGAAAAGCTAGGAGAGCCAGAAGCACGGCTCTGGTTTCCAGGACATTGATCGAAAGGGCTGACTCGGACGGAGTCCAAGTGCCCTGCGCTCTGTGGTGAAGACATACTGCTCCCCAGCCGGATAGACTGGCATCCGTGGTGAGGATCACCCAGGACGGGGCCAGAAAGGAGCGCCACTGGGACAGAGAGAGGGGCCGAAGCCACCACTGAAGAGAGCTCCTGGTCTGTGACGACAGAGCCACTAACCTGTGCAAGGAGGAAGGCCGCTTGTCCCAACAGCGGAGAATGTCCAGCTGCAGGGGACGCAGATGGAACTGGGCAAAGGGAACAGCCTCCATTGACGCCACCATTTGACCCAGCACCTGCATCAGGCGCCTGAGGGAATAACGGCGGGGCCTCAACAGAGAGCGCACCGCCAGTTGGAGGGACTGCTGTTTGACTAAGGGCAACTTCACAAGTGCTGGCAGAGTCTCGAACTGCATCCCTAGGTACGTGAGACTCTGGGTCGGAGTCAGAGTGGATTTGGGAAAATTGACAAGCCACCCGAATTGGGCTAGAGTGGCGAGAGTGAGCGAGACACTCCGCTGACAGTCCGCGCTGGATGAAGCCTTGACTAGAAGGTCGTCCAGGTAAGGAATCACTGCCAACCCCTGTAGGTGCAGGACCGCAATTACTGCTGCCATGACCTTGGTGAATACCCGAGGAGCTGTGGCCAACCCGAAGGGGAGAGCCACGAATTGGAAATGATCTTCTCCGATTGCAAAACGTAGCCAACGCTGGTGTGAAACTGCAATTGGCACATGCAGATAGGCATCTCTGATGTCGATGGATGCCAGGAAATCCCCTTGGGTCATTGAAGCAAAGACTGATCTCAGAGACTCCATGCGAAAGTGCCGCACCTGAACATGCTTGTTGAGAAGCTTGAGATCCAGGATGGGCCGGAAGGAACCGTCCTTTTTGGGGACTAGGAAGAGATTTGAGTAGAAACCTCTGAACCGTTCCCGGGCGGGAACCGGTACAATTACTCCGTTGGCCTGCAAGGATGCCACGGCCTGTGAGAAGGCGGCGGCCTTGGAGCAGGGGGGAGTTGAGAGAAAAAATCTGTTTGGCGGGCTGGAAGAGAATTCTATCCTGTAGCCGTGGGAGATGATATCCCTCACCCACTGATCGGAGACGTGTTGAAACCACGCGTCGCCAAAGTGGGAGAGCCTGCCACCGACTAAGGACGTTGCTGGCGCTGACAGATAGTCACGAGGAGGCTGCCTTAGCGGCAGCACCTCCTGCGGTCTTCTGTGGACGCGCTTTTGGGCGCCAGTTGGATTTCTGGTCCTTGGCTGAATTAGTGGACGAGGCCGAGGGCTTAGAGGACGACCAGTTGGAGGAACGAAAGGAACGAAACCTCGACTGATTCCTACCCTGGACAGGTTTCCTGGTTTTGGTTTGTGGTATGGAAGTACTCTTCCCGCCAGTAGCTTCCTTAATAATTTCATCCAGCTGTTCACCAAACAGCCGGGACCCAGCAAAAGGGAGCCCAACAAGGTACTTCTTTGAAGAAGCATCTGCCTTCCACTCTCGAAGCCACAAGATCCTGCGGATAGCAAGGGAATTAGCCGAAGCCACCGCAGTGCGGTGAGAAGCCTCCAGCATGGCAGACATGGCATAGGATGAAAAAGCTGAAGCTTGGGAAGTTAAGGCAACCATTTCGGGCATAGATTCCCTGGCGACGGAATGCATCCCCCTCTAAAGAAGCAGAGATGGCTTTGAGAGCCCACACTGCTGCAAAAGTTGGGGAGAACGAGGCCCCCGCCGCTTCATATACGGATTTGGCCAGAAGGTCAATCTGACGGTCAGTGGAATCCTTAAGGGAGGTGCCATCAGCCACCGACACAACGGTCCGGGCTGAGAGTCTAGACACCGGGGGGGTCTACCTTTGGGGAATGAGCCCACTCCTTGACCACCTCAGGTGGAAAGGGAAAGCGGTCATCAGAACCACGCTTTGGGAAGCGTTTGTCAGGACAGGCCCTGGGCTTGGTCACAGCGGCCTGAAAACTGGAGTGGTTAAAGAACACACGCTTTACTCTCTTAGGCGAGGTAAACTGGTGCTTTTCTGCCAGAGAGGGTTGCTCCTCTGATACTGGCGGATTGAGATCCAGTACAGAATTAATGGAAGCAATCAAAGCACTAACATCTGAGTCACTTTCGGACAGATCAATGGGGTACATGGAGTTAACCTCCGAGCCCCCCGTAAAGGCATCCTCCTCATCCTGCGAGTCAGCTCCTGAATCAGAGCCGCGGGACGAGGAAGGAGAGGGAACCCTGCGTCTCTTCTCAGGAGGACGGGGTCTGGGACCAGATGATGAATCCTCTGTGAGCTCCGGTCCTGAGAAACCCCTAGCAGCAGAGGCACCCTGTGAAGGGGGCTGATGCATGTTCAGCAAAGTCCTGGACAGAAGTCCCATGGAGTCAGCAAAAGACTGGGAGATAGACCTAGAAAAGGATTCTACCCAAGCCGGGGGTTCAGCCACAGGAGCAGGAGCAGCCTGAGAGACCACTGGGGGTGAGACTCCAGGCTGAGGCACCGCCAGGTTAGAGCAGGCATCACAATGTGGGAAGATGCTCGGTTCAGGCAGCAGGAGCTTACATACAGTGCATACTGAATAAAGCTTTGGAGCCTTGCTCCTCGTGTGAGACATGCTGCTGGAGTGGGGGCTCTGCCAGAGAATGAACACCAGAGAGTATAAACAGAGGTCCACAACCGGAGACCGGTTGTGGCTTACCGGACCGCTGGAGCGGTGTTGTGTGCCCTCCAGATCCCGAAGCCCGGACCCCCAAGCACAGCACCTCAGCAGACATGCTGCAGACCAGCGCTGCAATGACTGATCCCAGAGAGAACGCTGAGAAAATGGCCGCCGGAGCGAAGAGAGGGGGCGGGACTTGCTTGAGGAGCGGGATCTGGAGGGCCATAGAGACCTACAGGGGAGGGGACACACACTGCAGTGGGGAGTGTCCCTCCCCTGTGCAGAACGGCCGCCGGGCGGAGCCGAGCCTGTCCCTCTGCATGAGTGACATGCGAGGGCAGTGAAACCGAAACTAGGCCTCCGGCGAAGCCGAGGCCTAAATTTGAGCGGCGCGGCCGGCGCGCAGGCACCATCGGCGCGGTTCTCAGGCGACAGCTAGAGAACCCGCCGGAAATGTCAGAAAACACAATAAGCACACTCTCCCATAACAATAAAGTACAGGGACCCCGAAAACTAAACGTCTCAGGTACTTAGCTTGCTGAGACGCAGGGCCAAGTCCATGGGGATGAGTGCTCCGGTCCAGCAGGGTCCTGAAGGGCTGCGGATGGAGACCGGTCTCCTGCCAAGCATGGAGACCGTGCTGGCTCCCACTTCAAGCCAGAGCCCAGGAGGGATGGTGAAGGAGCACGGCATGTAAGGCTCCAGCCTAGGAATCAACCTTACAACACCGCCGACACAGTGGGGTGAGAAGGGACATGCCGGGGGTCCAGACGTGGACCCCACTCTTCAATCTCGTTCCAAAAGGAATAATCATATGAGAATGCGTGTGAATGTATGCCTCCTGAACACAAAGCGATAAACTGGCTAAATCTGCTCACCAGGGGGTGTATAAGCTCAGAGGGAGGAGCTACACTTTTAAGTGTAGTACTTTGTGTGTCCTCCGGAGGCAGAAGCTAAACACCCATGGTCTGGGTCTCCCAAAGGAACGATAAAGAAAAAATGTTCCAGTGCTGAGATATCATAAATGTGCCCCTGCTGTGTACTGGGAAATGGTCGTGTCTGACCATACAGGGACATGGTATGATCGTATCACATCTCCTGGGAAGGGGAGGATGCAAAACAGTATACAGACAGGACAGCACAGGATCCCAAATGATTCTTTGAGGTAGAACATGGTTTAAAAACAGGCAATTAAATATTTTACCTCACAAAAAATTCAGCTGTGATCCCATGTCTATCTACTCTTTTGCTTCCTCCCCTCGGTAGGAGGAGATGTGGTACGTTCAGACCAAGAACTGGAGCAGCTCTGCATGTTCAGACACAGCCAATACACAACACATTGCATGGATAAATTTATAAGATTATCTTCTACTGATTAAAATTAACTTTTTTCTTGTGAAAACCTCTAAGTAGGGCACCAACAAACTACACCGTGCTTACCATTTGACAGTACAATACAGCAAGGTTCACCAAGGCAGTAGCAACACTGGGGTGTTTGGGGCCAAATGACTTCTGACGGATTTCCACAGCCAGTTCATAAAGAGGTGCTGCCTTATCTAATTTTCCCTGAGAAAAATAAGCAAAAATAAAAATATGATACACAAAAAGCCTATTCATACCCTTCTTAGCCATGTACAGCCTCAAATGTGAACCAAGTGAAACAAGATTTCAATAATGTGTGAGCGTGGTGTAACTCCTTCACACAGCTGGCTGTCCTGCTGCCTCTGACATAGATTATGCACAGTTCACAGGTGAGTAAACTGTCTTATTACCAAAGAGGTGAGGTGTGTACTACAGATTAAAAAGTGGAGAAGGAGAAAGCATCCAATTTTAAAGGAAGGGCAAATAACACAAGCTATATGACATTAGAACATATAACAAAATCTGTAAAGGGAGGGTGGAAACCACACAGCCTGAGTATCTAAAACCAGCTCCATCCACACACTATTTAGTGTAAGTGTATTTTAGCATGAGAAAAAGAGAATTTTGTTTACTTACCGTAAATTCTTTTTCTTATAGTTCCGACATGGGAGACCCAGACCATGGGTGTATAGCTTCTGCCTCCGGAGGACACACAAAGTACTACACTCAAACGTGTAGCTCCTCCCTCCGGGCTATATACACCCCCTGGATGAGAATCTAACCAGTTTAGTGCAAAAGCTGAAGGAGGACAGCCACCCATAAGTAGAGACAGAGTAAAACTCGGAAAAACGGAACCTCTGTCTACAACAACAGCCGGTGAAACACACGGAACAAGAACTGCCAACAGGCAACAGGGAGGGTGCTGGGTCTCCCATGTCGGAACTATAAGAAAAAGAATTTACGGTAAGTAAACAAAATTCTCTTTTTCTTCATCGTTCCTTATGGGAGACCCAGACCATGGGACGTCTCAAAGCAGTCCATGGGTGGGAAATAAACCAAACTGAGAAGTAGGCAAAACCTAAACTTCACAAATGGGCGACAGCCGCCTGAAGGATGCGTCTGCCCAAGCTCGCATCTGCCGAAGCATGAGCATGCACTTGGTAGTGCTTCGAAAAGGTGTGCAGACTAGACCAGGTGGCAGCCTGACAAACCTGCTGAGCCGTAGCCTGGTACCTGAAAGCCCAGGAGGCACCGACAGCTCTGGTCGAGTGCGCCTTAATCCCTGGCGGAGGGGGCACCTGAGAACACTGGTAGGCATCGGAGATGGCCGACCTAATCCAACGAGCTAGGGTCGGTTTAGAAGCCGAGAGACCCTTGCGCTGACCCGTGGTTAGCACAAAAAGTGAGGTGCACCGCCTAAAAGCGGCGGTGCGCGACACATAGATTCGGAGCGCCCGCACCAAATCCAAGGTATGCAATGCCTTCTCAAAGCGATGCACAGGGGCCGGACAAAGGGAAGGCAGCGAAATGTCCTGGTTAAGGTGGAAAGAAGACACCACCTTAGGGAGAAAATCCGGAGTCGGACGGAGAACCACCTTGTCTTGGTGAAACACCAAAAAAGGCGACTCCGAAGAGAGCGCAGCCAAATCAGAGACTCTCCTGAGAGAAGTTATGGCTACTAGAAAAACCACTTTCTGTGAAAGTCTAAACAAGGGAACCTCCGTAAGAGGCTCAAAGGGGGGTTTCTGTAAGGCCGTGAGGACCAGATTAAGGTCCCAGGGATTCAAAGGCCGCCGGTAAGGTGGAATGATGTGAGATGCGCCTTGCATGAAGGTGCGCACCTGAGCCAGTCGGGCGATACGCCGCTGGAATAATACCGACAGAGCAGACACCTGTCCCTTGAGGGAATTGAGGGACAGTCCTAGCTGCAGGCCGGACTGTAGAAAAGACAGGATGGTCGGCAAGGAGAACGGCCAAGGAGCATGACCGGAAGAGCGACACCAGGACAGGAAAATCTTCCAAGTCCTGTGGTAAATCTTGGCCGAGGAAGACTTCCGAGCCTGAGTCATAGTGGAGATGACCTCAGAAGGAATGCCTGAAGCCGTCAGGATCCAGGACTCAAGAGCCACGCCGTCAATCTGAGAGCTGCAGAATTCCGGCGGAAAAACGGACCTTGAGAGAGAAGGTCTGGGCGGTCCGGGAGATGCCACGGCATTTCTACGGACAGACGGAGAAGGTCTGGGTACCAAGCTCGCCTGGGCCAGTCTGGAGCAATGATTATGACCCGACGGCCCTCCATTCTGATCTTGCGCAGAACCCTGGGCAAGAGCGCTAGAGGTGGAAACACATAGGCCAGACGGAACTGGGACCAATCTTGAAGCAGCGCGTCCGCTGCGAAGGCCTGAGGATCGTGGGAGCGAGCCACGTAAACCGGAACCTTGTTGTTGTGCCGGGACACCATCAGATCCACTTCCGGAGTTCCCCACCTGCGGCAGATTGACTTGAACACTGCCGGATGCAGGGCCCACTCGCCGCCATGCACGGTTTGACGGCTGAGATAATCGGCCTCCCAGTTTTCTACGCCTGGGATGTGGACTGCGGATATGGTGGACTTGGCGTCCTCCGTCCACTGAAGGATTCGTTGAACCTCCAACATCGCCAGGCGGCTGCGAGTTCCGCCCTGGTGATTGATGTAGGCAACCGCCGTCGCGTTGTCCGACTGGACTCGAATGTGCTTGCCCGCCAACAGGTGGTGAAAAGCTACTAGAGCTAGAAGCACAGCCCTGATTTCCAGCACATTGATCGAGAGGGCTGATTCGGACGGAGTCCAAGTGCCCTGTGCTCGGTGGTGGAGAAATACTGCTCCCCAGCCGGAGAGGCTGGCATCCGTGGTGAGGATCACCCAGGACGGAGTCAGGAAGGAGCGTCCCTGAGACAGAGAGAGGGGCTGAAGCCACCACTGAACAGAGCTCCTGGTCTGCGGCGACAGAGCCACTAGCTTGTGCAAGGAAGAGGTCCGCTTGTCCCAACAGCGGAGAATGTCCAGCTGCAGGGGACGCAGATGGAACTGCGCAAAGGGAACCGCTTCCATTGACGCCACCATCTGACCCAGCACCTGCATGAGGTGCCTGATGGAATGACGGCGGGGCCTCAGCAGAGAGCGCACCGCCAGATGAAGGGACTGCTGTTTGACTAAGGGCAGCTTCACAAGTGCCGGCAGGGTCTCGAATTTCATCCCTAGGTACGTAAGTTCCTGGGTCGGGGTCAGAGTGGACTTGGGCAGATTGACAAGACACCCGAATTGGACAAGCGTGGCGAGAGTGAGCGAGACACTCCGCTGACAGTCTGCACTGGATGAGGCCTTGACAAGAAGGTCGTCCAGGTAAGGAATCACTGCCAACCCCTGGAGATGCAGGACCGCTACCACTGCTGCCATGACCTTGGTGAAAACACGAGGGGCCGTGGCTAACCCGAAGGGGAGAGCCACGAATTGGAAATGTTCCTCTCCTATTGCAAAGCGTAGCCAACGCTAGTGTGAAACCGCAATAGGCACATGCAGATAGGCATCTCTGATGTCGATGGATGCTAGAAAATCTCCTTGGGTCATTGAAGCAATGACCGATCTCAGAGATTCCATGCGAAAGTGCCGCACCTGAACATGCTTGTTGAGAAGCTTGAGATCCAGGATGGGCCGGAAGGAACCGTCCTTCTTGGGGACTAGGAAGAGGTTTGAGTAGAAACCTCTGAACCGTTCCCTGGCGGGAACCGGTACAATTACTCCGTTGGCCTGTAAGGATGCCACGGCCTGAGAGAAGGCGGCGGCCTTGGAGCAGGGGGGGGTGGACAGAAAAAATCTGTTTGGCGGGCTGGAAGAAAATTCTATCCTGTAGCCGTGGGAGATGATATCCCGCACCCACTGATCGGAGACGTGTTGAAACCACACGTCGCCAAAGTGGGAGAGCCTGCCACCGACCAAGGACGTTGCTGGCTCGGCCAGATAGTCAAGAGGAGGCTGCCTTGGTGGCAGCAGCTCCTCCGCTCTTCTGAGGACGCGGCTTCGCGCGCCAGTTTGGTTTACGATCCTTGGCTGAGGTAGTGGCCGAAGCTGAGGGCTTAGAGGATGACCAGTTAGAGGAACGAAAGGAACGAAACCTCGACTGGTTCCTGCCCTGGACAGGTTTCCTGGTTTTAATTTGTGGCAAGGAAGTACTCTTCCCGCCAGTAGCTTCCTTGATAATTTCATCCAGTTGTTCGCCGAACAGCCGGGACCCAGCAAAGGGGAGTCCAGCAAGGAACTTTTTAGAAGAAGCGTCTGCTTTCCACTCTCGAAGCCACAAGATCCTGCGGATCGCGAGAGAATTAGCGGAAGCCACCGCCGTGCGGTGAGAAGCCTCTAGAATGGCAGACATGGCGTAGGATGAAAAAGCCGAAGCCTGGGAAGTTAAGGCAACCATCTCGGGTATAGAGTCCCTGGCGAGGGAATGTTTCTCCGCCAGAGAGGCAGAGACTGCCTTAAGAGCCCACACTGCTGCAAAAGACGGGGAGAACGAGGCTCCTGCCGCCTCATACACAGATTTGGCCAGAAGGTCAACCTGGCGGTCAGTGGGATCCTTAAGAGAGGTGCCATCGGCCACAGAAACGACTGTCCGGGCTGAGATTCTAGACACCGGAGGGTCCACCTTTGGGGACTGAGCCCACTCCTTAACCACCTCAGGTGGAAAGGGAAAACGGTCATCAGAACTGCGCTTTGGAAAGCGTTTGTCAGGACAGGCCCTGGGTTTGGTAACAGTGGCCTGAAAGCTGGAGTGGTTAAAAAACGTACTCCTAGCTCTCTTAGGGGAGGTAAACTGGTGAACCTCTACCAGAGAGGCTTGTTCCTCTGACACTGGTGGATTAAGGTTCAGTACGGAGTTAATGGATGCAATCAAATCACTAACATCCGCATCACCCTCAGATAAGTCAATGGGGTACAGAGGTAGCGTCTGAGCCCACAGTAAAAGTATCCTCCTCGCCCTGCACCTCAGCTCGTGAATCAGAGCCGTGGGACGAGGAAGGAGAAGGGTCCCTGCGTCTCCGTTTAGGGGGACGGGGTCCTAAAACATGTTCTGAGAGCTCTGCAGAGCTCGGAGCAGCAGAGGCACCCTGAGGGGGCTGATGCATGGTCAGCAGAGTTCGGGACAGCTGTCCCATAGAGTCGGCAAAAGACTGTGAAATAGCACTGGAAAAAGATGCTACCCAAGCCGGGGGTTCAGCCACCGGGGCCGGAGCGGCCGGGGGGACCCCTGAGGAGGCTCCAGGCTGAGGCACCACCATGTTAGAACAGGCATCACAATGTGGGTATGTGCTCGGTTCAGGCAATATGAGCTTACATGCAGTGCATATAGCGTACAGCTTTGCAGCCTTGCTCCTAGTGAGAGACATGCTGCTGAGGTGGAGGCTCTGCAGTAAATAATACACTCCTATAGAATGCTCTCCCTGAGAGTGTATAATAAAGCCCACAACCAGAGGTTGTGGCTTACCAGACCGCTTTTGTGTGCCCTCAGGATTCCAAAGCTCAGACCCCCAGATGTATGCAGTAGCTGCAGCAGCCGGCGCCGATCAGTGTGGAACGCTGAGAAAATGGCGCTGGAGTGAGGAGGGGGGGCGGGGATTAGCCCAAGAGCGGGAATCCGGAGGGCCAAGGAGAGATACAGGGAGGGAAACATCTCCTAAGAGAGGAGTGTCCTCCCCTCTGCTGAACGGCCGGTGGGTGGCGCCGCCTGCTCCCCTGCAAAAACTGACATGCAGAGGGAATGAAACCGAAACTAGGCCGCGACTGAAGCCGGGGCCTAGATTTTTACATGCGGCCGACGAGCAGGCACCCTCGGCGCGGTTCTCAGGAAAAACCTAGAGAGCCGGCCGGAAAACACAGCAGAGTTACCAAACACACTCTCCCCACAATAAATGTACCCGGGACCCCTGAAAAACGTCTCAATACTTAGCTTTTGAGACGCAGGGCCAAGTCCCTGGGAAGAGGGTAAACGCTCCGTCCGACAGGAACCTGACAGGGCTGCGGATGGAGACCGGTCTCCTGCAAAGCAGAGAGGACCGAGATGGCTCCCACTTCAAGCCAGAGCCCGAGGGATGGTGAAGGAGCGTGGCATGTGAAGGCTCCAGCCTTGTAAAGTCAACCTTAACAGCAGCGCCGACACAGTGGGGTGAGAAGGGACATGCCGGGAGTCCAGACTGGACCCGCTTTTCTTCCATATCTTTGAAATCAAAAATCTTAAAAATTAAAAATCAGAAAATGCATGTGTGTGTGACCTCCTGAAACACAAAGCATTGAACTGATTAGATTCTCATCCAGGGGGTGTATATAGCCTGGAGGGAGGAGCTACACGTTTGAGTGTAGTACTTTGTGTGTCCTCCGGAGGCAGAAGCTATACACCCATGGTCTGGGTCTCCCATAAGGAACGATGAAGAAAGAAGAAATATCTCAAAGGCTCTAAAAGGGAGAAACAGCACAGAGATGAAGCTGTGCTGATAAAGAGAGACATAAGGAATGTCTGATACTAGGAGCAGATTCCAAACTACAAATCAGTGGTTATGAAACAAATGAAAATGCAGACTCCATATGTACATTCTGAGTTTTTGAGACAAGCTAAACATTTAACATAGGTCATACTTTTCTTTTGTAGAGCACAGCAAGATGCTTGACAGTATAGGCGAGTGATGGGTGGTCTGGGGAGAGCGCCCTCCTCCTGATGTCTAATGCTCTTTCATATAGTTCCTCAGCTTTGTCATACAGCTTTCTCTCATTATATAAAGCAGCTAAATTATTTAAAGACTGGGCACAGTCAGGATGTTCTGCACCAAGCACACGTTCCCTCATTTCCAATGATCGCCTAAGAAACATTTCCGCTGTTCTACAAAGATAAAAAATACAATATCAGAGACATATTAATCACAAGACTTTATACAGGTGACTTGCCTTAGGATTGGAAATATCCTAACTGGGGAACTGCAATATATATCGGAATCACTAATATACTCAACATAGAATTTGCAATACCGAAGAAAAAAAAAAAAAAAAACCACATTCTTCATAGTGTCCCAGGAACCGTTATTGAACATGACAACATCAAGTCGCATGTTTTTCATGCTTCTATGAGCAACCAATATGGCCTAAACGTAAACGTTTACTGGTTAGCAATAGAAAGGGGAGCTGCCAGCAGCGGATCTTGATGATTTGCCCAAGTGCATTTAGTGTGGTAGAACATACCTCACACGATCTTTGTTAAACTCACTGATGCGGTCAGTACGGTGGCTCAGTGGTTAGCACTGCAGTCTTGCAGCGCTGGGGTCCTGGGTTCAAATCCCACCAAGAACACAAACTGTAAGGAGTTTGTATGTTCTCCCCATGTTTGTGTGGGTTTCCTCTGGGTACTCCGGTTTTCTCCCACACTCCAAAAACATACTGATAGGGAACTTCAATTGTGAGCCCCAATGGGGACAGTGTTGCCAATGTATGTAAAGCGCTGTGGAATTAATAGCGCTATATAAATTAATAAATATTATTATTATGATACCAGCCAAGGTGTGTAAGTGAATGTATTGCAGCGCTTCACACGCATACTCAATACAGAATAAATTGAGGTATTTTGAAAATTGTGTTTCCATTTTTTTTTTATCATCATTTGCAGATCATTAACATGTCTATCCATCCTTTGATTTCGATAGTGCCATGACTTTTCCTTCTTGGTGTTGCAATGTAAATGTTGAGGAGTGCATATCAGATGAAGCAAATGTCCCCTAAAGCAGATTATCTACAGGAGAACCATAGTATTTGAAATATGTAGTCAAAAAAATGACCCACTGTCTAAATAAGTTTTTATGTCTAGAATTGTGTACAACTTTTTTGTTATGGTTTTTCCCCCCCATGTCACTATTTTAACTATATCATTTCATAGACATCTCACTGTTGGTTTTCCAAATATGATTAATGAAGATAATTTAACAATAAAATAAACAAATAGTTATTACTTACTCTAGGTTGTTCTGCAAGTAATATAAAACTCCCAGCTCATTCAGGGTTCTTGCGTTATCTGAGGTGTCCTTACCCAGTGTCAATTCCTCCAACTGAAGAGCACGACGTCTTAAGAGAGCAAACCCATACTAATGAGAGAGAGACGGAAAAGTGTTTGTTTTAGCCAATCCTTGCCTTTCCCAATTAAATCAATCTGGAACATATTTTCTTAAAACTTTTCATTGTGCCATTCCTATATTATTGCTATTGAAAATGTATGAATGAAAACTGACACCTGGGAATAACCATTTCTGTTGACAAAAGGGTGTGTCCTTACACAGGCTGACTGCTTGCACTGATTGGACAACTGTCAGACTGTGAAAGGTCACGCCCCTTTGAAAAGAACAATGGTTATATATCTATTAGGCTAAGGCCACATGGGCATTTACCATCCCATGTGAGAGCATTGGATGCATTATGCTAATGACCCCTGGCTCCCACTCTGCTGCGAGTGTCATGTTCTGCGATCGGATCACAGCTGTGGAGGAGAAGGAGAGATTAATCTCCCCATCTCCTCCATTATCAGCTGATAATATTATCGCACTGCATTCCGGTGTCATCCGAGTGCAGTTTGATGTTTCTCGCGCACCAATAGACTTGTATGAGTGAGAGTGAAAATGGATCGGATTACACCTGCAGCATGCTGGGATTGTTTTCTCAGTCCGATTAGGGCTGAGAGGAAAAAAAAAAAAATCGCACATTGGACCGGCCCCGTAGAGTAACATGGGTCCAAGTGGAATGCGATTTTTTTTACCGCATTCCGCTAGGAGCGTTTAATTCGCCATGTGTCCTAGGCTTTAGTCTATTTCAAGCAGTCTGAGCCAGGAGGAAATGCTATGTTTCCTTGCAATAGAAAATATGGGGTCCAGTAACCATGGACAGTGGAGAACTTTACTTCCAGGAGCATGGATAGAGGACATAGCAGCAGTGAGAAGATATTTTAGTATTACTTTCTGATCTGTTTTCCTAAGAAAATTAGGTGAAAGGGATAAATAGCTGTGGACTGACTTAGCGGCCACCGGCAATGAGGAAGGAAGGAGGTGGGCGGATGTTACGTCCCGCTCATCTCCGCCCCTCCATTTCTATTGGCCGGCCGCTTAGTGACGTTGCTCTGATGCCGAACGAACTGCCCCCTTAGAAAGGAGGCGGTTCGCTGGTCACAGCGACGTCGCTAGGCAGGTAAGTCCGTGTGACGGGTCTGATCGATGTTGTGCGCCACGGGCAGCGATATGCCCGTGTCGCACAACTAATGGGGACGGGTGCGCACGCTAGCGATATCGGTAACGATATCGCAGGGTGTAAAGCGGCCTTTAGGGTATGTGCACATGATAAGTGTTCACAGTGTTTTGGATGCAGCATGCTTCAGCTGTATCCAAAACGCTGCGTTGTACAGTACAAGCACTGTGGATAGATTTCTAGAAATCCCATACCCACTGTGCTTGTTTATCCACAGCAAACACTGACCTGCGGTGCGGCTTTCCAGACCGCAGCATGTTAATTGTTTGCTGCAGAGTCGCAAGTGTCCTCTATAGGGAGAACACAAACGAGAGACCGCAGCGCACTGAACCCTGATCATGGGTACAAGCAGCTGCGGTCTCCTGCGGCGTAGTCTTGTGGCCCCGCAGGTCAGGACCCGCTGAGTCCATGACGCAGTGAGTCCTGATCGTGTACACGTGCTCTAAAGGGTGCTTTACACGAGACGATCTATCGTGCGATAGATCGTCGGGGGTCACGTTTTTTGTGACGCACATCCGGCATCGCTTGCGACGTCGGGCTGTGTGACACCTCAGAGCGACGCAGTATTGCTCACAAATCGTGAGTCATGTACTCGTCGCTCTGTTTCATAATCTCGTTTAATTAAAATGGCGCCGGTTGCTCATCGTTCCCGGGGTAGCACACACCGCTCCGTGTGACACCCCGGGAACGATGAACAGCAGCTTACCTGCGTCCCTCGGCACCCGCCGGCAATGCGGAAGGAAGGAGGTGGGCGGGATGTTTACGTCCCGCTCATCTCCGCCCCTCCACTTCTATTGGCCGGCGGCTGTGTGACGTCGCTGTGACGCAAAATGTCCCTCCCACTTCAGGAAGTGGACGTTCGTCGCCCACAGCGAGGTCGCTTAGCAGGTAAGTACGTGTGACGGTGGTTAAACGAGTTTGTACGCCACGGGCAGCAATTTGCCCGTGACGCAAAAACGACGGGGGCAGGTACAATCGATTGTGAAATTGCACAAATCGGTTGTCCCGTGTAAAGCAGGCTTAAAGGATCGGCTACAACCTGATGGGGCAGCAAATAGACAAGAAAATGTGAATGGAGTAAATTTCCAGAATCCGAGCGAAGGTAGATCTATAATAAACACCAGGTCCTCATGGGATTACCTGGAAAATTTAAGAATTTACTACTGCAAAACAGAAAGAAGAGCTGACAAATCTTTCACATTATATTTCTGATTGCTCAATTACTGGCTTTGGGTACATGTAATGCAAAATACCGAGTGCCACTGAATACTAAACACTGACCTGTATGTAATAAAGGTGGGCAAAAAAAAAGAGAATTTTGTTTACTTACCGTAAATTCTTTTTCTTATAGTTCCGTATTGGGAGACCCAGACATTGGGTGTATAGCTTCTTCCTCCGGAGGACACACAAAGTACTACACTAAAAAAGTGTAGCTCCTCCCTCTGAGCATATACACCCCCTGGATAACCAAATCTAGCCAGTTTAGTGCAAAAGCTGAAGGAGAATAGCCACCCACAAGTAGAGATAGAGCAAGAACCGGAACAACCGGAGCCTCTGTCTACAACAACAGCCGGTGATAACACGCGGAACAAGAAACTGCCAACAGGCAACAGGGAGGGAGCTGGGTCTCCCAATACGGACCTATAAGAAAAAGAATTTACGGTAAGTAAACAAAATTCTCTTTTTCTTTATCGTTCCTATGGGAGATCCAGACATTGGGACGTCTCAAAGCAGTCCATGGGTGGGAATAAACAGAAAACTGGGAAGTAGGCGGAACCTAACTTCACAAATGGGCGACAGCCGCCTGAAGGATGCGTCTGCCCAAGCTCGCATCTGCCGAAGCATGAGCATGCACTTGGTAGTGCTTTGAAAAGGTATGCAGGCTAGTCCAAGTGGCAGCCTGACAGACCTGCTGAGCCGTAGCCTGGTGCCTGAAAGCCCAAGAGGCACTGACAGCTCTGGTCGAGTGTGCCTTGATCCCCGGCAGGGGAGGCACCTGAGTACACTGGTAGGCATCGGAAATGGCCGACCTAATCCAACGAGCCAAGGTCGGCTTAGAAGCCGAGAGGCCCTTACGCCGACCTGTGGTTAGCACAAAAAGAGAAGTGCACCGCCTAAGAACAGCGGTGCGAGACACATAGATCTGGAGCACCCGCACCAGATCCAGAGTATGCAACGCTTTTTCAAAGCGATGAACAGGAGCCGGACAAAAGGAAGGCAGGGAAATGTCCTGGTTAAGGTGGAAAGGAGAAACCACCTTAGGGAGAAAGTCCGGAGTCGGACGGAGAACCACCTTGTCTTGATGAAAAACCAAAAAAAAGGTGACTCCGAAGAGAGCGCAGCCAAATCAGAGACTCTCCTGAGGGAAGTTATGGCCACTAGAAAGACCACTTTCTGTGAAAGACGAGACAAAGAAACCTCCCTCAGAGGCTCAAAGGGGGGTTTCTGCAAGGCCGTGAGGACCAGATTGAGGTCCCAAGGATCCAAGGGCCGCCGGTAAGGCGGAATAATGTGAGACGCGCCCTGCATGAAGGTGCGCACCTGAGCCAGCCGGGCGATACGCCGCTGGAACAACACTGACAGAGCCGAGACCTGTCCCTTGAGGGAATTGAGGGATAGTCCTAGCTGCAGACCGGACTGTAGAAAGGACAGGAGGGTCGGCAAGGAAAAAGGCCAAGGAGCATGGCCGGAAGAGCGACACCAGGACAGGAAAATTCTCCAGGTCCTGTGATAGATTTTGGCCAAGGAAGACTTCCGAGCCCCAGTCATAGTGGAGATGACTTCAGGAGGGATACCAGAAGCCGTCAAGATCCAGGACTCAAGAGCCACGCCGTCAATCTGAGAGCCGCAGAATTCTGGCGGAAAAACGGACCTTGTGAGAGAAGGTCTGGACGGTCCGGGAGATGCCACGGCACCTCTACGGACAGATGGAGCAGGTCTGGGTACCAAGCTCGCCTGGGCCAGTCTGGAGCAATGAGGATGACCCGACGGCCCTCCATTCTGATCTTGCGCAGGACTCTGGGCAAGAGAGCTAGAGGGGGAAACACGTAGGACAGACGAAACTGGGACCAATCTTGAACCAGAGCGTCCGCTGCAAAGGCCTGAGGATCGTGGGAGCAAGCCACATAAACCGGAACCTTGTTGTTGTGCCGGGAAGCCATTAGATTCACTTCCGGAGTGCCCCACTTGCGGCAGATTGACCGAAACACTGCCGGATGCAGAGACCACTCACCACTGTCCACGGTTTGACGGCTGAGATAATCTGCCTCCCAGTTTTCCCCGCCTGGGATGTGGACTGCGGATATGGTGGACTTGGAGTCCTCCGTCCACTGAAGGATGCGTTGAACCTCCAACGTTGCCAGGCGGCTGCGTGTCCCGCCTTGGTGATTGATGTAGGCAACCGCTGTCGCGTTGTCTGACTGGACTCGGATGTACTTGCCCGCCAACAGGTGGTGAAAGGCTAAGAGAGCTAGAAGCACAGCTCTGATTTCCAGCACATTGATCGAGAGGGCTGATTCGGACGGAGTCCAAGTGCCCTGCGCTCTGTGGTGGAGATATACTGCTCCCCAGCCGGATAGACTGGCATCCGTGGTGAGGATCACCCAGGACGGGGCCAGGAAGGAGCGTCCCTGAGACAGAGAGAGGGGCCGAAGCCACCACTGAAGGGAGCCCCTGGTCTGTGGCGACAGAGCCACTAACCTGTGCAAGGAGGAAGTCCGCTTGTCCCAACAGCGGAGAATGTCCAGCTGCAGAGGACGCAGATGGAACTGGGCAAAGGGAACCGCTTCCATTGACGCCACCATCTGACCCAGCACCTGCATTAGGTGCCTGATGGAATGACTGCGGGGCCTCAGCAAAGAGCGCACCGCCAGATGGAGGGACTGCTGTTTGACTAAGGGCAGCTTCACAAGTGCCGGCAGAGTCTCGAATTGCATCCCTAGGTATGTGAGCTTCTGGGTCGGAGTCAGAGTGGATTTGGGCAGATTGACAAGCCACCCGAATTGGACTAGAGTGGCGAGAGTGAGCGAGACACTCCGCTGACAGTCTGCACTGGATGAAGCCTTGACTAGAAGGTCGTCCAGGTAAGGAATCACTGCCAACCCCTGGAGGTGCAGAACCGCAACCACTGCTGCCATGACCTTGGTGAATACTCGAGGGGCCGTGGCTAACCCGAAGGGGAGAGCCACGAATTGGAAATGTTCCTCTCCGATTGCAAAACGTAGCCAACGCTGGTGTGAAACTGCAATTGGCACATGCAAATAGGCATCTCTGATGTCGATGGATACCAGGAAATCTCCTTGGGTCATTGAGGCAATGACTGATCGCAGAGATTCCATGCAAAAATGCCGCACCTGAACATGCTTGTTGAGAAGCTTGAGATCCAGGATGGGCCGGAAGGAACCGTCCTTTTTGGGAACTAGGAAGAGATTTGAGTAGAAACCTCTGAACCGTTCCCAGGCGGGAACCGGTACAATTACTCCGTTGGCCTGCAAGGATGCCACGGCCTGAGAGAAGGCGGCGGCCTTGGAGCAGGGGGGAGTTGACAGAAAAAATCTGTTTGGCGGGCTGGAAGAGAATTCTATCCTGTAGCCGTGGGAGATGATATCCCGCACCCACTGATCGGAGACGTGTTGAAACCACACGTCGCCAAAGTGGGAGAGCCTGCCACCGACCAAGGACGTTGCTGGCGCGGCCAGATAGACAAGAGGAGGCTGCCTTAGTGGCAGCAGCTCCTGCGGTCTTCTGAGGACGCGGCTTCGTGCGCCAGTTGGGTTTTTGGTCCTTGGCTGAGTTAGTGGACGAGGCCGAGGGCTTAGAGGACGACCAGTTGGAGGAACGAAAGGAACGAAACCTCGACTGGTTCCTGCCCTGGACAGGTTTCCTGGTTTTAGTTTGTGGCATGGAAGTACTCTTCCCGCCAGTAGCTTCCTTAATAATTTCATCCAGTTGTTCACCGAACAGCCTGGACCCAGCAAAAGGGAGCCCAGCAAGGTACTTCTTTGAAGAAGCGTCTGCCTTCCACTCTCGAAGCCACAAGATCCTGCGGATAGCGAGGGAATTAGCCGAAGCCACCGCAGTGCGGTGAGAAGCTTCCAGCATGGCAGACATGGCATAGGATGAAAAAGCTGAAGCTTGGGAAGTTAAGGCAACCATTTCGGGCATAGATTCCCTGGTGAGGGAATGCATCTCCTCTAGAGAAGCAGAGATGGCTTTAAGAGCCCACACTGCTGCAAAAGATGGGGAGAACGAGGCCCCTGCCGCCTCATATACAGATTTGGCCAGGTCAACCTGGCGGTCAGTGGAATCCTTAAGTGAGGTGCCATCAGCCACTGATACAACTGTCTGGGCTGAGAGTCTAGACACCGAAGGGTCTACCTTTGGTGAATGAGCCCACTCCTTGACCACCTCTGGTGGAAAGGGATAACGGTCATCAGAACCACGCTTTGGGAAGCGTTTGTCAGGACAGGCCCTAGGCTTGGTTACAGTGACCTGAAAACTGGAGTGGTTAAAGAACACACTCCTTGTCCTCTTAGGCAAGGTAAACTGGTGCTTTTCTGCCAGAGAGGGTTGCTCCTCTGATACTGGCGGATTGAGGTCCAGTACAGAATTAATGGACGCAATCAAATCACTAACATCTGAGTCACTTTCGGACAGATCAATGGGGCACATGGAGGTAGCCTCCGAGCCCCCAGTAACGGCATCCTCCTCGTCCTGCGAGTCAGCTCTTGACTCAGAGCCGCGGGACGAGGAAAGAGAGGGAGCCCTGCGTCTCCTCTTAGGAGGACGGGGTCTGGGACCAGATGAAGAATCCTCTGTGAGCTCCGCTGAGAGAGCCCTAGCAGCAGAGGCGCGCCCTGAGAAGGGGGCTGATGCATGTTCAGCAAAGTCCGGGACAGCTGTCCCATGGAGTCGGCAAAAGACTGGGAGATTGACCTAGAGAAGGATTCTACCCAAGCCAGGGGTTCAGCCACCGGAACAGGAGCAGCCGGAGGGACCACTGTGGGTGCGATTCCAGGCTGAGGCATTGTCAGGTTAGAGCAGGCATCACAATGTGGATATGTGCTCGGTTCAGGCAGCACGAGCTTACATGCAGTGCATATTGCGTACAGCCTTGCAGCCTTGCTCCTTGTGTGAGACATGCTGCTGAAGTGGGGGCTCTGAGCCAGGATGACCCCCAGAGAGTATATAAGCAGGTCCACAACCGGAGGTTGTGGCTTACCAGACTGTTTGTGTGCCCTCCAGATCCCACAGCCCGGACCCCCAGACAGATTAGCAGGGATGCTGCAGCCAGCGCCGATCGCTGAGAGAACGCTGATAAAATGGCGCCGGAGCGAGGAGAGGGGGCGGGACCTACTCTGAGAGCGGGATCTGGAGGGCCAAGGAGATTTACAGGGGAGGGGACATTTACTCAGAGAGGAGTGTCCCTCCCCTGTGCCGAACGGCCGCTGGGCGGAGCCGCACTGTCCCTCTGCATGATTGACATGCAAGGGCAGTGAAATCGAAACTAGGCCTCAGGCGAAGCCGGGGCCTAAATTTAAGCGATGCGGCCGGCGCAGGCTCCATCGGCGCGGTTCTCAGGTGACAACCAGAGAACCGGCCGGAAATGTCAGAACAGTTACACAGCACACTCTCCCCAACAATAAAATACAAGGGACCCCCCGAACAGAAACGTCTCAGATACTTAGCTTGTGAGACGCAGGGTTTCAAGTCCCTGGGGATGAGTGCTCCGTCCAGCAGGATCCTGAAGGGCTGCGGATGGAGACCGGCCTCCTGCAAAGCAGGTAGAACCGTGCTGGCTCCCACTTCAAGCCAGAGCCCGAGGGATGGTGAAGGAGCGCGGCATGTAAGGCTCCAGCCCTGGAATCAACCTTAACAACACCGCCGACACAGTGGGGTGAGAAGGGACATGCCGGGAGTCCAGGCTTGGACCCGCTTTTCTTCAAAAACTTTCCAAAATGAAAATCAGATGAGAATGCATGTGTGGATGTATGCCTCCTGAACACAAAGCAATGAACTGGCTAGATTTGGTTATCCAGGGGGTGTATATGCTCAGAGGGAGGAGCTACACTTTTTAGTGTAGTACTTTGTGTGTCCTCCGGAGGCAGAAGCTATACACCCAATGTCTGGGTCTCCCATAGGAACGATAAAGAAAAAAAATGTTGTTTTGCTCTTTTACTGATGATTTTGAAAAAGTTTTTTTCACACTGGAGAAAGCATGAAAGTCAAACTTGAAATCCCTGTATAATCAATATCTGATGTAAAGTAATAACAATTGCCGAGAGTCAGCCGATGTCATGAAGATTAATGGGAACATTACCACACTCCCTTTCCTTCTTGCGGCTTTCTGTCGGATCTTGAATGATCTTTTCTTAAGTTGTTCAGCTTGCTCGTATCTGCACAAAACAAAAATAATGAGAAGTCTTCCGGACATTGCACTGCGATGAACGCCAGCTGCACAGTGGACCTTGGGATAAGAAAAGTTGTGTCAGCCATCTTTGAAGTCAATTATAAAACGTGTTGCCAGTGAATGTTACACTAAGCTGTGATATTAATACATGCGTGTGTTAGTAAGCACTATCCCATGCAACGGAAGTAGATAAGATTAGTTGCACACGTATGTTGGGTTTACCATCGTTTGTCTTACTTGTTTTGCTTCTGGTACAACACAGCTAACGCATCAAGCTCCCAGGCTACTCTCAGGTGTTCACTACCATAGGCATTTTCACTTATTTCTAGAGCTTGTTTATAAAGCTGCTCAGCATTTCCAAATTTCTTGGACTGCACATAGACTCCTGCCAGCTGGTGAAGAGACTGCGCCACACTGGGGTGATCCGGATCTAGGGCGGTCTCTCTGATCTCTAATGATCGCTGGAGAGGCGTCACAGCCTATGCATTAAAACAGATGTGAGACCGCAGGACTACAGCTTTATAACACAATAGGAACATAGAGGAACAGGAATTTAGAAAGCATATCAATGGTAGAAAAGTTATGTCCACACATTATCTATACAACCTATATGGATAAAATGGATGGATCCAGCAAGTGCCACCTTACCTTTGTAATTTAGAGTCACGACAGACCGCTAGGATTACATTGCCTGATTCAAAGTCTTTTTATGGGATTTCCAGGCTGCTTCTTTATATGGTGTCTCTGTTTACTTAGGTAACCAGTGAAAGGTCAGTTTCGCACATCCGACATTTACAATACGAGTTTGGGCTGTGATGTCTGTACCAGCCGTGGGTCTCCTGACCCGAGTTCATATATATGTATGAGGCTGTTGAGTTCAGATCAGGAGACCAATGACTGGTCTTGACATCACAGTGAATGTTGGATGTGTGAAGCCAGCTAACGGCAGAATTAATAGTGAAGCGAACAGAGATGGTATAGGTAAACCTCAATTTTCCCTTACTTCTGCAATAAAGGGGTTCATCAAGATGTTGGTACATTACAGCCTCATTTCATCATAAACAAGTCTTCAACTTATGACCATCTATGCTCCGCAGTCTAGGGTGATGTTTCTGACAATATGCTTATATTTTTCACTTAACAATTGTTAAAAAATGTAATTTAGGATATAATTAATAACATAAGAATGATGTATTATAATCCATTTATAAATGAATGAATAGATTCATGGTAGAAACTAGAGACCTGACTGAGGAGACCCAAGTCTTTGAGGAAACGCCCAAGTGTTTCATACAGGTCTGCCAAACACGTCATGCTCTCCTCTCCTTCACAACTTTTTTCATATCTCTTCAGAGCATCAAAGTATTCTGTGGCCATTGAGTTCTTGTCTTTCCCAACAAGTTGCCAGTAATTGAGTAATTCAGCAAAATGCCCTCTGAGAACAAATGAAAAAAAAAATAATTAGCTGATATTGGGTCCCAGGGTGAGTAATGCAACTTCACTGAAAATGGAAAACTCCTTTAAGGACTTATCCTTAGCAAAATCCAAAATCCAAAAGATCAGAAGCGGGTGACACTGTTTGCAGCCCCTGCTGTGCTTGGAGGTAGGCAGTGTACAGAGCCAGAAAAGCACAGCCGCAAACACTGGACAGTGGCTGTTATTGAGTATTGCAGCTCAGCTTGCATTCAAGTGTATAAATATACAGTACTGGAGCCTTCGGAATGGCCACTATACATTGTAAGGAGCTGTGTTGTCCCGTCTCCGCAGGACCTTCAAACATCTAATTGGTGGACATGCCCGGTGTTGGTCTCCACTGTTTTGATACTGATGATCTAACACATACAGTGGAACCTTGGTTAACGAGAACAATCCGTTCTGGGACTGTGCTTGTTAACCAAGTTACTCGTTCAGCAAAGCAAGATTTCCCATAGGAAATCATTGCAATGCAGACAATTCGTTCCAGAACTTGTTAAATGTCCCATCCTGGTACCCTATTGTGCCATTCCACACATGCACAAACACACACAAACACATAAGCACGCACGCACGCACACATTATGCTCACCTTACCTTCCGTTTCATCGCCGGTCTCCTGGGACTTGCTGTTCGCTAGTACGGGCTGTGTATCGGGTTACCATCGAGACGAGGGAGGAACTTCTGCACCCAGAGCGCTGACGTCAAAGGCAGGAGCCGCTTGCCTCTGATTGGTCAGCGCGCTGCCTTTGAGTAGCAGCTGACAGAGGAAGTTCCTGCCTCGTCGCAAGGCTTGCCGATACACAGCCTATACCGGCGAACTACAGGACCCAGGAGCCGGCAATGGAACGGAAGGTACACATATGCTCACCTTACCTTCCATTCCATCGCCGGCCTCCTGGATCTTGTAGTTTGCCATGAGGATTCCTCCCTCGTCGTGATGTACCGGTGGACTACAAGATCCAGGAGACTAGCGATGGAACGGAAGGTAAGGTGAGCATAATACTGTATGTGTGTGCATGCGTGTTTGTTTGTTTGTTTGTGTGTGTGTGTTTGTGTGGACTGCAAGAGCGGGTTAGAGCGGGGTGGATGTACAGACCCGGAAGTGTGTGTGGTGAGTATTTTGCTCGTAAAGCAAAGCTTTCTCGTAAACAGTTACAAATTTACAGAAAGCTTTGCTTGTTAAGCAAAATTCTCGTTAACTGGGTTTCTCGTTAAGCGAGGTTCCACTGTACTTGCAGATAAAAAAATTAGATATATAAAAATCTATGAAATAGAAGTAGTGAAATCTACGTCAAATAAGATCAAATCCAGAATATGTTGGAATATCTATATTGTTCAGCAACACACAAACCTTTTGTAAAGATTCTGTGATACAAACAAATTCATGAGACACTGGTGGAGCTTCTGCTTCTCTCCGAGTTGCTGGAAAAGCCACGTGAGCTCGTCTGCACTCCTCCAGGTCACTCTGTCTCGGCTAGGATAAGGAGCAACAGATTAGAGCCAAAATTCACAATAGAAGTGACAACTAGACAGCAATTTCTGTTTTAAAGAGGAACTGTCACCATGTAAAAATGGCCAGATATTTCTATTTCATTCCCACTGCTCTCCTGAGTATTCTGTTGGGGTTTTTTTGTGTTAACCCTCATCTGGTGAGGTGGGATTTTTATCACGAACTGGTGATGTGGGGCTTCCTATACCCCAGTGTTTAGAAATCTCTAATTTTTACAGAAAATGCAAAGATCACGTTTGATTTAATAGTTTTCTTATTGGTGATTGATTACACATGAGTATAACAAATTTTTGACACCCACAAGTATCGGAAAATGTAATACATTGATGATTCGCACCAGCATTTTCCAATGAATGCCAGCTGAATAAACTTTCCCTGGGGTGTTTCAAACCCCACCTCACCAGTAGAGGGTTAAAGGGAACCAATCACCAGGATTTTTGTATATAAGCTAAAGCCAGTGCTATACTGGCACTATCAGGCTGATTCTATACATACCTGCAGTGGTCAGCTCGGATGTTTAGGTTTTGAAATCCAAAAAACTAAAGTTTATAAAATCGGCAGCTTCTTGAGTGACAGCAGCTGAGGATCAGATATCGGGGGGTGTATTCATACTTATCCCCTCCCCCTGTTGGAATTAGCATCAGTATTATACAATGGATTTAACTTTTCCCTAGCAGTACCTGTATGAGGTCATACCCATGTGACCAGAAGGGGCGGGGCCTCAGCCAACAAAGCTGATACCAGGAAGCAACATTTTTGTATAAATAAACTTCACTTTCTTGGATTTCAAAACCTAAACATCCGAGCTGACCACTACAGGTATGTAGAGAATCAGCCTGATAGTGCCAGTATAGCACTGGCTTTAGGTTATATACGAAAATCCTGGTGATTGGTTCCCTTTAAATCCTCTATATGGTTCCAGAAATATGGGCCTTTTAATACAGAGCTAACTTGTATGGTCTTTTCCAAGAGGGCAGTGTCTGCAGGATAAGAATGCAATAATGCAGAGCAACCTAAAGATATGGCTCCAGAGTACCCGCTAATCCACACTCCCTAGATAAAAGTCCACACATATTAGCAGTTAATATGTATAATAATAATAATAATAATAATAATAATAATAATAAAAAAAAGACCCATTTGTCTAGAATTATATTACAAAAAAACCCCCAAAACAACAACACGTATATAATAGCAATATACAAATACAAACCATGGATAAAAATCAATGTTTTTTTAAAAAAAAAAAAATAAAAAAATAAAAAAAAAAAAATCGGATTTTTTTTATTTAAAATCGGATTTTTTTTCAATAAACTGCTTTTTGAGGAAAATATTTTACCATCCAAAGGTTCTTCCATCATGAGATAAAGCTGAGTTGTTTAACTCAGTAGAATAAAGGCAGTATATGTATAACATTCACAATGCCATGCTCTTCCAGAGGTTTCTGTAGGATTAGTGGGCAGTTTCTCTCCTATATTATCACAGACGCTCACTTTACTTACGCAGTTCTCAAAACTGAATTTGACTCCGCAGAGGTACCAGCCTCTTCTTCGCGGCAAAAATATTACAACATGAACAGAGTTGAGAAAAAGACCTTAATCCTTTTGTTCTACAAACCTATGAATACAGAATCAACCCCTTCAGTGCCAAGTCCAAGAAGTTAGACAATAGGTTTCTGATTGTTTGGAGTGGAATAGATCTGCACAACACAAGAAGAATGTGAATCTAAGGGTACCTTCACACTTTAGCGATGCAGCAGCGATCCGACCAGCGATCTGACCTGGTCAGGATCGCTGCTGCATCGCTACATGGTCGCTGGTGAGCTGTCAAACAGGCAGATCTCACCAGCGACCAGTGACCAGCCCCCAGCCAGCAGCGACGTGCAAGCGACGCTGCGCTTGCACGGAGCCGGCGTCTTGAAGCTGCGGACACTGGTAACTAAGGTAAACATCGGGTATGGTTACCCGATGTTTACATTAGTTACCAGCGCACACCGCTGCTGTGTGTGCAGGGAGTAGGGAGCCGCGCACAGTGAGCGCTGGCTCCTTGCTCTCCTAGCTACAGTACACATCGGGTTAATTAACCCGATGTGTAATGCAGCTACATGTGCAGAGAGCAGGGAGCCGCGCACACTGCTTAGCGCTGGCTCCTTGCTCTCCTAGCTACAGTACACATCGGGTTAATTAACCCGATGTGTACAGCAGCTACATGTGCAGAGAGCCGGAGCCGGCAGCACAGGCAGCGTGAGAGCGGCGGAGGCTGGTAACTAAGGTAAATATCGGGTAACCACCTTGGTTACCCGATGTTTATCTTGGTTACAGCTTACCGCAGCTGCCAGACGCCGGCTCCTGCTCCCTGCTCGCTTCATTTGTCGCTCTCTCGCTGTCACACACAGCGATCTGTGTGTCACAGTGGGAGAGCGCCTTTGAAGAAAACGAACCAGGGCTGTGTGTAAAGAGCAGCGATCTCGCAGCAGGGGCCAGATCGCTGCTCAGTGTCACACACAGCGAGATCGCTAATGAGGTCACTGCTGCGTCACAAAAAGCGTGACTCAGCAGCGATCTCAGCAGCGAGCTCGCTGTGTGTGAAGCACCCCTAAAGCTGGTGTCACACATAACGACAACGACAACGACGTCGCTGCTACGTCACCATTTTCTGTGACGTTGCAGCGACGTCCCGTCGCTGTCGCTGTGTGTGACATCCAGCAACGACCTGGCCCCTGCTGTGAGGTCGCCGGTCGTTGCTGAATGTCCAGCTTCATTTTTTGGTCGTCACTCTCCCGCTGTGACACACACATCGCTGTGTGTGACAGCGAGAGAGCGACGAAATGAAGCGATCAGGAGCCGGCACTGGCAGCTGCGGTAAGCTGTAACCAGCGTAAACATCGGGTAACCAAGGGAAGACCTTTCCCTGGTTACCCGATGTTTACGCTGGTTACCAGCCTCCGCTCTTGCTGCCAGCGCCGGCTCCTGCACTGTGACATGTGGCTGCAGTATGCATCGGGTAATTAACCCGATGCATACTGTAGCAAGGAGAGCAAGGAGCCAGCGCTAAGCAGTGCGCGCGGCTCCCTGCTCTCTGCACTGTGACATGTAGCTGCAGCACACATCGGGTTAATTAACCCGATGTGTGCTGCAGGAGAGCAAGGAGCCAGCGCTAAGCGCGGCTCCCTGCTCTCTGAACATGTAGCACAGCGACCTTATGATCGCTGCTTCTGCTGTGTTTGACAGCTAAGCAGCGATCATAACAGCGACTTACAAGGTCGCTGTTACGTCACCGAAAATGGTGACGTAACAGCGACGTCGTTGTCGCTGTCGTTTAGTGTGACACCAGCTTAAGTGTGAGGAGGAGGAAGGGCAAGCAGACAAGAAAATGAAAGTGAAACTTTGCGCACAATACTGCAGCATAGCCACAGACAGACAAGTCTGGATCTGTTTGTGTGTACGATCTGAGGTTTATTACATTCTTTCCTTATAATGGCAGCAGGCCGTAAAAGAGACCCAGTTTGGGAATATTTTAATGAAGCTCCTTCGCCTATCGGTAAGGCAGGCATGCGTGCAAAATGCAAACGATGCAACAAAGAGATGCAAGGCCTGGCGGCGCGAATGAGGCAACATCATGAGAAGTGCGGTGATGAAGATGACCAAAGAAACACTTCTGAACAGGCAGGATCTTCAGGTTGGTAAACATTTTTATTGAATCCTATTTCTAAAGACTGAACTGTCATGTGTGAGAAAAATTATATTTCTTATTATTACTGCATGTTACTGTCATTTGGTACAGTTATGAAGAAAAACAAATATTCATTTTGGGGCAGGGGCAGTGATGTGTTGTGTATAATAAGCAGAAATTGTATAAGAAACAATAAAATAACAGCATTGACTTTTTTTGGTTAGGGGAATTCATGGATTCTGGAAACTATCCACCTCCAAGATCACCATCATCCTGTTCTACAGTTTCAGAGTTATCCATCCAGGATAGTGCTTCATTAGCAGCAGCATCATCATCCTCAGACACCCACAGCCACATATCACCATCACCCAAAAGGAAGAAAAAACCTTTACCTCCTGGAACCACCATAGATAGGTTTGTGATAAGAACTAGCAGATTAGAAAAAGAGTTGATTGATGAAAAAATTGCCCAGTTTATTTATGCAACGAACTCTTCCTTCCGTCTGACTGAGAACCCACATTTCATTAATATGGTTCAGTCACTGAGACCAGGATACAGTCCACCCAGCAGAGCTGATGTTGCAGGGTAACTGCTGGATCAAGTGTATGACAGAGAAATGGAGTAATGTGCAACAGCTCTGGAGGGTAACATTGTTAACCTAAGTATTGATGTGTGGAGTAATGTCCACAATGATCCTATTGTATGTGCTTGTATAACAACAGAAGAAGGTAAAGTCTTCCTTGCACAAACAACTGATACGTCAGAAAATGCATACACAGCAGAATACTTACAAGAAGTGGCAGTAAAAGCTATAACGACATGTGAACAAAAATTCAAATGTCTAGTACGCAGTTTGGTCACTGACAATGCTGCAAATGTATCCAAGATGAGAAGAGATTTAGAAGAGCAGGGAGGGAATACAAAGCTGCTAATAACATATGGTTGCAGTGCTCATTTGCTGCACCTCTTAGCCAAAGACTTAAGTGTTCCAGAAATAAAGGCTAATGTTGTTGAAATTGCTAAATACTTCCGTAATAGTCATTTTGCTGCAGCAGCTCTGAAAAGGATGGGTGGAACCAAGCTAACGCTCCCACAAGATGTTAGATGGAACTCTGTGGTGGACTGTTTTGAGCAGTATATCAAAAACTGGCCTATTCTGATGACACTTTGTGAAGAAAATCGAGATAAAATAGATGGCACTGTCACGGCTAAAATCCTCAACACTGGGCTTAAGAGAAATGTTGAACATATGCTGAGCTTCCTGAAACCCATCTCTCAAGCTTTAAACAAAATACAGAAAAATAGCTGTTTTATTGCGGATGCTGTTGAAATTTGGAAGGAACTGAGTGAACACTTAAAAACAGAACTACACATGGACAGAATTAAATTACAAGCAGTAAACAAACGAATGGGACAAGCACTGACTCCAGCTCATTTTTTGGCAAATATTGTCAATATCCAATATCAGGGTCAAAACCTAAGTGCTGAGGAAGAGGAGTTAGCTATGACATGGGTATCCAGCAATCATCCATCTTTAATGCCAACTATAATAAACTTCAGAGCTAAGGGGGAACCATTCAAGAAATATATGTTAGCTGAAGATATTTTAACCCCTTAACGACCTTTGACGTACTGGGTACGTCATGGTGACATGGTGCTAAACGACCCATGACGTACCCAGTACGTCATGGCGAAATCGGGGTCCCGGAGCCCCGGGGAGTGAAATTTGTTTAATTAAACTGTAGATTCGGGAAGGAGGGGACCTCTGCCTGACCTCAGGAGGGGTGGTGCCTCCTCCCCGAACCTACAGAGGCTGTGATTGGCTGACGAACGCCGCTCAGCCAATTACAGTCACTGTAATGTTCCAGCCATTGAAAATGGCTGGAATATTGAAATCCAGCCCTGATCAGTGCTGCTGTAGCACTGGCCATTGGCTGGAGCTGGGTGATCGGTGCTTCACCCGCCCCCAGCTCTGATTGGAGAGACCGGTCTTGTGACCGATCTCTCCAATTACTGTGGATCTGGTGCCGGTGACCTGTGTCCGTCCCTGAAAGCCGAGGAGAGCGGTCTCTGCGGGTGCCCATCGGTAAGTTGCTGCCCCCGCCGCCCGCCCCTGTCCCCGATCGCCCTGCCAGCCCCGCCGCTGTCTCCGATCACCCCGCCCACCAGCGCCAGCCCCGCCGCCGTCTCCGATCGCCCCGCCCGCCAGCGCCACCCCGCCGCTGTCTCCGATCGCCCCGCCCGCCAGCCCCGCCGCTGTCTCCAATCGACCCGCCCGCCACCGCCAGCCCCGCCGCTGTCTCCGATCGCCACCGCCAGCCCCGCCGTTGTCGCCGATCGCCCCGCCCACCACCGCCAGCCCCACCGCTGTCTCCGATCGCCACCGCCACCCCAACCGCTGTCCCCGATCGCCCCGCCCGCAACTGTCCCCGCCGCCACGTTCGCCACTGTCCCCGCCGCCACGTTCGCCACTGTCCCCGCCACCACGTTCGCCACTGTCCCCGCCGCCGTCGCAGCCACCTTTTTCAGCCGCTGCTGCCCCCGAATCGGCCCCCACTGTTCCCGATCGGCCGCCGCCTCCTTCATCGGCTGCCCCTTCTCCATCGCCACTACACCTCCTCCCCCTCCATGTGCTGTAAGCCACCCTCCCCCCACATGTGCTGCAAGCCACCCTCCCCCCACATGTGCTGCAAGCCATCCTCCCCCCTCCATGTTCTGGGGGCCCCCCTCCTCTGGGGCCCCCCCTCCTCCATGTGCCATCTCTCTCTCCCATCAGACTCTGCCCCCCTCCCCGATCTGCTGCCTGCTCTCTCCCATCCTCTTCATCTACTGCCCCCTCTCACACTCCTCAATCTGTTGCCTCCTTCATCTGCTGCCTCTTCTGTCTGCTGTGATCCTGCTGCCTAGATCCATCCTGTAAGGTATGTATCCCCATCTCACCTTCCACCCCATCCTCCGCCGCTCCTCCATCCGCTGCGCCATTTCCCATCATCCGTCCGCTGCGCCCTTTCCCATCCTCTGCCGCTCCTCCATCCGCTGCGCCCTTTCCCATCTTCCATCCGCTGCGCCCTTTCCCATCCTCTGCCGCTCCTCCATCCGCTGCGCCCTTTCCCATCTTCCATCTGCTGCGCCCTTTCCCATCCTCTGCCGCTCCTTCATCCGCTGCGCCCTTTCCCATCTTCCATCCGCTGCGCCCTTTCCCATACTCTGCTGCTCCTTCATCCGCTGCGCCCTTTCCCATCTTTCATCCGCTGCGCCCTTTCCCATTCTCTGCCGCTCCTCCATCCGCTGCGCCCTTTCCCATCTTCCATCCGCTGCGCCCTTTCTCATCTGCCGCCCCGCCCTCTCGCATCGCATTATCCAGCGCTGTTGCTCGCTTCCAGACTGGAGTGGATGATGCGATGCGAGACTCGTGGATTGCTCTCACGTTTGGCACTGGTCTTAGTGGCAGGCGCTCATATTTTTTTTTTTATTCATTTTTTTTTCTGGTGTCTGTATTTTTTATTTCGCCAAACTAATTTTTTTGTATGGGGGGGGGGGTCTAGTTTCCAAAATGGGATCACATGTGGGGGAGCTCCATTGTTTAGGCACCTCAGGGGGTCTCCAAATGCAACATGGGGTCTGCTAATAATTCCAATCAATTTTACTGTGAAATGGCGCTCCTTCTCTTCTGAGCCCCGCCGTACGCCCAAACAATTGATTTCCACCACATATGAGGTACCTGTGTACTCAGGAGAAATTACACAATACATTTTATGGTGCATTTTTTCCTGATACCCTTGTGAAAAAAAGCTACCTGTTTGAAAAAACAATTTTGTGGTAAAAAAAAGAATAAAAGATTTTCACGGCTGAACATTACAAACGTTTGTGAAGCCTCCAGGGGTTCAAAGTGCTCACTAAACAGCTAGATAAATTCCATGAGGGGTCTAGTTTCCAAAATGGGGTCAATTGTGGGGGAGCTCCATTGTTTAGGCACTTCAGGGGGGTCTCCAAACGCAACATGGCGTCCGCTAATAATTCCAACCAATTTTGCTGTGAAATGGCGCTCCTTGCCTTCCGAGTCCTGCTGTGTACCCAAACATTTGATTTCCACCACATTTAAAGGTATCTGCGTACTCAGGAGAAAATGCACAATACATTTTATGGTGCACTTTTTTCTGATACCCTTGTGATAAAAAAAAGCTACCTGGTTGAAGCAACAGTTTTGTGGTAAAAAAATGTTTTTTTTTCTTTTCACGGCTCAACGTTATAAACTTCTGTGAAGCCCCCAGGGGCTCAAAGTGCACATCAAACATCTATAAAAAATATTTGAGGGCTCTAGTTTCCAAAATGGGGTCACTTATGGGGGAGCTCCATTGTTTAGGCATCTCAGGGAGTCTTCAAACCCGACATGGTGTCCGCTAATGAGTGCAGCTAATTTTGCACTCAAAAATTCAAATGGCGCTCCTTGCCTTCAGAGTCCTGCCGTGTGCCCAAACATTTGATTTCCACCACATATGGGGTATCTGCGTACTCAGGAGAAAATGCACAATACATTTTATGGTGCATTTTTTCCTGATACCCTTGTGAAAATACTAATTTTTATGGCTAAAGTAACATTTTTGTGTTAAAAAAATAAAATTTTCATTTTTTCTTCTACATTGCTTTGGTTGCTGTGAAGCTCTTAAAGGGTTAATAAACTTCTTGGATGTGGTTTTGAGCAGAGTGAGGGGTGCAGTTTTTAGAATGGGGTCACTTTTGGGTATTTTCTTTCGCCTAGGTTTCTCAAATCACTCCAAATGTGATGTGGTACCTTAAAAATTTTGTTGGAAAAATGAGAAATTGCTGATTAACTTTGAACCCTTCTAACTTCCTAACGGAAATTTTTTTTTTTCAAAAATTGCGCTGGTGTAAAGCAGACAAGTGGGAAATGTTATTTAGTAACTATTTTGTGTGACATATCTCTCAGATTTATGGGCATAAAATTTAAAATTTTGAAAATTGCGAAATTTTCAAAATTTTCGCCAAATTTCCGAAATTTTCACAAATAAACGCAAAACATATTGGCCTAAATTTACCACTGACATGAAGTACAATATGTCACGAAAAAACAATGTCAGAATCGCCAGGATCCGTTGAAGTATTCCAGAGTTATAACCTGTCAAAGTGACACTGGTCAAAATTGCAAAAAATGGCCGGGTCTTTAAGGTGAAAACAGGCTGGGGGCTGAAGGGGGTAAGGAAGGTCACACCAGTAAACTGGTGGAAGTCACTTACGCGCTTGGATTTAGAGACTGTTCAAGTAATGATTTCACTTTTAACAGCAGTAGCTTCTTCTGCAGGCGTTGAAAGAATATTCTCTTCCTTTGGACTCATTCATTCTCAATTGAGAAATCGGTTGGGACCCAATAAAGCAGGAAAGCTTGTTTTTCTTTTCCAGATTATGAATAGGAACAAAGAAGAAGATGATGATGAAGATGATGACAAGTGAGCTACAGAGGACAGCAGGGACAGTAGTATTTAAGTTTTTCATGTGTCGAATGGGCTGACAGTCTAAGTTTCTTAAAATATATATATATTTTGTTTAGCCAAATTAGCTAACAAACATAGATGTTTGTTTAAGCAAATAACTTATGCTGTAATGTTGTTATTGTTTCAGTTGAATAAATCTATTTAAATTGTTATTAAGGTCAGGATTATTTTTCTCCTTCCTAAGTACAACAGAACAGTGGTGTCCAAATATGAATGATTAACCCATTAAACTGGGGAGAAAAAAGTAATATAAAAAGTGATTCTAAAAATCTTCATCTACTTGCATGTTAAAGTAGCAAGAACTAGTTTAGGTAAAAACTTTGATTTAAATCAAGCCTTACTGACTAGTGATTTAAATCGTGATTTAAATCAGTTAGATTTAAATCAAATCCACCCTGATACAAACATATCTTTATTTAGGAGAACAGCAGGCATAATATAATAGCAGAAACTGTTAAAATCTGTCAGCAGGTTTTGGCTATTTAATCTGGGCAGCATGATATAGGGGCTGAGAGCCTGATTCCCGGGATGTGGCAATTACTCCGCTGTGTGCTGTAGTTTCAATGCAAGGCAGTTAGGTTAATCTGTGTATCCCCACCCCCACAACTTTGATTGGCAGCTTGCTGACAATGTACAGTGTACACAGGAAGCTGCCAATCAGGGGTGGGCGGGGTTATAAACAGCTACACCGCTGCTACATCTACAACAGAGAAAACAGGGATTCTATCCAAACTGCACCAAGCAGTCCAGTAAGCGACACATCAATGGAATCAGTGTCTTTGCTTCGACATTGTGCTACTCTCATATTACATCTCAAAAACCTGCTGACAGATTCCCTTTAATATCCTTTTTCTCTATATCCTATTCTAGCTAATAAAATATCAGGAATTCTGTACGTACAGTATATAAATAATAAGTATTTAGAGAGAACAAAAAGAAAAGTTTGCACGCCAAGGAAATCCAGAGCAATAATATAGGGAGGCATGCCAATTTAGTGTGATGTTTCAGTCCATAAATTGTTTATGTTCTTCACACAAGATCACCAAGAGTGGAGGGTCTAGGACATGGGTCCCCAATTCCAGTCCTCAAGGGCCGTCAACAGTGCATGTTTTTAGGATTCCCTTAGTATTGCACATGTGATAATTTAATCACCTGCACAGTTGATGATTCGAACACCTGTAATGACCAGAGGTCCTATTAAGATCCAGTGAGTCACAGACCGAGACTGAGGCAGAAATGAACAACAGTATTTTACTGAAATGGGGATCAAATTACGGTGAAATGTAGAATATAATAAGCTCAAAATCCCCTTAAAAACATTACCATTAATAATTTCACACACTAAGCGCTAGCCGAAAATCAATGCACCGATCTCAGAGATCCCAGTATATGTAAATCACATTTGGGACCCGGAACAAATTTACCTACACGTTAAACTTATCAAACTGGAAAGACGATGTAAATTAGGTGAGGGTGGCCTGATGGAACCTCTGAGATGGCGCACTGAGTATAACTTATCACAGATAATAATACAATACACTAAATTAATGATGACTATACACTTATCACAGGGATACCCGGGTATCTCACAACCTATGGTACCATTAAACTCCAATGTAACTTTACACCGGTGTGTTTCCGCGTGGGCTGCAGCAAGTCCAGAAAAATAAAAATAAAACTTTGGCGCCAAAAATAAGTACTTATTGTAAAAAAAAAGAAAACAAAGTTTGGCAGCTATCAGCCAATGCCAGAGTCACCTTTCAAGCACTTTAATTCTGGAGCCTCAGGGTGCAGTCTGGGGATCACTCCTTTCCAGGGCTTGTCAGAATCCTTCCAATGGGGATGACACCGGACGCCGTCTCTCTTATCGCAGTCACTCACGGCCTTACTGGACATCAATCACTTGCTCTGTCAGGGAGGGAAACATCTCCTCAGCTTCTCCTCAGATGCTCTTTCAGTTGGACCCAGGTCCGCACAACTGGATCACTTATCACACAGTGATCTGGTATGGTCTTCACAATTTCTGTTTCCCTTCACTCTCCTCAGATGCTGTCACTGGCTCTGTTCACCAACAAGTCTCTTGGTCACCAACCGGGGCTTACAACCAACTTTTTAAGGCCCATATTGCTTCACCTACTACGTTTTCAAAACCCGTTGCCATGGACACCAAACTCCCTCCTCGCACTTCCTGGATCTCCACAACTACTTCCTGTTTATCGCTCAGACAGACAGGCAGACTCTGCAGGGTCCTAATGCTCGCCCTGTATTGTCATAGTTCACTCTCTTACATGCCACCCCACTAGAGGTTGGCGTCCTCGACATACCTCCCCACTCAAAATCATCCTGTGCGTAGCGCTGAGGGGGTATTCCTGCCGTAGGTCGAGTGGTTCTCCGAAGGTCCTTCCCAACGGATTCTGTCCCCGAAGGGGCAGGAGTCCCTTCAGAAGTGTCATCAGAGGAAAGGCGTGACGCTGCCCCCTCTTGAAGTGCGACACCCCGTGACCCATTATTCATGTCAGGTGGCTGACTCAAGCCCTCACCCTCGGAAGGACATACCACCGGCTCAACACTCTTTCCACACAGGTGCAGATCATTCACAGGGGGCAGACAAACAGGCGCAGAGGAGGGCTCATCATCAAACTCAAAAACATCAGGAGTACCTGACCCTTGGGACACAGCCTCTGGTTCCGTAGAAACGGGAGCCACGTCCTCAAACCAGCACCGTTGTAGCATGTTACGGTGAAGATTACGAGTGAGCCCCCCTGCCCCCACGGGCTTGACCTCATAAACTGGAATCTCAGGGTTCACTCGTCTCTTTATCAGGTATGGGGTCACCTCCCATCGATCGGCCAGTTTCCCTGTCGGTCGTTTGACCCTCACCAACACTCTATCCCCTGGGGAGAAAGGTTCCGTCTGCACAGGCCTCGTGTCCCTATGAGACACCTGATTGAGTCTATTACCCACCACCTGATGCACCACTCTCAGTCGCCGCTGGTGTTCCCGAACCCATTCAGATGCAGTCCGAGGGGAATCAGAGGAGGGATCTGGCATGTTCAAATCTTCAATATCCCTCCCGGGTCTCCCAAACATCAACATGTGTGGCGAATAGCCCGTAGTGCTGTGCAATCGATTGTTGTAGGCCCACATTAGTTCAGGGAGGTACTCAGGCCAGTGGCCCTGCTGCCCTTCCTCTAATGTTCTCATCATCTGTATCAAGGTACGATTGAAACGCTCACAGGCCCCATTTCCTTGGGGATGGTAAGGTGTCGTTCTTGAATGTGCTATGCCATACAGCCGGCGCAGCTCTTCCATTAGTGTCCCCTGGAAACATGCCCCCTGGTCTGAGTGTATCCTTTGCGGACACCCAAACACTTGGAGAAAATGACGACACACAGCCTTAGCCGCCGACTCCGCTGTCTGATCTCTTGTCGGCACTGCCACAGCATATTTAGTGAAGTGGTCTGTCATTACCAAGCAATAGGAGCACCCAGACGTCGAGTATCCTATCAGGACATAATCAATCATGAGCAATTCCAAGGGGGTAGACGTTTTAATGGTTTGAGTAGGGGCCCGCTGCTCAGGACTCTTACTGAGCCCACAGACCCGACATTGCCGACATGCCTCCGCTACCATCCCTTCCAAGTCAGGGCAATAGAGGATTCGCTGTAACCACTGGAGTGTCTTTTCACTACCAAAGTGGGCTCCTTTCTCATGTGCCTCGCGGGCAACCATCGGACCCATCCCTACAGGGATTACCAGTTGGTACCGGTGTTGCAGCTCAGATGGCAGATACACCTTACGATACAAAAGATCCTGTTCCACACGCAACTTATCCCACTGTCGCAATAGTTTAATTCCTTCTGCGGATAGTTGGGCCTTGTCCTCTGCACTCAGCCAAATCCCATTTTGTACCCAGGTGCGCACTCGCGAGATGTCTGGACACTCGTTCTTATCTTTTGCCCAATCTGATGGCGTTTTTCCCAGGACACACGGCATCCCTGATGCCACCCCACTTGAATGTACCACACTGCGGAAGATAGGTACCTGCCCCAAGCCAGGGGTCTCTGTGTCCTCGAGCTGGTCATCAATGCTTTCTCCCCTAAATCCAAGGGGTACCCTCGACAATGCGTCCGCATTACCGGTTTCTCGCCCCGAGCGAAACTTAATCTGATAATTAAACTTAGCAAGGCGAGCGACCCATCGCTGCTCCAACGCTCCCAGTTTCGCATTCTCTAAGTGAGCAAGAGGGTTATTATCGGTCATGACCAACACCTCAGCTCCCGTTAGATACTCAGCAAAACGCTCCGTCATTGCCCACACCAGGGCTAACAGCTCTAGGCGAAACGAACTATAATTAGCCGGATTGCGCTCAGTGTCCCTTAAAGACCTGCTGCCATAGGCAATGACCCGCTCCCGGCCATCCTGAATTTGGGCCAGTACCGCCCCCAACCCGTGAAGACTACCGTCAGTGTACAACAGGAAAGGGGTATCAAACCTGGCATATGCCAACAAAGGGGCACTCGTTAGGGCGGCTTTCACCTCGTCAAATGCCTTTTGCTGCTGAGGCCCCCATTGGATAGGGCGGTTGCGAGGACCCAGCGCCGTCCCTCTTAAAAGTTCATTCAGGGGACCCACTACTTGTGAAAACCTGGGCACAAATCGTCGATAGTACCCTGCCAATCCCAAGAAAGCCCGCACCTCCCGTAGAGTCTGAGGAGGTGCCCACCCCTGTACCGCTAAGATCTTACTGACTGAGGGTAACACCCCGTCGGGAGTCACCACATGGCCTAGATACTCTATGCGACTCTTGAACAGTTGACATTTCTTTGGTTTTATCTTTAAGCCATGGCGACTGAGACGTTGGAGCACTTGGCGCAACGTTTCAAGATGGTCTTCAAAGGACGTTCCGAACACCACGATGTCATCTAGATATATCAATACCGATTCAAAATTCAGGTCGCCTAAACAGTGTTCCATAAGGCGTTGAAAGGTCCCCGGGGCATTACTGAGTCCGAACGGCATCCGGTTGAATTCATAGAGCCCCATTGGCATAACAAATGCTGTCTTTGCCCGATCTTTCTCAGCCATTGGTACCTGCCAATATCCACTCGCCAAGTCCAACGTTGAAAAGTATTTGGCCCGTCCTAATGCAGACAGGGACTCCTCTATCCGAGGCAACGGGTATGCGTCTCGCACAGTGTGCGCGTTTAATTTCCGATAATCCACACAAAATCGGAGGGTCCCATCCTTCTTTCGGACAAGGACAACGGGAGCAGCCCAGGGACTTTGGCTCTCTCGTATTACTTGATTGTCGAGCATACTGGCGACCATACCCTTCACCTCTTGATAAAGTGTCGGGGGAATCTGACGATAACGTTCTCTAATGGGAGGGGTGTCCCCCGTGGGAATCTCATGCTCAATCGTCGGTGAGCACCCGAAGTCTTCTGCATGTCGCGAGAAGGTCTCTTCATGTTCCCACACGACCCTCTCCAACTGTTCTAGTTGCACGGAAGTCAGTTCCTCCCGATCTACTCCCATCTGATCCATGATCACACGACCATTCCATTCTTTGGTAGGAGATTCAGGCCCTGCTACTTCGACCGCATATGTCCAGGATGACTGTGGGTCTGGCCGCAATTCAAACACCGCTTTGTCAGGCATCTTCCCCTCTGGCACGAACAGTTCAGCTAGGATGGTCCCAGCAGGAATGGTAATAGCCTCCTCCAACACGTTAATGCATCTGACTGGCACCCGTCCATTCTTCACAATCGTCAGAGACCGGGCCACATGCACCTTGGCACAAGAGGACTTCTCTGGGGCTGGCTCAAGTAATACCTCAAGTCCATTCAGCCTCTGCGCCGCCCCCACTGGCAACATCAAGAGTTCCTCCTGTCGGGGCGCCAGTGAAATCGTGGTCCGTGATGGCACTCGGACAAGGCCCACCCGGCCCCCAGGGACTGCACTTTTCAGCAGATCACAGTTCAGCACTAGGCGGTGTAACATTCTCTGTGTCGGTCGGTGACCTGTAGCATGAGTCCAGTAACGGGGTCCCTCACGGGCATACATCTGATGATTTAGATCTCGCAGAATGTTCATTCCCAGTGTCACTTCCATCCCTCTTCTAGGGGGGTGGTCCACGAGCACTACCCCTTTCTGACCCAGCTCTTGACCAAACATTTTCAGTCTCATCCACACGATCCCTTTCACCGTCAGCTGGCCATTGTTAGCGGCAGTAAGTCTTATCATTCGACCATCTTCGGGAACCACTAGTTGACTGAAGTATTTCTCGAAAACTTCTAGAGGCATAATGGTACATTCAGATCCCGTATCAACCAAGCAATTCATCTTCCGTCCTTCAAATTCTGCTTCTAAGACTGGACTCCATGCAAACAAATCTTGCTCATTCCGTTGGGGGCTTTGTGAGGGGGGGGCCGCTGCGAATTGCCCCCTCAAGGCAGCGGCTGGGAGTTTAACGTCGGCGGAGGAGTCTCGGGGGACTGTGGACATCCGGCAGTATCGTGAGATGTGTCCCCGGCGCCCGCACCTCCAGCAGGTGACTGCTCCCCGGGGACGGGGGCTTGAGTCATTCAAAGAGGGCGGTCCGGCTGTCAGTGGAATCACCATCCCAGAGGGTGTAGCTGGTGGCCTCTCCAGGGGAGTAGGGGACGACCCAGCTCTGATTTTAGACACTTCCAGCTTTAGCTCCTTCAACTCAGCACGCAGAGCTTGTACAACATCTACCAGTCCTTCCGCTCCTGACAATTGCATTCCGCCTCCCTCCAGCCGTGTACTGTCCACAGCCCCTTGAACTACCAGAATGGACTCTGCCTCCCTTTCCACCGCGGCCTGGTAAATCTGCCAGAAAGATATTTCTGGGGTAGCCCGGGCCACCTCATACAGTTTATCCCGAAGGAGCCTGTTAGCTAACCCTGTGATGAATTGGTCCCGGAGCAAGTGGTCTACCTTCCGGAACGCTCCCAGGGCCCCTGGGTCTAGTCGCTGCACTTCATTCAATGTTTCCTGTAGCGTATTAGAGTACTGCATCAGAGACTCACTTTCCTTTTGAGGGCGGTTAAAGAAAAATGATCGAAGCTGGGTCACACGGGCCCGGCCTCCAGAACTCCCCTCTAACAGTACCAAAATTTTCTCTAACGTACTTCTCTCAGCCTCAGGTCGTACCATCACCGTCCGCCTAGCGTCGCCTTCTAGTGCGTTCAATGCCAGTTCTGCTCGTAATGCGGGAGTCAGATTACACATCCGCAGAATACTCTGGACCCTCTCTGCCCAATCCTGCAACGCCATATTACGCCCGTCGTATTTCGGCATGTGCTGGAGTAAAGCTCCTACCGGTACATGCCCTCCCACATTCGCCGCGGCTGCCAAAAGACCCGCACCCAGCAGCGGGGCTGCTGATGCGGTGGGATCATTTCTTCCCTCGCCGCCTCCGTCCATGACAAACACTGAATCCTGCCGACTACGCCAAAATGTAATGACCAGAGGTCCTATTAAGATCCAGTGAGTCACAGACCGAGACTGAGGCAGAAATGAACAACAGTATTTTACTGAAATGGGGATCAAATTACGGTGAAATGTAGAATATAATAAGCTCAAAATCCCCTTAAAAACATTACCATTAATAATTTCACACACTAAGCGCTAGCCGAAAATCAATGCACCGATCTCAGAGATCCCAGTATATGTAAATCACATTTGGGACCCGGAACAAATTTACCTACACGTTAAACTTATCAAACTGGAAAGACGATGTAAATTAGGTGAGGGTGGCCTGATGGAACCTCTGAGATGGCGCACTGAGTATAACTTATCACAGATAATAATACAATACACTAAATTAATGATGACTATACACTTATCACAGGGATACCCGGGTATCTCATAACCTATGGTACCATTAAACTCCAATGTAACTTTACACTGGTGTGTTTCCGCGTGGGCTGCAGCAAGTCCAGAAAAATAAAAATAAAACTTTGGCGCCAAAAATAAGTACTTATTGTAAAAAAAAAGAAAACAAAGTTTGGCAGCTATCAGCCAATGCCAGAGTCACCTTTCAAGCACTTTAATTCTGGAGCCTCAGGGTGCAGTCTGGGGA
Source organism: Anomaloglossus baeobatrachus (assembly GCF_048569485.1). Lineage (NCBI taxonomy): Eukaryota > Metazoa > Chordata > Amphibia > Anura > Aromobatidae > Anomaloglossus > Anomaloglossus baeobatrachus. The sequence goes on from NC_134358.1 coordinate 429,842,465, forward strand.
TCACTCCTTTCCAGGGCTTGTCAGAATCCTTCCAATGGGGATGACACCGGACGCCGTCTCTCTTATCGCAGTCACTCACGGCCTTACTGGACATCAATCACTTGCTCTGTCAGGGAGGGAAACATCTCCTCAGCTTCTCCTCAGATGCTCTTTCAGTTGGACCCAGGTCCGCACAACTGGATCGCTTATCACACAGTGATCTGGTATTGTCTTCACAATTTCTGTTTCCCTTCATTCTCCTCAGATGCTGTCACTGGCTCTGTTCACCAACAAGTCTCTTGGTCACCAACCGGGGCTTACAACCAACTTTTTAAGGCCCATATTGCTTCACCTACTACGTTTTCAAAACCCGTTGCCATGGACACCAAACTCCCTCCTCGCACTTCCTGGATCTCCACAACTACTTCCTGTTTATCGCTCAGACAGACAGGCAGACTCTGCAGGGTCCTAATGCTCGCCCTGTATTGTCATAGTTCACTCTCTTACACACCCATGCAATGCTAAAGAAATCCTGAAAACATGCACTGTTGGCGGCCCTCGAGGACTGGAGTTGGGGAACCCTGGTCTATGAGATTGTGGAATTGTAAGGCTATGTCCGCACGCAGCAGTTTTTTGTTAACAACAAAATTGATCCTTCTGCGTTTTTTTTCTTTTGTGAAATCAATGGCTGAAAGGGCTAAAAAACGCTGGACAAAAGCGCACAAGGAATTGACATGCAGTTTTTGTGTGATAAAAAACCTGCAGACAAAAAAAAAAAAAGCAACGTGCGTACAGCAAGTCTGATTTGTCACAGACTTTGCCGGAAAAGAAAAAAGACATGACGTTTTTGGCCAAAAACTGCACCGAAAAACGAGGCGAAAAAAAAAAGAACAAACAAGACGCAGCATGGGCATGGGACCTAAATGATACTAGCATTGCAGAAATGGCGCTGGATATTGCTGTGCACGTTGTGCTTAAATCTCTTATCTCACCTAAAGCCATGTGCGCACGCTGCGGATTTATCCGCGTATTTCGCTGCAGAAATGCTGCAGAAAATGTTTATAATATTTCTGCAGTTCTTCTCCAGCAAAACCTATGGGTATAAAAAAATGCTGTGCGCACACTGCGTTTTTTTTTTATACCTGTGGCTTTACCCGCGGAATAAATGTGCATGTCACTTCTTTTCTGCAGGTCCTTGCGATTTTGCCATTAATTATTGGTAAAAAACCGCAGGGACCAACCTGCGGCAAAACCACGGCAAATCCGCACCAAAACCACATGCGGATTTTGTTGCGGCTTTTTACCGCAGGTGCAGGATTCTTTCACAGGGGTCCGGTTGTTCCTTAAGAAAAAGTAATTTTCTAGTGAGCACATAGCCTAAGGCTCCTATTACACTTAAGGTCCACAAGCACCTCAGACTAACGGAGGCCGAAACCAATGATGTCGACATATTGGGCCAATAGTCTGTGTGTGGGGGCTCCCGACTGTATGGCAGTGCCAGGTGAGACAGCTGCCAGCTGAATGAGAAGGCTGCCAGCTGAACAGTTGGCCAAACCATCGTTGGGTTGTCCGCTATCTAAAGTGTTTGGGATTTAAGGTCCAGTCACACTACTTACCAGCGATCCCAACAACGATAGGGATCGCTTTTAAGTTGCTAGGAGGTTGCTGGTGAGATGTCACACTGCGACGCTCCAGCGATCCCACCAGCAACCTGACCTGGCAGGGATCGCTGGAGCGTCGCTACACGAGTTGCTGGTGAGCTCACCAGCAACCAGTGACCAGCCCCCAGCGCCGCGTGGAAGATGCTGCGCTTGGTAACCAAGGTAAATATCGGGTAACCAACCCGATATTTACCTTGGTTACCAGCGCACGGAGCTACACGTGCAGAGAGCAGGGAGCAGCGCACACTGAGCGCTGGCTCCCTGCTCTCCTAGTTACAGCACACATCGGGTTAATTACCCGATGTGTGCTGCAGCTACATGTGCACAGAGCAGGGAGCAGCGCACACCGCTTAGCGCTGGCTCCTTGCTCTCCTAGTTACAGCACACATCGGGTTAATTACCCGATGTGTACTGCAGCTAAATGTGCACAGAGCAGGGAGCAGCGCACAATGCTTAGCGCTGGCTCCTTGCTCTCCTAGCTACAGCACACATCGGGTTAATTAACCCGATGTGTCCTGCAGCTATATGTGCACAGAGCAGGAGCCGGCACTGACAGTGAGAGCGGCGGAGGCTGGTAACAAAGGTAAATATCGGGTAACCAAGGACAGGGCTTCTTGGTTATCCGATGTTTACTGTGGTTACCAGCCTCCGCAGAAGCCGGCTCCTGCTGCCTGCACATTTAGTTGTTGCTGTCACACACAGCGATCTGTGCTTCACAGCGGGACAGCAACAACTAAAAAATGGCCCAGGACATTCAGCAACAACCAACGACCTCACAGCAGGGGCCAGGTTGTTGCTGGATGTCACACACAGCAACATCGCTAGCAACGTCACAAAAGTTGTTCGTTAGCAGCGATGTTGCTAGCGATGTTGCTTAGTGTGACGGGGCCTTTAGCCTCAGCAATTAAAGCAAATGCTCGCTGTATTTCTTTATCACCAGAGAATCACTTAGTAAGCCAAAAGATAGATTTTTGTGTACTCACCGTAAAATCTCTTTCTCTGAGTCTTCATTGGGGGACACAGGACCATGGGACACAGGACCATGGGTTATGCTGCTGTCACTAGGAGGCTGACACTAAGTAAACAGAAAAAGTTAGCTCCTCCCCAGCAGTATAACCCCTGAGCCAGAGGCGGACTCAATCAGTTTAGTGCACAAGCAGTAGGAGGAGAACCAAACAATCCGGAATAAGACAAGGAAAAAACCTTAACCAAATAGACGTGCGACCAATGGCCTGGGAATAAGGCCACTGAGGCAACAGACCGGTAAAATGTAACTCAAACATAACACAAGCAGGGTGGGTGCTGTGTCCCCCAATGAAGACTCAGAGAAAGAGATTTTACGGTGAGTACACAAAAATCTATCTTTCTCCATCGTTTCATTGGGGGACACAGGACCATGGGATGTCCAAAAGCAGTCCCTGGGTGGGAAGAGAACCATCACCGGAGATCGGTAGGAAACCGCTACCTCCAGTCGGGCTTGACCCAGACCTACAATTACCTACCTTGTTACAGGTGTGCTACTGCCGCCCGCAAAGATAACGGCAAGACTGGCCACTGCCAAAGCTTGGGTGTGACCTGATAGGAACTAGGAAAGGTCTGCCTACTAGACCAGTAGGAGGCTCGGCAGACCTCGGTCCGTCAACGTCTGTAGTCCAATCATCCAAGAAACTCTCCTTGGACGGTAGAAAAAAACGGCGGAGGTCCGTTTTCCATGCGATAGGCTTCACCTATGACGGAAGGATCTCTATGGAAATCTTAGCCCTGGGCGCCAGCATGCGCCTCCTGGGACCGGCTGAAAAGAGGAACTGCCCTGAAAGATGAACTGACTGTCTGAGTATACCGAAAAGTGCGGTCCGGACTAGGCTCTTTTTAGGCTGAGAGAAGGTACTAGAACCGAACTCGAAACTCCAAACACCTTATCTGGAAGGAAGGCGGGCTGCCTTGGACCGAAGGGAGGGTAGCGGCCGGAGCACCCCCCTTGCCCTACTGGAGGACCTGGAAAAACAGGGGGGGAACAAAGGCAACAAGAGAGAGATGTCCGCCCTGATGCCCCTTGAGACAAGGAGACGGTCACGAGGAGCCCACCTATCCAAACATGTGGGAGTAAGAAGCCCTCGGAAAAGCTCAAACCGAGAGCCGTGAGGTGAACCCATCGCTAGATTAAGGTCCCACGTCACTAGTGGACGGCGATACCGCTGAGCCGGATGGACGCTTCTCTGCGTGAAACACCTTGGTCGTGGGACGATAAGTGATAAGCCTCTGAACTGAAATGACCGCGTCGACACCAGGCCCCTAGAGGGACGCGCTAGAAAGCCGCAACCAGATCTGACTGTCAGCATGGCAGTAGTGCAGGAAAGGAGCGAGAAAGAGAGAGGAAAGAAGATGTGCTCTTTTACCCCCCGGATGAATGCCACACGTGTGGTAATACATTTTCGAGGGAACCAGCTCCCCGGTCTCCAACATTGTCTGCATCCTTCTTGCCAACCGGCCTGTGCGAGCAAGAACCCGGGATCCGCTCTTAAGGTCGGGAAACTTAGGGCTTCTAAGTCCTGGTGTCAGAGCGGGCTCGACACGGAAGAACTGGACGGTCTGGAAAGCGACACAGGGCCTCTGCGAGTGGATTGAGTGACCTCTGTGAACTATGCTCGCCTGGGCCCCTCCATAGCCACCCTCTGCCTCGGTCCCTCTTGAGAAGCTTCGAGATCATGGGAAGCCGTAGGCAGATGCCCAAGAAAATGAAAAAATGAACCGGCCTCACAGCCGGGCGAGGGCGTCGTCACCTAGCGCAGAAAAGGGGGGCACCCTAGGTGCGCCGTTGACTAGAAGCTGGATCGGGGGGCAAATAGGACCACTACTGGAGGTCTTCCTTCGTCGTAGATCTGGCTGGAGACTACCCGGTTGAGGAGCCATTCTGCCTAGGCGAGGCCCCTCCTGCTGAGAAAAGAACGGCCGTCCAAACGTCCACGGTAGGGAAGAGGACTGCTGAGAATAGAGAGCGCGAGATCCGGCCCAGAGCAAGATCTTCTTGACCTCTTCCTTATTCACGACACTTCCTGCGTCTCCCTGGTGGATGATGCACGCCACCGCTGTGGCATGGTCCGACTGGGACCTGATTGGAACAACCTCGCCCCAGTGAAGAAAACGTAACCAGTCTAACCGGATGGATCTGAAATCCTGGAATGCTGAAGGGGAGACCACACATAGGGGGTGTTCCTAGGGATCGTGCTGTGGAAAGTGGACAAGCCCACCCTAGCATAGGAGACTGGTAATGGCTGATGCTATTCGCCAGAGGAGACGGAGAGGGGATCTTCCCAGGGACCGGACACGAAAGCTGGTCCACTAGGAAGGGAAAGGCGGATCCCCCGGGGCCGACGGAGGTTACTTATCCCCGTTCTTCAGTGGGGACCTCTGGAAGGGCAAGGATGAACACCGGTAAGTGTACCACCGCTATCACCTCCCCCAGCCGCTGCGGAGTAACGTATCGAACCTAACTTGGTGCGGGGAAGGAAAAACTACTCCAGCGTGAAGAGTAACTTCCCATGGCGGACTCGAAAAACATGCCTAAGGGGATGATCTACCGGGCCGAGATCTGAAAGGACTCCAACCGGTGGAACAGCTGCCCTAGTAGCGAGAAATGACGATGAGAAATAGAGGCGCCCTGACGGTTGCGGCTCGAACGGACAGGAGCCGAGCGGTGAAGGCGACGATCCTGAGCGTCTGGGCCGATGCTGGGAAGAGATGTGCCCTTCCCTCACGTAGCCTATGGAGAGATGCACACTTCCCTCACGTAGTCTAGGGGATCCACTGGACTAACCTATGTCCGAAGGTATGTTCACCTAAAGGCGGAAGGAAGGTCAGCGACTCTTTAGATGTCGCCTCCGCGATCCCGCTCCTGAGGCATGAGGCCTCGACGTGTGGTCACACTGCTGCTATAGGCTCAGACCGTGAAGCTGTGAAAGTGCCAGGGCTATGATGAGAAGGGACTTACCGAAGATGTCAACCAGTTCTGATCGGCAGATATGGAATGGAGTCCTCTGCGTAGGGAGACCGTGTGGTCCCTGAGAGACGTCACCTTAGGGATGATCAGCCAAGAGGCAACCTGGCGAGTCGATCGCAGGGGGGCATGCCACTTCTCTCCGGAGCCCCTTGGAGAATGAATAAAGAGAATAACAAGACTTACCGCTGGTAACGTCCAGTCTGGCTGATGTCTGTGAAGGAGCAGTAGCTCTGCGAACTATTGGATGTCCACTGACAAACATCCTGGGTCCTCTAGAAAAGTCTTCAAGGAGACCTGTGTGCTCAGAGAGGAGAAGAGAACTATCCTTGGCCTTATGGTCTGACTCACCGTATCTTCCAGGCTAATCGTCATGCGCTGAAGCTCGGCGCTTGCCCGGAATCCAGCAGAGGTGGTACGTCTGGGTCATCCCCAGAGAGGTCGGAAGGCTTCTGGACGAGCGGGAGCTTTGGACCTGGGAATGAAGGAAAAACCAGGGGGAGGCGCCGAAGGCGAGACCTGGCGGGTACGCTTCGAGCAGCGGGTGAGGTCCCTGGTACGGGACTCACCTCCCCCGGTGCGTGCACGTAGAGAAGGACTGTCCGTACCTTTAAGGCTTGACTCACCATCCTTACCCGGCTATTAGTCATGCGCCAAACATCCCGGTACTCCTGCTGGAAGTCCAGCAGAGGTGGAAACGCCTGGGCCATCCCCGAAAGGTCGAAAGACTACTAGAGGAGAGGCAGTCTGGACCTGAGGAGTAAGGTGAACCCTGGGAGCGCAGAAGACGAGACCTGGCGGGTCCGCCTTGGGCAGAGGAAAAGATCCTTAGTACGGGACCCAACTCACCGGGGGGAAGGCGCCAGTCTTGCGGACGGTTACGGCAGAGCGACAGCCCGGGGGCGCAGCGCACGCGCACCCACCCGAGGGACGTCAGCACGGGTATGCGGGGTCTGAGAGAGAGAGCGGCAACCCGCCTGCCGATGCGGGATACCGGTGCGTGCAGTGCCAGGGCCCGCGGAAGCTGGAGTACTAATGTGACAACGTTCGGGGCAATTCATAACTGAGAGAACAGCCCTAAACCAACTGTACCTCTTATGCAAATCAAGAACCCGAATAAGAGCTCGTAAGAGTTAATATACATAATCTATATATATATATATATATATATATATACATATATATATATATATATATATATATGTACATAGAAAAACCACTTCCAGCTTTCCATTATTTAGAACTTATATTGCAGACTCAAACAATAACCTTGAACACAAAGCAAAAAGGGGGAGTCTAGAAGCAACCATGTACTGTTTGTAATATCAAAAAGTATGTCCTTACTAAGAATAAAAAGAGCAATTTACATATTGAAATAAACTGAGCCCATGACAAAAAAACAGAACAACCACTACCGTTCAGTGGCTAATGTTGGCTACTTTTCCCCCCTATGAGTGGTTGCTGTAGCCTCAGCAATCCGCAGACTAGGGAGACTGCTATAATCAGTCTCTTTTTTTTTTTTTTTTTTTTTTAAAATGAATGCTGGGGTGGGAGTGGGGGGGGGGGGGGGCCGAGGATAGCGGGAAAAAACCTCCACCGCCCCCTCCTGTGATGCCTGGGGCTGGGAGGAGGGTGGAGATTGAGCGGCCGGCGGCCAATCGCGCTGCGGCAGGAGGCGGGCCTAGGACGCCGGGGACAAGGCCGAAGCCGGGGCCTAAATTTTGAAGGCTGCCGGAGGATGGAGTGTACCGGCCGGCTGTCCGGTGGCTGCGGCGCAGCTGCGAAGACCGGATGGCGGCAGTGCGTGCGCTCTGTCGCCCGATGCGGCCCGGGGCGTCCGGTGACTAGGCCCAGGCCGGAGCCTAAAAGGAAGCAGCCAGCGCCGGATTATGTAGAAACCGGCGGTTCTACCTGTGGGGGCGGCGGCGCGGCAGCGACATCCGTGCTGGCCGTAGTGCGGACTCCAGCGCTGGGAGAGGACGTGGCCGGGGCGCCCGGTGAGTAGGCCCGGACCGGGGCCCATATTTTGTAACCGCCTGGGGGGAAGGTAGGAGGGGGTGTCCTACCTGGTCGGCGGCGTAGCCTCTGCCAGTGTGCAGGCTGCGGACCGCAGAAGGATGAGGCAGGCAGGCAGGCAGGGATGGTGGACGTTGGTGGGGGCAGGGAGCCCCCTGAAGCAGCGCTGCGGGCCCCATCATCATCCAGACGCGCTGTGAGGTCCAGTCCCTGCTGTATGCCCTTGCACCCTTTGGGGTGATACCGCAGGGTGAATAGGAGGTGCCCCGGAAGGATTAGCCCAGCGTGCCAACCCGGGAGTGGTACCGTGGAATTGGACGGGGGAGAGGGCCCGAGAACTCAAGCTTCTGCGACCCAGGGGAGCGGTACCCACACGGGCTGCGAGGGCTGAGGTAGAGAAACGATACCTGCAGAAAAAGAAAATTCCAACAGATGAGAGCGACGAGCGTCGCCGAGAGAAAAAAGAAAAAATATACGCAAAAAATCAAGTGGCTGAAGAGGGCCCAGTCGGCCCACATCAGCCTCCTACGACACTAAGCAAAAAACTGATTGAGTCCGCCTCTGGCTCAGGGGTTATACTGCTGGGGAGGAGCTAACTTTTTCTGTTTACTTAGTGTCAGCCTCCTAGTGACAGCAGCATAACCCATGGTCCTGTGTCCCATGGTCCTGTGTCCCCCAATGAAACGATGGAGAAAAGCAAATACCAGTATACTGTACCTCAACTGTGCAGTGAAGTACTGTATGAGCTTTTCTCTGTACTCGGACACTATATTGTGCCCTCCTTGCATGTACTCCAGTCTCGCAGCTTCCCACGCCTGAAGAGAGAAAGCACAAATATGCCAATATTGAATAAAATATAAATAACAATCCTTAAAATGTCAATACCATACCTATCTTTATGTTATATGCCACCTTTCCCTATTTTCTCAAAAACTCATAAACCTGTGCACCCACTTGATCCTACACATAGGCATGGTTCCTGTCACTAGATATTTTGGCTACTTCGGGTACTTCTCACGGTTGATGGCCAATCACTACGTTCTCTCCTATATGATGAATGGGGGATAACTTTAATTTTTGGAAATATCCTTTAAGATTTTCATATATCCAAATTCTAATTATTAAAAAAAAAGGAACAAAATATTAGGTATAAACGGGGGGATATATACCCAATGATATAGATAGGAAATTATAGACCATATGTCCCTAATATCCTCTAAATTTATCCCTACCTCTATGCGGAGGTGGCATCCTAAATAGCGACCATGCTTAACCCAGGCAAGCACTATAAAGCCCTATATTCAAAGCCCACTGTAAATACAAATATTCCCGGTAAATGTATTCACAATACAATGTCAAAATATCAAAACAGATTTAATCCTCAGGCCCATAATGTTAAGTTGTGTTTGGGACCTGCAATCAGGTATAAGCTCTAATGGCCACTGTTGTTTTCCATCTTTTTTAGCCATTTGGCTTTCTCCTAGTATATTACGTTTTCATTGTGGATTTACTCCTATATTGTTATTTTGCCCAATCAACTATTAACCTCGTCTTTTTAGTTTATCCCTATAAGTGTCCAATATTCAAAACACTTAAACTACATATATCCCCAGTAAAATGTACAGTATACACAATCTAATGTCAAAATATCAGAACAGATATAATCCTCATACCAAAGCTGATAAATTTAAAGTTCAGCTGCTGATACGGGTCCATAGGTATATGATAAACCATCCCAATTGATAAATAGCCCAATGGTGTTCCAATCCATAAATCGCCCAATGTCTGGTATTAAACAGATAGAGTCCTAAGACCCATGCATTTCAGGATAATTAAAGATGGCAATCAATTATTGATCAACAATAAAATCACCTTAAGAAAAACAGGTGTTCTGAGGGTACTTTGCTTAAAGTGCAAGTGTTGATAATGATCCATAAATACATAGTAAACCGTCCCAACTTGTTTTCCCCCCAGATGATGGGGTTTACCATGGAGCCGCAGTATAGGATGAGATACCAGTAATACAGACTACCATGGGTGCCACATATAATGGTAGTGTGTGCAGATTTCAGACCAATTGATGTGCCAATTCTGGGATGGCTGTGGGCTGCTATTTTTAGGCTGAAAAGGGCCCAATAACCATGGACCTTCCCAGCCTGATAATACCAGCCCGCAGCAGTCTGCTTTACCTTGGCTGGTTATCTAATATGGGGGTAATCCCCTGCTGTTTTTTTTTTATTTACTTATTAGATTAAACACTATTTAGCCTAGTTCAACTGAATAAATTAAAAAAAAAAAAAAAAAAGTCTACATAGTTTTGAGTATGGATCTGGGGGATGTTGTGGGACCACTACACAATGGATTTCGGCAGATCTTCACGGTTTTGTTGTTTTGTTTTTTTTTTAATAAATTGGTCAACGAGAGATAGTGTGAAGGAGTCTTTATTAAACTAATTTTTCCTGTGTTTAATATTACACTTACTAGGTTAGTAATGGGGGTGTCTGATGGACGCCTTTCCATTACTAACCCATGGACTTTGTGCCAGCTGACATCATCCCCAAGAACCCATTACCCTGATTGCAACAGCACCAAGGCAAAAATCAGGAAGAGATGGTGCGAAGGGCCAGAATCAGCACAACTAATGAATGCGCCAATTTTGGAGTGGCTGCAGGCTGTTTTTTTTAGCCTGTGAAGGGCAAAATAATAAATGTCTATAAAATAATAAAGATCTAAACATCACATCATACAGTATGTACAAAAAAATAAAATAAAAAAAAAGTTGTAATATTAAAGTAGATTAATGATCTAAGACATATACAGTGTTAGATCATACCTGGAGATGTTGAAACTGGAGTAGTCCACAGCTATATCTAAGCACAACCATCTTATGAAGGTGAAGCACCAAAAATGTCAATATTGGCCATGACAGCCCAGGGCAGAGCTCCATCAGCTCACATTCACTCACTCCATTGTGGCTTACACTAATCAGACTAAGAATCTGTAATAAAACACAATACAGATAAGTGGATAAGAATAGCAATACTGTCACTGACTTCATTAACGTTACATAGGGAAGAAGAATCTGTAACACACTCACAGATTTGCGCTTTTCTCTTGTTTTATACCATGTACTCAACTTAATAGACATGTCCAAAAAAAGGACATAATAGAGAACAAAGAAAAATACTATAACTAAGACACTAGTTCAGGCAAGTTAAACAGAACAAGAAAGATGTAGCTGGAGTCTTTACTTTTGAAGATGGAAGTAGCCTTGGATCATGAAAACTTGACTCCAAGGGAACCGGACAGGTTCCTCGAATGTCCAAAGCTGCTAGTATAGTGCTATGTATACCGAATCTAATATTCAAATTAAGTCTTTCATGTGCCTTAATAACGTTGCCATCTTTCAAAATATACTTTTATTCCCAAGCTTGACATATTCTAATGAGAGAAGACTAAAGGCTGCTTTACACGCTGCGACATCGCTAGCGATCGCACCCACCCCCGTCGTTTGTGCGTCACGGGCAAATCGCTGCCCGTGGCGAACTATATCGCTAGGACACGTCAAACGGACTTACCTTCCTAGCGACGTCGCGGTGGCCGGCGAACAGCCTCTATAAGGGGGCAGTTCGTGCGGCATCACAGCGACGTCACACAGCAGGCCACCAATAGAAGCAGAGGGGCGGAGAGCAGCCACATTCACGTCACTCCCACCTCGTTGCCGGAGGACGCATGAATGTTGTTGTTCGTTGTTCCTGGGGTGTCACACTTAGCGATGTGTGCTGCCTCAGGAACGACGAACAACTTGCGTCCAGCACCAGCAACAATATTTTGAAAATGAACGACGTGTCAACGATCAGCGATTGGTGAGTATTTCTGATAGTTAGCGGTCGCTCGTAGATGTCACACGCAACGACGTCGCTAACGAGGCCGGATGTGCGTCACGAATTCCGTAACCCCGACGACGCATCGTTAGATAAGGCTGCTTTACACGCAATGACGCAAGTCTGACGCAGAATCTTTTTTTTTACAGTCCTGCCTTGAGTCCTACAATCACACTGGGTCTGAGAGACTCTGTATAGTCCCCATTTTGGTATGATATGACTACTGGAATTCTCATCTATGCTTAAAGAGGACCAACCAGCAGGATTTTGCTATATGAGGTAAAGGCAGTGCCGTACAGGCAGTAAGATACTGCATCCAGGCATACCTGTTATAGAAAGATGTGATGCTCGGCTGATGCAACATCTGTAATCATAGTTGCAGAAATGCACCGCACTTTGACGTGTGCAACATGAGTGGGTCTTTGTGGTGGGTCCTCACATTTATTTCTCGTTCTCTGGCGTCCTCTGGTATACCCCCTTTTCTTTATTTGAATATCAAGCCGCCATTGATGCTGTTGGCGGTGCATGCGCATTGCCACAGTACTCAGGTCTTCATTAAAATGGCGCCAAGTCCACGCATGCACATACTACGATCTCCAGTGCCATTTTATTCAACACACTGCAGTGAAGACTGAGAAGCAATGGCACATGCGCAGATTTTCCTTTTCTTTTTTTACATCTGCACAAAAATGAAATACAGTGGAACCTCGGTTAACGAGTAACTTGGTTTGCGAGTATTTCGCTATACGAGCAAAGCTTGCTGTAAATTTGTAACTCTGTTTACGAGCAAGCTTTGCTGTACGAGCAAATTCCGCACACACTTCCGGATCCGTACTTCCAACGTGCGCTAACCTGCTCTTGCAGTCCGCACAAACACACACAAACACGCACGCACACACACATATTATGCTCACCTTACCTTCCGTTCCATCACTAGCCTCATGGTTCTTGTAATTCGCCGCTACAGGATGTATATCAGATAACCATCGCAATGATTGAAAACTTCCGCTGTCGGCCGCTACTCAAAGGCAGTGCGCTGACCAATCAGAGGCAAGCGGCTCATGCCCGAGAGGTCAGCGCGCTGCAGCGGAAGTTGCGGCATCAGTGGTGTTGGTTACCTGATACACATCCTGTACCGGCTAACTACAAGAACCGGGAGGCTGGCGATGGAACGGAAGGCAAGGCGAGCAGAATATGTGCGTGTGCGCATTTGTGTATGTGTGGAATGGTACAATAGGGGACCAGGATGGGACATTGAACAAGTTGTGGAATGAATTGTCTGCATTCCAATGATTTCCTATGGGAAATCTTGCTTTGCTAGACGAGTAACTTGGTTTACAAGCACACTCCCAGAAAGGATTGTTCTTGTAAACCAAGGTTCCACTGTAATTAAAAAAGTCAGCTTAAAAACACAAAAAATAAGCCATCACTAAGCCCCAAATCCTGAAAAATAAGAACGCTATGGGTCTCAGAAAATGGCACCAAAAGCACTACAAACTTCTGATTTTTTTTTAACCCCTTAGATAAAAAGTAAAAAAGTATACTTGATTGGTGTCTACAAACTCGTATCGGCATGAAGCATCACTCCGACACATCATTTTTACCATATAGTAAAGTCAGTTAATAAAATATCCCAAAAACAATTGCACTTTTTTTTGCAATTATTATTATTGAGTCCTCAATGCTCACCATACTACCTATACACATGATGCTACAGATGTCATATTAAATATTAGTGATTATTTAAGGCTTCAGCTGGGTGCTGGGCTCTTACCTCTCTCATGAGCTCCCGGTCTTGTGCAGTTGGCAGGAATTCCTGCACTGCATGAAGTGCAAGTCGATACAAAGATACCGTATCCTGACACTGTAGGCAAAGTGGCAAGACATCTGTAACATCCCCCATGTTTGCAGCCCTGAACATAATACACATTTACATTACAATTGGTATCCAATGTTGACATCTTTGTAGGAACAAGACTAAAGCAGTGACTAGTCAATCACATATGTCTTCAGTATAATGCTTTCCCCTGTCTCAAATGTAGTGTACTATAGATCACAACAGCAATTTTGCAGCTCGTGAGCTCATACTAAAAAGGTAAGGCAACCATGATAAAGGGGTTCTCCACTACCAGTGGCCTACTGCCAATGGCGTCAGGCCATGCAGCCGCTATGGGCCCATAAGTCAGTGGAGACCAGTGAGAACGCGGGCACAGGGCCCCCTTGCCTGCGCCCCCCCATCGCAGATGCTGATACAGCTGAAAGCAATGATGAAAGAGTGAGCTCCCTCTCTCCTCATTCTCTTGCGGTGTCTGCGGCGCTCTGACGTCTCAGCACAGCGAAGCGCGATGACGTCACTACTGTGCGACGCTGTGCTGAGATGTGCAAAATGCAAGACACTCGGCACGGAGACCGGAGCAGTGGGGGAACCAAGGAGAGGTTAGTATGTATTTAATTAGAGGGTATATGGTAGCCAGAAGACCATGGGGGTGCATTAAACAATATGGGAGCTGCATAATACTATATGGAGGAATATGGGACTCCATTATATTATATGGAACAATATGGGATGTGCATTATACTGTATGGAGGAATATGGGGGCTGCATAATACTATATGGAGGAATATGCGGCTCCATTATATTATATGGAACAATATGGGATGTGCATTATACTGTATGGAGGAATATGGGGGCTGCATAATACTATATGGGGGCAGTATAATACTATAAGACAAATATGGAGGCTTCATTACACTATATGAAGGAATATGGGGCTACATAATACTATATGAAGCAATATCGGGGTGCATTATACTATATGGAAAACTATGGGTGCATTAAATTATATGGAGCAATATGGGGTGTGCATTATTTTATATGGAGGATTATGAGGTGTGCATTATAAATACATGGAGGACTATGGGAGGTGCATTATAAAATATGGGGAATGTACTATAATATATGGAGGCCTATGAGGGTGCATTATATGATATGGAGGATCATGGATGGTGCATTTTAATATATGGAGCACTATGGGGGTGCATTATAATATATGGATAACTATGGGGAGTGTATTATAATATATGAAGAACTATAGGGTGCATTATACTGTATGGGGAAATATGAGGTGTATTATAATACATGGAGGACTATGGAGTGCATTAGACAATATGGAGGACTATTTGGGACCCATTATACTTAAAGAGGGGAGCATTATACTAAATGGAGAACTATTTTGGGCCCATTACTCTATGGAGGATCATGTGAGGCCAATTATACTAAATGGAAGGCTTTGTGGAACCATTATAATATTTGGAGGGCTATGAGGGAGCCTTTATACTTTATAGTTATTTGAGGGTCATTATACTGTATGCAAGTAGATATACAGTGTTAAGGTTTGTGTGGTGTCCATCATTCTGAACGGAGGGCTGTGTGGAGGCAATTACACCACTTGGAGGGATGTATGCCTATTTATACTGCATGGAGGGCTGTGTGTGTGTGTGTGTGTGTGTGTGTGTGTGTGTGTAGGGGGTCCCAGTTGAGGAACTTACAGTGCTGATATCAGCATTCATTGCCGGGGCAGTTGAAGGGGGGTACAGTAGGGTCACCATACTTTGCGTGTGGAGGATACTGTGGAGGAATTCACTGTGGGGTGCAATACAGTATTTGTGGGGCACTTTTGTTGCCATCATACCTTATGGCTGCAATAAAAGGGAATCCTGTGGTTTCAATAGAAGGAAAATTACTTTGTAAGGGATGCAAAGTTGTGAAATTTGCTCTCCTGTGACAAAGGCAAATATTATTATTATGTTGTTTTGGGTTTTTTTGGAGCGGGGGGGGGGGGAGGAGCATAGTTGGAAATTCTGCTATGGGGCTCCCATGATTTCTATGTACGCCCCTGTCCACTACTCAATAATCCTTACAGATTCAATTCAGGGCTCCATAAAAAATGAAAAAAATGTATACTGCTGTTTTCACGATGTTAGTAATTTTATTCCTGGTGAGCCACATGATATTGCAGTGTCATGTGACTGCTGAATCCATTCAGCAGCCACTGATCAGCTACAGATAATCAATATTTCTGTAAGAGTGGGTGAAATAGTAAAAATCAGTGGTCGCTGAGTGGAATAGCATTTCTTGAGCAGTGCACGGAGACAC